>NC_140140.1:12373279-12390660 GCF_964035555.1 Netta rufina | reverse complement strand
TAAGCTCAGTAAAATTTCTCTTTCAGCATCCTGTTCATGAAGTTCATACACACTAAATATATTATTGATTAGATGTTGGCAAGTTAGTTATTGATACTATCATTGTTCAAGAAAATTCAAGACAAGTCCTTAAATGCAGCCTGCCACTTATTATATTAAAAGCATTCACGCTTCCATACAGATGCTGCCAAAAGGGTTTATTTGTCTTGGTCAGACTGCAACAAATATAGGAGAACATATCACATAGTGGTCTTGGTTTATAAAGAGATGAGCAATAACATATTCGTGGAAATTAATAAATCCAATCTCGCTCATTACATAATGAATTCCACTACATTTTTACTACACTAACAGTAAATGTTAGGTGAAGAAATGAAACGGATATTTGTCAAGAAAGGATCAATGAAGAAGAAAATTCCTTTTATATCTAGATGTTCCTTTGAATTCAATACCAGGAGATAATGTCTCCTTGTATAAAAAGTAATGATTTACTGTTTTCTCCTGTAGTGCAAGATTGTTGCTGGAGGAAATACATTGCTGCTGAAGGAGCACATATTCAGAAGGGACTTTTCCTTTTTTTTTTTTTTTTTAAAAAAAAAAAAAAAGGGCACAACTCTTCTCTCAGTTACTTCTGAGAAACATGTAATTCAATTCCACAATTCCACTTAAATACTCAGATTTGGTATCTATATGTTTGACCCAAAACTAGTTTAAAAGGTTGCTTAAAATCCTTTGAAGCCACATAAAAACCTGAGACACCAGGCTTCTAATACCATGGGAGGTTTAGATCATTTCAATGTACAGAAGATAGCAAGATGGTGCATTCCCTGTTGAGGCTTAAATAGCTCCTTGTGGAGACCAACAAAATAAAGTGACTTAGATAACCTTTGAATTTGCCCCTCAAAGTCCCCATCATTCATTCCATTGGTATGAAAATGCAGCTATTAAGGTTCCAGGCTTAGTTCCTCCTTTTAGGGATTTATATTCTGAAAAAATATTTTGTATAAGCAGGTCTGAGTATGCATGCCACTGTACCTCTGAGAAGTTTCTATCTGCTGTAGAAGAGTATGGCTTTGGTAGTGGGTTTCACTACCACAACCACCACACAGAGTAATTCAAGGGTGATAAGAACTCTATCAGAAGGAGCAGTCATTGCACACATTGAGAAAGGATCAGTTAGGAACTGCTGGAGCCACTACCCAGGCCATTTGAAATTTGCACTGAAGTGGTGAAAAAAGATAAAAGATTGTGGTTTAGTTATTCAAGCCTTGCAGTTTTGCTGCCACAATTAATTTCTTAATTACGCTGAAAATCATCTGCCCTAAGTGTTAACAGATTTTTTTATTAGTTTTTTCTTCAAATGGTAATATATGTAAAAAGCCTTTGGGGCATAATGAATTATGGAATATATGTTTTCCTTCACTAGGATTTGAGATCACTCGTGCAAATTTCATAAATATAGAAAATTATTATTATAAGAACTTGAAGAAGTCAGGTTGGTAGAGTTCCTGTTCAGCCTTGTGTTATTTTTGTTTGCTCGGTTGGTTTTAAAATTTCTCATACTTGTTTAATAAGCCTATTCCTTAAAACTAACACACATACAGCCAACTCAGTGTGGCTTTCATATCTCAGTATCTTTGCTCTGTACATACCTCTGTGATAGCACACCAATGTTTTCAAGGACTGTGCTGCATTTCCTGCAAATCTGAGGGCTGTAGAGTAGGCAATATTTTGAGGTTACAGAAAGTATTCCAAGATGCACACATAGGGTGAAAATAAATCTGGAGAAGCAAGCAAAACAAATGCCAGCTAGCCCTATCATGAAAACAGATAAAGCAAATCAGTCCCCTTGTAACTATGTCTCGAAGAACCTTTTAAGAGGACAGTTCCTTCACAAACTGAGTCTGGAATCTTCCTTTATTTAAAAGAAAAGCTTATGGCTATGTTTGCATTAGAGGAAAACTAGGGACTTTGAGAGAACCAGGGAGAAAATTACAGAAAAAAACAGGAAATTAAAAACTCACATGCCTTGATAAAGAAGTAGGTACTGAAATATACTGTACTTAAGTGAGATTATACATTTCTCTATATTCCCTAGCTGAAACCAGAAATCCTGAGAACACAGCTTTTTGGCTAATCAAAGGAGCTAATTTTGAACGCCTCCTGTTCCTTTCCTGCTTCTCTTCAGAAGATGGAGTATGTCAGAAACACACAGCTAGGGTGGAGACCAGTAAGGACAGTCACCTCAAAAATCCAAGATACCACGTGTGTAGTGGAAATTGCATCAGAAACGTTCTACTTATGTGAAACATTCCAGAGTTTGATTTTCTGTGAAAAGGCAGATTTTGAAAGTAGTTCTATTCACAGTGTCTGACAAGCATAATTCGGGGAACTTTTCACATTCTTGTTGAGTTGAAACAGTGAACTGCTACTCCTTTCCAGGAGACGTCCAAAATTCATAACATACGAAGGCCTGAAGTGTCATAATTTTAAAGTTAGATTTTGACAGTATCAGGCAACTGCCAGCTTTATGTTGAATGTTACATACTGATGTAGTTATGGAATCCGAAATAAATTCAGGTTTACTGTCCAGAAAGAGCGAAGTTCATACATCACCCTAGCCCTCCCTTCCTTTGTTATTAGGAGCAATAACTACACATGGATGAACACACTTTAGAAGTTCTTTTGTTTGTTGTTTTTTCTTCCCCCCATAAGAAGTTACCACAGGTGTAAAGCAAGTAGAGTTTGAAAATAATACCAATTAGATCTTCAGTGTTGAAAATAAGAAATGAAAGTGAGGAAGACATGAAAAAAATGGGAAATACTACAGCAATTGAAGTTAAAAAAGAGCTGCTTGGAAATTGTAAGCAGTCTCAGCGTAAGGCTGCCTAAGGAACTGATACCCACTGAAGAAATTCTCTGTTTCCCTTCTCAGAACTATGCACATTCACTAACCACAAATTTGCAGAACAGAAAAAAAAAAAAAAAAAGACTTGTAACACTCAGCTTTAATACATAGCTCCTTTAAAAAGGCAAGAGACCATCTTTTTCTCTCCAAAGACAATTGATGTTACATTAAGTGCTAGTCATCTCATTTTTCTTTATAACCTCAAAGGACATTCATGTTGCATTGAACTTAAAAACTACTCACACTCCCCAAGAACGGGGTATTTAAAACCTAAGAATATTTGGTTCTGCCTTAGTGAAAATGCAAAAAAAAAGAAAAAAAAAAAAAGCACCACCAAACACCTTAATTTTCAAGTGCCATCAAGTTCACATTGTCACTTTGCTTCACTTCCGTAACATTCTTAGTCTTGTACTTCCACTGTGCTACTACTATTCATTCTACTGCACTAATTACATTAATGGGACCCAACCCTGTGCAAATGAAGCTGCATATGGGAGCAGAGAAAAGGAAAATGGCAGCATATCAGCAAAAATCATATGAAATAAGTTATACTGTGCATTTTTTTGTTCTCTCATGGTAGCTAGATTTCCAACCATTTTCCTCAAAAATCTCCAGTCTGATTTTGCAGCTCTGTAAAGTCACTTTCCAGAAATCCTCTCTTGTCCCCACTCTCTCAGAAGAGCTATGGCCAATGAACTAGATTATCATAAATTCAGCAATCAAATTTACATGGCTCTGGAGATGCAAGTAAAATAGGCATTGTATCTTCATTTCTTTTGTCATACTTTATCAACCTCTTTCTCTGCTGGTGGTAAAAGTCAATAAAATCCTATTAACACTAAGATCTTGTATTAAGTTTGACAGTATACAAATTACATGGGTTTTCATTTCAAATGTGAGCAGCTTGAGATACTCTGGAGTTTCACTGTATAAAATTGTTAAAGTTTGAATAAAGCTGATAAAATAATTTGAATGTATTTTTCTCCTCTCCTTTCAAAGAAGGCAGCAGAAACAAATCTAACAAAGAAAAATCCTAAAATCCTTTCTGAGAGATTCACATTAGCCTAACCAGGAAAATTGGAAGAATCATAACAGATATATGTTTAGAGCAAAACAGTTATCTGATCTCTCCATTGGCCTGATCCAACTGCTATTTCAAAATAAAACAATCCTTCCTATGGACTCCAAGGAGTTTGTATCAAGCTCTATTGCTCTCTATAATCACAAGTAACCACTCTAGCAAAACAAGTAACACAGGCTAAGAGAAAAAGGCTTAAAACAACTGAACCTTTAAATAGGTAAATAAAGATTCCAGCAGCTGGGATGAAGCTGGCACCTGCAGAAACAGCAATCAAGGGTATGGCTGACCAGCTGGCAAATGAATTAGGAGTTATTCCAGAACAAACCTGGGGACAAGTCTAAAGCTATTCCAGCAACTGGGCAAGCTGCCATAATTTCTGCACTTATTCACCTCATGATTTAAATTCCCATTAACTATTATTTGAAGAAAACAAAACACCACTCCCAGCTTGTGCTATTCTTCCAGTACTAGCTTTCTTCACTGAAAGACAGTTTTCATAGTTTCCCTCCAAGAGGAGCATGGCAGCAGAATGCATTTGAGCAAGACATAGAAAACTCCCCCAAACAGGAAATACATCAAATGCAGCTGACTTTGGAAAAAAAAAAAAAAAAGAACAAAACACACAAGGAACCAAGTTCACCCAATTTCAGGAAAGCCTCCAAGAATGAGCAACATACACGTCTGACTTCCTGACTAGCCTATCTATATTCTACCTTCATAGAGAAAAAAAGGGGGAGAATATAAACAAGAAATAGAAGGATGAATAGAAGAGAGAAACGTAATAACAGCAAATGAAAACTAGGGAGTGGGACATGGATAAAAATCAGCAGAGATGAAGGCTAGGCAGAGAAGAAATAAGCAAAGCAGCAGCTGTGGGAAGCATCCCTGTACTTTAACCTCTTTCCATGGAAACGTACTTGACCTCATTTGATGTGGATTGTGAGCAATAGCAAAGTCACTATTAGAATGAAGGGCAAGAAGGTTTTAACACAGCTTTAGGTTAGATTCTGACATTCTTCTCAAAATCTTTTCTAAACTTACAGTCCTATTTCTGAACTAATAGAAAATATCCTTTATTCCTTGCAAAAGATATTGCAGAAGTACTTTTTTTTTTTTCTTTTCCTGTCTTATACATAAGGTCTTCACAAATATATCCCTCCCCTCCAATTCAATGTAATTGTTACTTTGAACAGAATTTGAAATACAGGAAGGAGCCTCACTCTTGGATTTCATTGCTAGTTTTGCATTACTCTTGTTATTGAAGTTAATGATCAAAACTTTTTTTTTTTATTAAAAACACACACTAACACTACACATTTGCCTTTTAAGCAGTTTCAAATTCTGTCAGAAATGTAGTACCTACTGGACATCCAAATTTTTTTCTGATTAATTAGTTTACTGAATCAGGATTACACCACTCAACTAGATGAGCTGACCAGAAAGTAATTATGCATTAACTGTCACTCTTTTCAATACAATTAAAAATATCACATAGAATTCACGGCTACCCAGATTCCTTAGATCACCACTCTTACTGCATGTCCTGGACTGTTCACAAGACATAGTGGGAGGCTTTATTTTGAAGCAAACATTGCCTCTAGTAAGGATGTTTGCACACAGCAATAACTTGCCAGCATTTAAGGCCAGAAGCATTAAAAACACCCACTTATAAACATTCAAATGTATCTTTCTTCGCCTAGAAATTGTACTTGGTGTGCAAGAGAACTTTTTCTGCTTCAAGTAATTGGCTGAATAAACCAGTTAGACACATGAGCAGTGCATCAAGCATCTGTGGACACTTTAAAGTTGCTGCTCTGACATCTGATGCTGTCTGCTGTTGTGTTGTCCTTGAGCTCAGGGTACAAGGACAGAGTGACAATTCTGTGAATTCAGCACTACAGTTAATTTGTTGGCACAATGACTTCTCTGCGTTAAGTGGTTAGTAGTACAATCTTGCAAGTTTAAGTTTCTTCCTAAAGAGCAAGATAAAAAGATGCCTTTCTATGGCACTTAGAGAAATCTGCAGTACAGGTATAACTCCAGGGGTGAAAACTGAGAAATATATGCAAATTTTCATTTTTTAAATGGCAGCCTACCTAAGTTGCTGATTAAAAGTTAGAATAGGCTAGTCAAAGCATTTCTATTGTAAATCCACACCCTAATACCAACCTTAGTGTTTAAGGTCAGGATTTGAAAATTAATATCATAAAACCAGGAAAACACAAGCATTTGAAAGCTTTTCATCCAAAAACATTGCTTGACCTTCATACTACATCAGCTGATCAAACTTTGCATTCAAAGCTACAATCACAGTATGTATGATCTGGTGAGCCACATTCCTTTACTCCAGGCATAGTTTATTTCTGAGCAACAAGTACAGAGAATAGGTTAAGCACTCAAATCTCTAAAGAAAAGGTGGAAGCCATCTTCATAATGTTCCCCAACAAAAAATTAAATAACCATACACAGTCAAGTTATAAGTGAAATGTAAGTGTAGTGCATAGGACTAACCTCTGCCTCCTTGTGATACTGTTATGAGCAATTCACTTTCAGCTTTATATCAGTAGGGATCTCTTCAATATGCTTTGGTATTTTACTGCTGCACTGACTAACTTAATACAGCATGCAACTGCTTTTATTCTCAGGCTCATCAGTTTTATGTTTTTATTTACTTGCCATAAGTTTTACCTCTGATGGTATTCAACACAGGCAGCTCAGAATAAGCTGTATTTTAAAAGATATTGGTTGACAGTCTCTGATTTTGTAAAAGCCAACTTCCAAAAAAAAAATAATAATAATAATAATTATCTGTGAGCTTATTTTGTTTTTATAAATACATAGCACAACAGTCAAAGGGGAGAAAAGAAGATACAATGAGACTCCCCACCACCACCACATTTTCCAGCTTGTGGAAACACCCTGTTGTGCTCTTGCAAAGGTTTATTTTGTACACTCTGCTGGAACAGGCACTTTCGTTTCCTTGCTGCAAAACCTGACAACACAATGGCCTAGTATAGGGCTAGATGTCACAAAGTGACAGAAGCCTGTTGATCTTCACATCCACCTGTACGTGCATTCAATCACACACCTACATTCTACCAAGGAGAGGGCAGGGTGTCTCCGGCATGTTCCACTATTCCAAACTGGTTGCTTTTGCTTATCCTGCAATTTCAAACAGTGCTAGGAAACCCTAACTGTGCTACAGCTTAGAAGTGACAAATAAGAATATTTTCAGTTTACCACTATTGTAACTGGAATGATTTTGCCTCACCTACCAGAGTAAATGATTTTCTATGATAATCAATTGTCATATCAACTGCTAAACTTGTTACTATTTAGCAGCACCCTTTTGCAAGTGGACGACAATATTCTATTAGGCTCAAGAGCTAAAAGTTAAGGTTGTCATTGGAAAGCATTATCTAATAACTGTTCTGTGATCCTCCCATGGAAATAGTTAATATGTTGAAGATACCCCTAAATAATGAAGTTGAGCCAAAAGTCCATTAACCATTTGGACTTGGGAAAAATTACTACCCAGATAGAAAGAAACACCACACCAATTAGAAAGCCTTCTACAAGTAGATAACTAGCCATAAGTTTAAAGTATGGATCTTCGAAAGGAATATTTATCAAACAGGTTATATTTCTGAAGTTCAGTTATACGTTTTAAGATTCTATTCTTTCTTAACAGCTAGTCAATTTTATCTAGGCTTTGAGACTTATCAGATTTTAAGATAAAACTATATATTCAGACACTCTCCAACCTGTTCTGATTAGTTGATTAACTTAAAGTTGTTGTTCCATATGAATCTAGTATGTTGGAATTCTTGACTGTATCTCCTCTATGAGAAGGAAAACTAAGAATGAAAATATTAAAAGTATTGACCTTTAAAATAGAAGTATTTTGCAAGGTAACAAGAAAAATCGTGTTTAGGCACACATCTGATTTAATTTCTTAGTTATTTCCCTATACTCTTCCCCCTAAAACCAGCAGAACTAATTCATCAAGCCTCTGCCTTCCTTCGCTCCTGTATGCTTTCAATGATTCAACAGGAACTGTCAAACACCTGGTGTTTTGCTTTTCCAGAGTAGTCCAATTATCATTTGGATTGCATCAAAGTTAGGTTCTTTTTACAAATGGCTCAGCTGTCCTCACTTGAGATCATTCTTCATGCTGAGACAGTGGCTCTCAAAAAAGGGATGGTGTACATGTCCGAAACAAGTTTTATCTGTCTTTTTCAGCTTTCCTAGATTTGTAGCTACCCCATGTAACTGAGGGTGGGAAACATAACATGAGAATCAGAAGCTCCAAGGAGATAGAAAGCTCTCATTACAGAAAATAAAGGACAACAGGGCAGTTCTAAAAACCAGTGAGAATCATTCTAATAGAGGCATAGTACAGGTCAATCTCCACTGGATCAACAGCTAGGGGCACTTCTGTTCAACAAACCCCTCGTCACACCCTCCCCCCCATCCTTTGCATTGTCACACAAAAAACACCCACAACCACACCATCCCCACTCCTTTCCAAATGTGCTCTAGAAAACTTACAAAAGCATTCAGAGAATAGCTTAACCTTCTTCCAGTCATAATACCATGTAATACCTCCAGACAAACGCAGAGACTATTCCATGCAGTAGTATAAGTATTGGTTATGGCTATTAGTCAATATATTATGAATAGAAAATGAAACAATATGCCCAAGTGTGGAATATTGTTAAAACAAGATTTTAAACCAGAACTTAAAGAGCTTTTCCTGTGCCTAATGTCTATTTAGGAGTGTACTTCAAGAGTAATAGTGCAAAGTAAAGTGTGCAGCAGCAAGTGACCAGCTACATCAAGTTTTAATTTTATTTTTATCATCATCCATTTTACGACACTGACCAGTTTTTAAAAAGGCAGCTCTTGTTATAAAAAGATTTTTTTTCTTTCAGCCTCTATTCCCATATGTTTACAGTATCTGTTCATAGACTTTTTAAATCTAAATTCTTTGATATCCAACCAGCTACTTCTGCACAACTTTGTAAACTGAAATCTAAACCCCATAGGAAAAAGAACAAATCAGTTCTTTAATAGAGTACTTTTGGTAACAATTTGCTATGGACAGTCACGTTCACTGCTTTGTTTTTCAGTGCTCCAGAACATCACAAGTTTAGAAGACAGACAAATGGATAATAGAATTCAGCATTTTGCTGATGTGTTTATAGTCGTCATTTCCGAGTAATAAACATGAATAGTTCTGTTTCTGAATAAAGATTCCAGAGAAAGGTTCTGGATGTACTGATTGAATGTGGGTACTTATTTCTCCTAACAAACACTGCTCCTGAAGTAAATGCAAGTCTTTTTGGACTTTATTGGACAAGTCCTATAAAGAGGTATCTTCTGGATTTAGATCCTCCTTGTACATAAGAACCAAGAAATAAGCTTCAGATTCAGTTCAGAAATCCACCATTTATACAGGCACATTAGGCTAGGAATTTTTAAGTGAGAGATGCAGAAAAATCCCATTCATTCTTTGAATGGTTTTAAAAAGAACAAAGCTATCAAAGCACTCATGAATTTGTTTGTGAAATTATGCCTTATGTTGTCTACCTAGCTATCTGTTCTCTCCACACAGATAGTCCCAAACTATTTCATTCTACCCAACAATAGACTAGTTTTGTGTGTTAATATTTCATCCACCCATTTCCAGTCCTTCTAGACAAGAAATCCATGCCAACTTCATTATAAATCAATGAAATAAAATAATCGTCCTCCATTTGTGGTTGATATAAAAATCTTGAAAATTAAATCCACTTGGAAAACACTTTGGTAAGAGCAGAAAACCAGTACATGAAAATTGCTTCAAATTGTTAACCTATCTTCAAAATACATAACACATACTTTTCAGAAAACAGGAGTTTAAGAAGCTTGATAGGAAAAGAAGCTGTGAGGAATAAAAAAAGTTTCTGTAACTGCATTAATTTCTCCTACTACTATTTTTTCCTACTACTAATATTGAATAACCATAATTTATTACTTGTTTATGGTAAACCGTGCATTAAGTGCAAAAATTTAGACAGATCTTAGAACAAATGTAGTACTACATTTTCAAAACAAGCTACACAACACTCTATTTTGAAATAAGGCATTGAAATGAGAACAAGTAATCTTCCCAATCAAAGGCAAAAGTCGACTCAGGAACTATGTAGAGCTGAGAAGCAGATATCAGCACAACTACTGATCACCGAGCATTAAAAACAAGGCCAAACATGGATCAAAAGAATTCTTTAGTGTGTCAAGTATTTAAAGAATGAAGTCCAAATTTAATAAGACGCAGTTCTGAAAGCAAGTACTTCATTTAAACTGCTCATCTTACCAATAGTCCTAAACCCCATCCACAAAATAGTATTTAAACCTGTATTATTTCTTCAGGAAAGGGGTCTTCACAGATCTCTCTTCCTCTCAGCTCAGAATTTTAATTGGAGCTGAGTTCTGCAAGCTAACTAAATGATGCATGAATGTGTATAGATTCAAAGTTCAATTTCTTCAATCAAAATCTGGAAGGCATTGCAAAGTAGGCCTGGCAAAAGAAAAAAAAAAAAAAAAAAGAAAGAAAAACAGCATCTGCTAATATTAAACTCAGACTTTGCCACTCCAAACAGAATTACAAAACCTCATCTAATGACAGAATAATTAGGCATACATAGAGCAATCATTGGCACATTGTCAGAAATAGGGTATTTAAAAAAAAGAGATACAACTATCAGCAGTTTCACTAGTAAGTCTCTAGCATTTGCTTCCCCCGACTAACTCTAATCAATGAGTCAACTGCAGCAGGTCGAAAGCAACTGTGATAAAATGCCACCTTATGAAGTAACTGCCTTCATAGATCTTACCAAATGAGTCATAAAACTATTCATCAATATCACTCCTTGTGCAGTACAGCACCGTTATGAGGTAAGCTCAGGGAGTTCTCTGATCAGAAAAGCTTACTCAGTTATTCCATTTGCAGGCTATAAATCATGATTTCTTACATTCCATACCACCATTAAGTAAGGCATGAAAACCTCCACTATCATTAGTCAACAGCTAACAAGCCATTAACATTTTCATTAACAGTGTTGACAAATTCAAATTGATTATAAAAGCTCATTCATATCATATCCTTAAAAAATGTGAACTAGAAGATCATTAAGTTGTCAGGCTGTTGCATTCTATATCTTCTATATACATTTTCTTAAAAAAAAGAAAAAAAATCAACATTAGTATTTCCATGTACTTCTGAAGCATACATGATGTATGGTTATCTTCTAGCCCCCCCAGATTTTTGATTTGCCACTGCTATATTAACTTACAAGTTTACGGTCAGTAGCTATGCGATGTTCCAACTTCAGCCTGCTTAATGAAATGTTACATACACATGAAGGAACCACCCCAAAAACCTTGGGTTCCTCTCACCCCTGGGAACAGAAGAAAAAAAGTGGAGAGATGGAAAAAGATGTCAGTTCAGCACTCAGAAGGTTCCAGAGAAACTGCTAAAACCAGTTCTCTTAAAGTACAGAGATGATCTATTTAATTCCCAAAATTATTTAGGAATTTTATCATCTATGCAATCAGACACACATTTCAAAAGTTACATCTGCTCTTTTCTTAGAGTATCCTTACCTAGTTATACACCTTCACCCCACCCACTCCAAAATATCCTTTAGTTTCAACAGAATGTACAATGCAGTAAAAAATAAATAAATAAAAAAAATAAAAAGCTGCTTTTTACTCTGGACTTAGAAGGAAGACTAATACAGAGTAAAAACAAGAAGAGGCATGAATCAAAACCCACACTGGGCAAATTTCTCAGAAGATCATTCAGACAATCAATAAAATTCAGATTGGGATTTGTGAGACTATGGAGATACTACCAGCTGGAGTAGAACTTCTATAACAGCAAGTGTGTATTTCGATGTGTTTAGGCATCTACTTACACAGGAAGAAAAAAAATGGTCAGAGTAATTTTGAATTTAGACTTCCACATTTTTGAAGACATTGGAGAATTTCAGCTATAAAGTCCTTAAGACAGCGTTTTCCTAACCAGAATTAAATTTAAAAAGAAGGAATAGTTGTGCAGAAATATGAAAAAAGAAGAAACTTTAAGAACAGATTATTATTTCAGTTAACAATAGCGAAATCAGTACTGGAGCTATTACACACCTACCTTATAATATAGTTTTGCACATGTAATTAATGTTAATGCCAGTTGAAAAAGAACATCTACCTAGTCAGCTATTTCATACACGTTTTTTTTGTATAAGGAAAGAGGTGCCTTGAGTCACCATAAAAAGTAGAAGACCTGATTTACTTAAATATATTATTAGAAAAAAAAATCTGCCTTCAGATTTCTCAGCAAAATTGACATGGACTTCCAAATACTGCGTTTAAAGAATGCCTTTTCTGTTAAAACAGCAAAACTTTTGGTAATTAGGTAATAATGTAAAAATATTTGGCACATACAGTTAATTCAGAGCAGAATTTCTCAGCTGCTGATAGTTTTAATGCAAATTACCTCAAAATGGCTTTCATAACTTGCAATGCATCATTCCCCCCAGCAAAGCCCAAATAAGAAACTACAAAGAAATAAATAACATAGAGCTTGCTCCTTCAGTTTAGGTGAAGACAAAAATAAAAGGCATTTATAAGTTTACTACAGAGAAAGTAATTCAAAGTCTACCTCAATTCACATCATTTAACATTCATGAGATGAACATTTTCCCATATCTGACTTGCCATAAAATAGAAGTACCCAGAATCACATATTCAGTTAGGGAAATGCAGATCTTTTATAGTTGCGGATTTAGAGCAATCTGAGACAAACATCATTTATCAGATAAAGACTTCATTATTTTTTATTATTAAAAAATACAAAACACATATATTGCAGAAAAGCTGCTGCTACTACCTGTACCACAGGCAGAAAATTGCCTGGGGTACAATGAGCCTCTGCACATGCTCCGTGGTCAGATTTACTTAGGCTCTAATCAATATGTTCCATGCATCTTGTCTATATTGGAGCTCTTATTACATGCTCAATTGATTCACTGAACAACAGCAAGCTGTAAAAGGCTGTACTCCTGTGGATAAAGCAGATGTTGTTCTGACCTCCACCCACTGACTCAGACAGCGAGTTTTCTGTCTGCCTTCAGTAAAGAAAAATATCCCAGCTACGTGTTTTGCCCTTGCACAGTAGTTATTACACTCATTATACAAAAGTTCATGCTAACTAAGAAACAGAACCACACCCACAACAACTGCCACAAACATCATAGTAAGCTACCTATTCCTAGCAATTTTAGGGAAGTTACCTGGCTAAGATTTTGTAAACACACAGACCAAGTTCAATAAGAGAAAACCTAAAGCAGAGTTGACTTTAGCTTCTGAAATTAATATGAGCTATAGATTAACAAGGAAATACTGCCATGTTATAAACATTATAGAATCATAGCAACCTAGAAAAGTTTCTATTACATTAATTGCTACCTTTAAAATTAAGGCAGCATAAAGAGTAGGAATAAAGCCCATTTAATAGTAAGCCAAAATACAAAAATATTCCTCTTCTCCCCACCCCTCATCTCTCCCCGCTTCTTTAGGGAAGAAGAGAATCTGAAAATAAATAAATGAAGAAATAAGAAGTAAATTAGGAAGGAGGTACAGAAAAGATCCCAGAGTTAGCAATGATCAAGGAAATAAAGATATAAAGTGAGAGTTGCAACATTAAAGGATAGCATATTGCTTTCAACAACATCTGATGTAAAGAAAACTAAACGCAAATGGAGATATTGATATACAAAGTATTTGCTATATTTAGAAGAATATTTAATAGGTTAATCTGAACTCTGAGAAAGCTGAGAAATAAACAGAAGTCCCAAAGTTTATATAAAAAAAGCTAAAGAGCTCTTAAGCTTACTACAATACAATAATCTTTATTTCTATACTATGAGGATCACTATGAGTATCTTCAAAGGACAGACAAAACAAATCCATAAGAAAGGTATCAGTAAGACATCTACCTTTTAAAACAAGAACATGCGTGAGAGATAAAGATATTCACAACTACTTCACCCTATAAATATCACAAGAATTGGAAAAAACCCTTAGGAAATTTGATGAAATTTTACTACCTTGAAGAATTCGTAGTCTGCTTGCAAAAACACATACATCCACCTCTCTCAAAAAAAATACTTCCAGCTAAATACTTCATACCTAAAACAATCCACACGCTGATTCAGGGAGAGCAAACAATCACAGAAACTAAGGCATTTGCCATTTAGCTTCAATAGACACCTGTGAGCCTAAGGAATTTAAATGAAGCTCAGATGTTACAGTTACTTAACACAATTCTCTACCAGATCAGGGTTTAATTCTTGACAGATGTGTTACCATATTTAAGGAATTTAGAGTATCAGGTGGCTATTATGTTAAAACCAAGCTGGAGTGTTTGGTTAGTGGCCTTTCTATGATTATGCATGTGACCCAGGTGCTTGAAATCCATTTACTCAGGATTAAAGCTTAATCCTGTTTCTAGTGATGTCAACAGGACTGTACTGTAAATATATATTTCAGAGCCCTAGTTATCATTAAAAAAAAAAAAAAAAAGTGATTTGATATGGATAGAATAAAAAAAAAAAATATCTGGTTTCTTTATCCCTAATACATATTGACTGTATGTTCCTTTCTCATGTGTTTTGATCTGTCTTCTATCAGATCCCACTGTGTCTCACCCTTCCAGCTTCTCAAGTACAGAGTATCTAACACAAAGAATCAGAGCACTTTCTCTTGGAGTCTCTGCAAGAGATTAGTGCACCTGTGAAGGTTCTGACCCTTGCTACTACTACCCTGGAGGGACAGGGGAAGAGTAGCAGCTACATACTTCAAAGCTGATTTCTTGGAGAATTTTTTACAGGCTAACCCAGACAGCTTTTACAATATTTCTGATAGTAAATAAACCAAGGAAAATCTCATAGACAGTGTGATTTGTAATAAGTAAAATTCTAGGTACATGGTAAACTTCCTAAGGTACCATCTGTGTACATACATATTCATAAAGAGGTTAGGGAGGGAAGAAAGATGTTTCTCCTCCTTCTTTCCTGTGTGTTTTGAACCAACCAGTTCTAAATCCTTTGTGTAAACCAAACTAGATCAAAATCCACATGCTATTTCAGTTTAGTAAAGACTCTGAATCAATTTGGAAATAGTGTTTTATAAGGATTTGAGGATTTACTGTGCTATTAGAATGTTATTTTAAAGTACATATTCCAATGAAACTATTTTTGTGTGTGCGATTAATGAAAATATTATTTTTCCCCCTGTCCTTGTGGAACTATCAGGTGTACTACTACTATGTAACAGTTCGTATAATATGTTTATTCCTTTTAACTGCCACTATTATGTTTGAAAAAAATACTTATAAAAATTATATAAGAAATAAAGTACATAACAAAAGTTAACAAAACTCATCAGCATAAAGACAAGAAAACATAGTACCAAGCAATCAATTGCAAATTGCTGTTTTGTAGTTTAAGAGTTGTATGGCCATCTTAAATCTTCCCATAGAAAGGAAAAGGGAGAAAAGCCCATCAAAACTGCAGCCCTTCATTTGAAATATATTATGGACTAGGACAATGAAAAGTTACCTTGTTTGGTAACAGGTGATTTATTCTACCCTAGCTGGTACTCCATAACTTCTGATGTATTCTTCAGTATGAATGTAAGCTGGTTATTTTTGTTGTTGGGTGTGGTTGTTGTGTTGTTTTTGTTTTTTTTTTTTAATGTTAATTTGTTAAAAATCCTGGCTTCTGTAGCTCAGATATGTAAAGAAACGTGAAACATGCATGATTGCACCATCAAAGAGCTTTCATTATTCCTTATTTTAATGTAGTACGAAGTGGAGTGCTGCCCTGATTACAGGTGCCTTTACTGCACTATATTTATGTTATATGCTATGTTACGTATAAATTCTGTTAAGTCTGTTCTGAATTTTATCATCACCAAACAATATGTATCACCAAATTATGTTAGAAGAAGAGCTTTTATCTCCTGTTCACGAGCAGCTCTTGTTTCAGACTCCGTTTTTACCAGAAGATCTCCTTGCAAAAAAATGACCTATTTTTTCAAGATTGCCTGGTTTTGGAGGAGAGCACAAGGTGATGGAATGGATGATACATAATGACTGTGGTATATCTGAAACTTCTAAGTGTTTCTGAAGGCAAAACAAGAGTGAGCAGACTGAAATTGGGACCTAAGAGGCCCACCCTCATTAGATTCAGAACTTTGAATTTTCATACCCATCTCATGAGGCTGCACTGGAACAACAGATTCAGCTCCTAGGGCCAGACACAGCATACATGTGTGATGGGAATATCCTCTCACTCATCTTGGCAATTCAGACTCAAAGCACAGGCCTAGGAGGGAGTGTTTGGTTGCTATTACTGTATTTTGTCCAAACAAGCACGTCCCACTGTAGGCCCACTGGAAGAGTGGCTGTCCTGGAAGAAGAAGCATAATTATTTAGGGAGGCCAAGTTATGTTTTCTTCCTATTTCAGGTTTCTGTTTATCCTATTAGGATGATTGCTGGTATGTCTGTTGGTGGTCAGAATGCCAGCTTATGTACTCACTCATCCACAATACACACATATGTTCATCAGTATAAGTGCTAGTAATATAAAAAACACATCATTACAAACTTTTGATTTTAAATTAAAGCAGTTGATGATGGCTACACAGAAGCAATTTTATTTGTAATCCTACCATGGCTAGCAGTAAAATTATTAGAGTATACTCTTTCTTTAATATATATATTTTTTTCTAATTTGAATTTCACTTTCCTCTCCCACTTGTACAAAAGTCTAGCACTACAAAGCCAATGAAACAAGAAACATTATTTTATGAACAAGCTGTCTCACCAGAGATTGAAAGAAAGTAAATGGTAAAATATAAATACCCAAGTCTTTCTTTAACTCCATACTTAGATTTCTTTTTGTTTTCCCTGGGCAGCTGCAGGAGCTTCATTTTAGTCTTTAGCTATTTCTATCAGCGAAAGAAAATGAAAGAAACTGCTACAATTACTTGTCAATCCTGCCATTTCTCAATGCTCAGTAAGTAGTTCTGTGATTCACTCCAAGCGGGCTTCAGCTTAGGTCAGGATGTGAAAAATATTCTTGTCTTAAGCTTAAGAAAATGCCCATGTTTACAGGTAATCAAAGCCAGGCTCCATCTCTGGAACACACATGTTACCCGATATTAAATTTGAAAGAGAAAGTCTATAATCACATTATGTTCCATCTGTGGGTGTAGGTGTAGATAATCTTATTCACTCAAGTGGAGGATTGGAGAAAGTACAAAAGAAAAGCATATAGCTGAGG
>NC_140140.1:12048279-12368279 GCF_964035555.1 Netta rufina | reverse complement strand
AGCTTTAAATAAAAGTTTTTGTTTTTCGGAAACAAATAAACAGAAAACCCTGAACCTATTTTTTTTTTTCTCCATTTCTTCATTATTAATTGTTAAGAAAACAATTGCTTTGGAATTTGAGGACAATTTTAGTGTTCTTGGAAATATGTCATTTTCGTTAACCACTCTTAGTGAAAAGATACTCAGAATTGAATACCTACAATACTTTTATACACCATTATTATAAGCATTCATCTGGATGTAAATGTTCAAACACCACTTTCCTCCAAAACCAGAATAGAGATGCAGACTTTGAGCACTCAATGAGTGCCTTGATCAGAATGGCTGGAGTACTTTGAAGAAAATGTAACTAGCCCATCTCAGGATAAGTATAGAAAAATCCTTCCCAAATTCCCCCATATCATACAGCTGATGGTCAACTAGTGGATTAGAGTATGCCTGAAAAGTGTGCTGTAATAAACTAGAGTATATAACTGTTGATAAGTTCTTTATCCAACCACCAAGGGATTAAAACAACTCAGTTCTTCATCCTTTTCCTAATTTTCTTTAATTTATTCCTTTATTTTCTTGAGACATTTGGTACTTGACAGTGTTTTGATATTTTAATTTATTTTTCTAACATTTTTCTTTGAATAAATGATGAAGTGGGTTTCCGAAATATCAACGGACAATATGGTATCAAAGAAGGGTTGGATGTTGGTAGAGGTTCATAATTTATTCAAATGTCTCTTTCATTTACATTTCAGAAATAAAGCATAGACATCTGAAGGGCATCTGACTTCCATCAAACAAAGCTGATCATGTTTTCCAAGTGTACTGATGCTAATGATCCATTTTCTTGCTGTGTGTGATTTGAATGGTCTAAACAGTCAAAACATTTTAAAAGACTGATGGTTTACATCAATGATAATTATTGAACTAAGATCTCCCTGAAAATGAAAGTGGTCTTGTATTGTGATAAGTAAAGTCTAGATACTTATTTTTCATTGAATTCTCAAGGAACAGCTTTTTTTTTTTTTTTTTTGTATAGAGGGATAAAATTCCACAAAACAGATGATAGACACTTTTCAAATTACATTCTTTCAACCCACAGCAAAAACATATGTCTTGTGTTGGAGAACTATCTCTTGTTTAATGTCTCTCCCAGCTCCCACAGTTTTCTTGTTTATAAATCTGCCTATCACTTCTTCTGGAAAAACTGCTAGAAGTTATCCTTTACTCTTCCTACAGTTTGTAAAGCTCTTTTTTGTTTTCCTCTTTAATCACTTCTTGCCTCAAAAACAATTCCCTCTTTACCTGTTCTTCCCAAATTCCTGTTCTCCAGATATCAGAATCAATGGTATATCATGCGAGAGCACTTTTATGTATCACTTCCAGCCTCAGTGACTCCGCATTTCCCATTCAAATTATAATGAGCAGCTATTAACTTATGTTCTTAGTTCACTACTGATAACTGCACACAGCTTTTCACAATAGGGGCAGATGTCTTGTTTCTGCTGCCTCATCTCTAGGATCTTGGCATCCCCGGTCATTTGTTCTTTTAGCTTGAAAACTGTTTTCTCTTACTGTGAGCAATTAAATTTGTAGTGAACGTTCTGAAAAAAAAAAAAAAAAAAAAAAAAAAAAAAAAAAAAAAAGTTGCTTCAAGATGCTTCATTTTTAAACCATTTGCAGTACAATTGTGTGAACAAAGTTTCCACATAGCTGCTTACTCCGTGGTGTTTACATGATAACATATGCACACAAATTGGGTAAACTGTCTAAATTAGATTAATCATAGGAAACATCTTTTCACAATGACCTGCCAGTTATCAATGTATACCATGTGTATATATCGATATATATAGACACTGCTATATAAGGTGTTATTCAACAAGGTAATTTTGAGCTTTGAGCAACCTCTCCATTACCATAAAGATGACCATCCAGTTCTTCAACATATACCTGAAGTTTTCAGCAACTGACAATTATCAATTTATCTTTCTATTTTGCTAAAGACTAAATAAAAAAAAAAAAAAAAAATCAATGCAAATGTGGAGTTAAGACTACCAGCACCCTGGAAATAGTGAGCAAATGCAATGACTTTCACTTTTCATCCATTCCACCAGGAAAAATCTTCATGGGTGTTGGATTAAAGTTTCCAGCTATGTAACACTTGTTTACTGCAGTGCTCAATACATAAGAAATACACCTTATATAATGTACCAAACATCCCTTCTTTGCTCCATTGAGGTAAAAAAAAAAAAAAAAAAAAAAAAGGCTAAGACCTCCTGTTGGTGTGAAGTTGATATCAGTTTTATTCATCATCATGAATGGTTTTAAGCTGATGATGTTTAATGAGTTCTACATCATGATAGCTTTCAAGCTGTGACTCAGCAAGAGCCACATATTCAGCCTCTCTAAACATACCTTTAGCTTCCTTTCTCTGACTACTTCATGACACATAAATTACTGTTTCATTGAGCTAATTGGATCCTTGCAGCTCTTAATTTTTTGCAGATATACTATTTTCAAAATAAATGATGAAGCTTCATTTTTGAATACCAAATCAAATGTTTATTGATGTTCATCCTGTTTATCTGCTCAAGGTAATGTGGAACTGTGCCACTACCAGCTGATGGAAGGTGCGAGCTCTCTACTTTCTGGCACCCCAACCTAGATATTCTTTGCTGGTTAAGTCAGTTTTTATTAATTAGGATGGACAGGCAAATAGATGCAACTTACTTACTAGGCCTAAGAAATGAAAAAAGGTAAATGTAACAACTTTGTTTAAGAATCTTGCACTTTCTTACAAAATCATCATTTACAATGGTACATCTCTCTCTACTTTCTGATTTTTTATTTTATTTTTTTTAGTTTCCTTCTCCAGTTTTGTAATAATCTTCAATATCTTTTAGAATATGTCTTCAAGGTATTCTGGGACAAGTATATGACTCTGTAGCAGCCTCAGGCTGCCTGGATAGGCACCAGCTCTGACCTTGAAATTGTGGAATTCATATTAGTGTGGTACTAGCTCAACTTACTGTCTGTACCTCGACAGAATTTATGAGGTTAGGTTCAGCAACCAGCTGCTTGCACGTGCCTAGCTTCTGACCCGTAGCTGGCTTCCATCTAACTGACTTGAAACAAACATCAGATACAATCAATGAAGGCAGAGTCCTGTTCAGTTTCTAAAGTAAAATCCCATCTTCAGATATGGAGGAAATTATAAAGAAAGTATTTAATTTTAAGGTGAACTTCTATCTTTCACACAATGTACTAACCTGCAGGGCAGTCTGCAACACTGCTTCTTCATTCTTGATATGAATAGACTACAACTTCTGCTGCAGTACAAACCATCTTTGGTCAGTCCTGGACAATATTCTAACACAACAAAACTGTACAGATTTCCCAGCTATTTTTATAATTTTTTGGTACTTTGTGAGCTTGGAAGATGTTTTGTTTGGATCTGCCTGATCCAAATGAAATCCATGTAGTCAACTGTCAGAAACAAGCCAGGCTGACTCCCCTAACAGCCACACGGAAGTCTTTGCAGGGACTCAAATTAAATAAACTTTATCTTTCTGTTATCTTCATCCTTTTTATTTTCCTACCATAGCCAGAACTGTCCAGCCCACCATAGCAAAATACAGATAAAGAATACAGCTGAGCATACAGACTCCCTGTATTTAAAGATGGAAATGAGTATAGCCACTAGAATTTTAAAAATGAAAAAGAACACACTCAACTCTGCTACTAACACCTGTTAGTGCTAGATCAACTGGTTTCATTATTTTCTAAGCATCATTACCTCCTCAGGATTGTATTACCAACCTTAACTCTGTGGTCTGATGAAGAATTTACAGGGTTGTCTATTTTGACCTGTCATGCAAGATGTTAGGCTGGATAACTGTAATAATCCCTTCTATATCCCAACTCTCAAGCTTCACGTTTATGCCTTTGTGAAAAGTGTATTTTAATAGTAACTATTTATTGAACTGGTCAAAATATTCACACTTAGTCTCTTTGAAGAGTTTGGCACATCCTTCATGTTCTCCAGACAAAACTACTAGGTATCCTAATCATCAAGAAAAAAGGCAAACTTTCTCTAAAGGCATCTCATTGAATCAAACATCTTTCTTTACAGTTTGGACTTCAGAGATAATGGTATATCCATTTCAACAAACTAAGAACAGTCTGTTCCACTGCTTGTAAACAATGCTAAAATTCAAGAATTGGAACAGAAAACTCTATTCCAGGATGTCTCAGCTCTCTGCATCTCCACAGGCATAAAAGATAAAAAAAAAAAAAAAAAAAAAAAAAAAAAAAAAAAAAAGTTAACAAAACCTCACAATACCTTTATCATGTCTGAAAAAGTTTCTACTGAATAGGTGTGTATGGGTCTAACTCTCTTCTGAAAAGGACTCTCAGCACGATGCACTGTAGCATGAGAACATTTAGAAAACCACTAGTCTGAAATCCTTCAGATGCTACACTGAAATACTTCAGATGTTCTACACAGCAGTATAACTAGTAGCAAAAATGACTGCTGAATAAGTAGAAGCATAACATTCAGTAACCAAGAGATTACATGGAATATGTAAAAACTTCGCATAAAATTTAGAATTCACCTTTTTAGTGAACACTGTAAAATCTCTGAAAAGCAATACAAGCAATACTCACTTCTGGAAACTGACAATTTGTTTCATTTTGGTATAATGATGCTTAATGGCATACTCCCCCCAGTAAAATTATACCAGTTTTATGAAATCAATAGACTGTTCCTGAGCTAAAATTGGCTGAACTACTAATTTTTACTAAGTTTAGCATATATATTTCAATATATATTTATGAATAGAGCAAATCTGATGCATAGAAAATGCATGAAATCAAAACATAAAATCCATCATTTAACAGCATTCTCTTAAACTCTTAAACTCCATTGCGAAATACGTTCATTGGTATAACTTGCAGATTTTCATACTTCGGTTCTGTGCTCTTTGGAAGTATTCTTTAGAAATATTTTGAATAAGGTTTCAGCTGCCCTAAGCCTTTGTACATTGAAGCTTTCTCATAGAGATTATTTAAAACATAAAATGAAAGTTTCTAGCAAAAGTCTTGAGGTTTCTTATCCTATTTTTATTGGACAGACACTGCATCAATGAAGCTTGGAGCATATTGATCCCAAAGAGCTGTTTATCTGTGAAGGCAGCAAACGGATAGTAATTCTCACTATATGTAGTTGTACAAGCAACAGTGCTACAAAAGGCCAAGAAAAAAAAAAAAAGTGAGTTTCTTAGGTTTCTGTTTTCAATTGCTACACTAAATCTGTATGTAATTTTTTGTTGCTTTGTTGGAGAAATGACTATATTTAACTTTTTTCTTTTCCCCTTTCTCTTTAAAATGTAACACATTTCAGAATAGCAAAATTCATTGACCACTTTGTAGTTACAATGCCAAGAATCAAGACTTTAAAGTATGTATACCGGTTTTATATAAACTGTACAAACATAGTGTTCTTGCTAACAAATGAAGAATAGATTCTTAATGCAGTATGACATAATGAATAATTTCTGCTTTCTCTTTAGACACTATATCCTTAAGTGTACCAACAAAACAGCTGGCCAGATTTGTTAACTGTTTTTTGGCCTTCAACTCTCCTTTTATAATATCAATTAGCTTTGATGTCATTTTAACTTTTATATGTTCTAAATAACATAAAGCATTATTTTATGTTCTTTTAATTCTGACCATTTTATCAGACCTAATAAAATGCAATTAACAGTAAAAGGTAACATTATTCTTTAAACCAGAATCACAGAATCACACTTCTTTTTATTTTCTTTTATAGGCTATTAGGAGCTTTAGGAGCTATTTTTTTGAGCATCTTCTCTACATGAATACCTCTGTGTTAACTACAATCTCATCAACTTGAGATCTATTATTCTTCAGAGACTTCACGTGTTCATAATGTAAACTCTCTCTTCCCATACCTACCTGCCAGATAACTCAGAGACCAAATCTATTGTTAGAAGTCTGCTTAGCTGGAGCATTGCAAGTAACAATTGTATTTATACCTGAATGCTCGCAAGGGAAGAATGAAGTATATTGTGTCAAAATATATAAAGACCACAATCAGATGTATTTCCCCATTGTGTCACTGAACAAAATGGTGCCTATCAAAAAAAAAAAAAAAAAAAAAAAAGTTATTGGGTTATTGGCAGGTTCCAAAAGCTCAGTCCAGCGTGTCATGGCACATCTTGATTGAATCTTCAGACATATACAGTTTTTCTAAAGTACATTGCATTATTTTGAATATTCTATTGTGATTAGTTTTCAAAAGATTATTTTTCTCCAATAGTTATGCAGCATTAGCCACATTAATTCAGATTGTTAGAGCAATCAGACACAAATATTCAGAAGTTTGTTAAAATTAACTGAAAAAAAATGTAACGCAAATCAGCAAATATACTACAGATTATCTGTTTCTTTGGCCTGCTCTCTGTTTCCATATTTGCTAATGTACATCTTTGACAAATCTTAAATACCAGTTTTTATTTTTGGTAGCTGTTAACACATTGACTTACACTGAATTCACCACATTCATTCATGTGAATTTGACGTTTTGAAAACTGGAAGATAACATAAACTAGATTTTGGTGTTTTGAAATTTTGTTTTTAAAATGGCAGTAATATACCAGAAACAAATTTTTAGGGCTCTATAAGAAAAAAAAATATTTCTGTTAATATAAATATATTTCTGTTAATATAAAAAATCTAACATGAGGAAAAAAATGTAGTTTCCTCCTGACACTTGAATAATTGGTGACACTTGTGCTTTAACCAAAGGTGGATACTGATCTGGTCTGTTCTTTGAAATCTGCATAATCACAAAACTTCCAAATATTCAACCGCAATAATGAAAAGTATTCTAATATGTGTTATTTGCAGCAAGAGCAAGATGATACAACCATATTTTTCAGGATTAAACCTCCTAAACTAAATCTCCATACTGGAATGATTTATGAATCAATAAAATTTAGCAAAAACTAATTTCAGGGGGTGATACTACAAAAAAAAAATGTTCACAATGAAAAAATGGAGTAGAACTATTCACCCTAATGCAGTATTCCAATTCACTATATATTGTACAGTCAATTAGTACTCTGTATAATTGTACAATTAATGAACATTAAAAAATTCCACGGTTTATTTCCACTACTAAATGTATTTACTTATTTAAATTGCATGTTTAAAAAACTACAAATACACAAACATGCAACTCAGTTCATATATTACTAAGATTACATTAATCAAGTATATGTGGAGAATTTTTTAATTGTTAAACAATTCATTCTGTGTTGTAACATGCTGATGATGTAACTGTAAACTAATGTGATTTTTTTTTCCCAGAAAATAAACAAGTATTAATTTTACCTGTACCAATGTTCCTACACAAATTGCAATCCCTATACCACAAAATCCTAAGCAACCTAAAATATTTTCCCGCTCTACTCTGCGCTGGTGCGGCCTCACCTCGAGTACTGTGTGCAGTTCTGGGCACCACAGTATAAAAAGGACATGAAACTGTTGGAAAGTGTCCAGAGGAGGGCTACGAAGATGGTGAAAGGCCTGGAGGGGAAGACGTACGAGGAACGGCTGAGGTCACTGGGCCTGTTCAGCCTGGAGAAGAGGAGACTGAGGGGAGACCTCATCACAGTCTACAACTTCCTCGTAAGGGGGTGTCGAGAGGCAGGAGACCTTTTCTCCATTAACACTAGTGACAGGACCCGCGGGAACGGGGTTAAGCTGAGGCAGGGGAAATTTAGGCTGGACGTCAGGAGGGGGTTCTTCACAGAGAGGGTGGTTGCACACTGGAACAGGCTCCCCAGGGAAGTGGTCACTGCACCGAGCCTGGCTGAATTTAAGAAGAGATTGGACTGTGCACTTAGTCACATGGTCTGAACTTTTGGGTAGACCTGTGCGGTGTCAAGAGTTGGACTTGATGATCCTTAAGGGTCCCTTCCAACTCAGGATATTCTATGATTCTATGATTCTATCAATTAATTTTTTTTATTACACATCTTATTTTCCATCCCTTGCTTTTTTGTTTGTTCATTTGATTGATTGATTGTTGGTTTTGGGTGCTGGTGATTGTTGTTGTTTGGGTCTCTGCTTTTATTTACTTCAGGAAACAAAAAAGGGGGGGGGGACCCCTACACCTGCACTGACATACACAGATCATATCTTATCCTCCTAGTAACACAACGTGCAATTCAAATGTAGCTCTTTACAATGTAGTCTACTATATTTAAATTATTATTATTTAGGACCACATTAGCTTCATAACAGTTCTGCCATTAATCTTTCTTCTCCTTTATTTAACATTTCTCCACAACCTAGTGCTCTGAACTAGCATCTGAAAATAACTGGCTTTTATGCAGTGAATCACTGGGTGTCCAGCCCTCATTTCTGTATGTACAGATCTAAAGACCAGAATTTTTCTCTATATACACTGTACTAATCCAGCTATACAGAACTCTTAAAATAGTGTTAATTTGGATGCTATAAAGACTTTTCCATTTTCATAATAAGAAAAAGCAACTTAATGTAAATTTAAATCTCTCAATTTAAACAGATAATAGAATAGATACAAATAGATACAGTGGGTGTTTATTCAGTACATGGCACTTCTGAGACTTCCCTTTGTGCCCTGATTTATATTTTTATTAGAGAGCATCTAAGCAGGTGCTATCAAATTATTTATATTCTCCCCAGTAACTTCAATCCTTTGGTTTCTTTAGGGAGACAACCTGACCCATGAATCTGGCTAATATCCACGCTTGCCAGGGCTCACACATTCTGGAGAGTGGCCACATCCACATCACACAGGATTTGGCAAGGTTCTCTCTCAATCCCAGATGCTGCTCTTGGGGCCCTGAGACACAGTGCTTTACTGTGGTTTTCAGCTCAAAATGCTCACAGATTGCCAGCTTGACAGAGGATTCTGATTGACTGTTCCATGCTTAGGTTCAATTGAGAGAGAATTAGTTTATCAGGAAGTCTAGGAATAAATTTGCAGTAGACTAGGGCCTGGTAGCAAAATAAGTCATATTTACAGCCTGGGTACATTTATATAATACAGTTTCAAAAATCCCAGGAAGCAGACAATTAAAGAAAACACTAGCATTTTGGGATCCTAATACTGAAGAACAGTCTTCAAAAGCATTACCACTCCCCATGTCCTTTCTGAATCCCCCAAATCAGACACTGACTATTTACAGAGTAGCCCTTAAAAACAAAAATCCTCAAATATGACCCTAATATAGGTCCTGCTGAGAAGTACTCCTGATTATTCTATCAGATGTTCCAATAAAATATATTTCCTTTTGTCCTGTCAATGACTTTTAAACCATATTATCTAAACCAAAATACCACTGGAAGGATTGAGTTCATCACAGAATACCAATCCTAAATCTCTCTACTTAGGTGACAAGATGAGGGCACGGGCAATACCGTTTATTTTAGTCTTCACTTTAACTTTTTTCTCTGTGTTAAGTGCTATGTGAGAACAGTGGTTTTTCAATATTTATCCTGCTGCTTTGTACTGTGTTATTCCCAGGGAGGTATTTCTATATAACATACTCTCAAGGGTT
This sequence comes from Netta rufina, assembly GCF_964035555.1. Classification (NCBI taxonomy): domain Eukaryota; kingdom Metazoa; phylum Chordata; class Aves; order Anseriformes; family Anatidae; genus Netta; species Netta rufina. The sequence goes on along the minus strand of NC_140140.1, from coordinate 12,358,644 downwards.
ATGTATATTCCCTAACTATACGTTTGCCCACAGCAAGTACATTAGGGGAACTGATGATGAAAAAGTGAAGGAAAAGCAGGAAGACTTGAAGGTATGAAAATAATACAGCCCTTAAGGAACAGATAAGCCACAGGCTGAGATTCACAGAAATTTTAAACATATTAACAAAGGTAAAAAATACAGAATTAAAAAGATTGAGGTTTGAAGATATTTTTCAAATACATTAAGAACAATAGATTGACAAAGGACTTAAGACTCTGAAGGTCAGCAAGAGATACTTATCACTGAAAGGGATGTTTTAAAATTAAGTCTAAAATAGGAAGATGTACAACAGAAACAGAGCAACTGCATTCGTTCAAGTTTAGCTTATGTGATGTGAATACTTTGAGTTTCACATCCTTTAATCTTTTTCAGTGCCCAGCTGAGAAAACCTCTGATACAGGGTCCCCTATCAGTAAACTATGGCAGCATCCCATAGGACTTATTTTCAAAGAGTTAAAAAGTGAAACCTATGAAAAATACTGAAACCTATGAAAAATAATACAAGTCATTTTTGTGAAGAGAAATTGAATTCATAAAGACTGTTACTTATCAGGAATTAGTTTTCCACAGATACTAGCATGTATTTAAAAATCCCTTACCTGCTGTGCAGCAGCTAGAGAGTGAAAGGAAAAAGAGGTTAAAGATGGCCTTGGAGCGTCTTTTGTAAGAGACCTATGACTGATGGCTAAAAAAGCCTAAAGCAAACTACAGAGGTTTTCCTCAGGGTGTTAAAAAAAAAAAAAAAAAAAAAAAAAAAAAAAAATTAAAAATCTGCAAAAAGGTTTTTTGTTTTGTTTTGTTTTGTTTTGTTTTGTTTTCTCTGAAACTGGAGCTGGGTCTTTATAATCTTTAACAGAAACTCAAGATAAATTTGAAGTGATTTGTGGCAGAAAAAATTCTTACAAAAGTAAAAAGTTGTCATACAACCAACCTAGAGAAAAAAAAGTTTTCAGATACGGGCAAATTAAGTGCTGAAATAGATAAAGCACAAAGCATGCAAATACTGGTAATGTTGTGTATGAGGGAGTTTTTCTTAAGCTTGCATTTCCTGTTTGAAAAATTGGAAGGAAAATTAAAAGCAGATCTACCACTGTCACTTACTGACTGACTTTTTTCCTGTAACCCTTTCAAGCAATATTAAGCTTTTGATGCAGGCGCAATCCCAATTCTATGCACAACTTTGTCAATTATATTTGTTTCCATTAAACCAATTATAAATATGTTAATAATTTGTAGGCTTCCATTGTCAGACCTGTCCTTGGTTTTGTGCCATTGCCTCACCTCCTATCACTCAATCTTAGGGAAAGATAGAAACTCCTCTGTCAATACCTCCTTCAGTTTCATCTAGTATGCACTGCTTCTCCAGTGAAATGAAAACAAGAATCTGAGGATCACTTGTCATGAAGTACATGAATATAGCTGAGCAAAGAAGGACTGCAGTTAGCTTAGCTAAAGTTGTGTAAATGTTTTTCATTACTCAGTGTGAACATCCTACTTCAATCTTGATAATATACGAGCATTCTAAGTCTTGACATTTAATGTAATCATATGTGATCACTATGACTGACAACCATAATTGCTCACCTTAACTTAGTCTCCTACAGCCAGCAAAATCACTTAAAACAATCTTTCCTCTCGTCTCTCAACTATTTTTGTTTCCTTTCATCAGAACTCGAATATGCTTGGTCTTGAATTTTCTCATTGTTTTACTGTAATTTATCCTATTTTATATATTTTTTTAAGGCTCTTGAATGAAAAAATCATGCCATCAAAAAACATTGAGAGAACTGCAGATACTAAAGCATTTATACTGTGCACATTTTTTCCTTTCAAAAACCACTCTCCAAAATCTCCAGAAGCACCTGAATCATAAAACCAGGCTATCAACAGCTGTACATGAACACGGTTCTCATGATTTTAACGTGGTTATGCTTGGTCACACTTTAAATAGAGATTAAAAACATCAAAAGAAAATCGAGTACATCTTATCCTCTGTTACTCTCAAAGTCACATAAGTTTTCTTTTGGCCAAATTTATCTCTTTTTTTTTTTTTTTTTTTAAGGAGAACACTTCCACTCCATCTTACAGCAGAGCTTGAGAAATTGATGCAATATTACTTCTCCAATACAATATCCATAAGTATATACAGATATTAGAGAAAGCAACGCTGGAAGAAAGGCTCAGAAGTAAAAATTTACATCTGTCTAAATCAACTCTTTTCCAAAAACAACTCGCATATTTATATTAAATATATATTTCAAGTAATAATAAATTAAAATTTTACCTAAAAGTTCCATTGTTTTATTTCTTATTGAAAGCTCATATTTGCAAAATATGATATATATGAAGTACATGATTTAATTTCAGACTATGTTTATATGACATTTCCGGCTCACAATTTGATTTTATTTTTTCAAGCTGCTTTCCTCAAATTTATTTGACCTGTGCACACAGAAGAAATGGTCTAATTTAAAATGCTCTAAATAAGTTTCAGCTTTACACTCATGGCCATATTGGATACAAGCATGCCTCATAACTCCTGATAGTGTCTGTTATCTGTGAAAATATACGAGATCATTCTGGTATAATCTTTCTAGGCTTTATTAGTCTTATAAATTATGTGTCAACATTTTTGCCAGCTATCCAGTGGCAAAAGGCATATGGAAATAACTGCTTTTTCTAATCATTCAACCACTGAAAATTAGAAAAGTGGGTTTTCTTTGAAATATGAAGAAAATAAGTAGATCTTCACAGAGTATCTGAATGCTGATATTGATTCCTTCTATTTTTCCCTTCCCAGGGTGAAGTTTCTCCACACTACTGTCTCCTATAACAGATAACGTACTTACAAAAAGTGTCGGTCAAAGATTTAAGCTTTCCATAATGAATGTTCAGACCATTACATGACCACCCCATAGATGCACTACATGTACCCATGCATTAAATAATAAGTTAAAAATGCATATCATAAGAAATTTCCACTTTTCCCATAACTTTGCAGGTTTTTTCACTGTTCCTCCTGCTCTTTCCTTGTTTTGTTAAGAACCACCAGTTACTTGAGAGCTTTGAATTCGACACAAAGATCCAAAGACGAGGGAGACATGAGGGTTGGGGTGGTTTTAGTTATAATTATATCCTTATAGAATATATTCAACATTGATATTCCTTCTTAGTAGTTATCAATTTGACCTCTAATGAATAGAACAGATTTATGGGAAAGTCATTAAGGAGACAGGTTATGACTTCAGTGAATCATACTGACTGATAATTAACAGCATATATTGAGCAATTTATGAGAGCTCAGAAAAAAATGAACTTCTGCACTGTGAACTTTAATATAGTACAGAGATGAGACAGTTAATCTACTATTAGCTGTTCACAGGAACAACAAGAGAAAGCCGTGGTCAGTCTTGATTCCCCCAAAGGTTTGTTTCTTCCCCTTAGAACTCCTTTCCACTCGCTACAAGTAGAATGCAAAGGAAATGATAACCACTAGCTAAGTATCTAACTTGAAAGGGTCAATATACTTACAAATTGTATTTACTAATTAATACTTGTATTCAGTAATTATATAATAATTACTGTAAGTTGTTTACTGTAATGTTATTTCAAAAGTTTTAGCTGAATAAATATGCAGAATTCTAGGCTTAAAGAGAAAATTTCAGTTTTCAGTGAAACTGAACAACAAAACATTGAAAATTACACGAGCGTAACTACCTTCTCCAGACTAAAAATATACTATTGTCCTTTTCTAATAACATGCTTAGAGTGTATTATTCATAAATTGCCACTAGAATGAAGTGTGATGGTTTAAAAAAAAAAAAAATCTTTATTGCTGTAGAAGAAAATTTGAGCCTTTCTGGAGGACATGCCCCACAGAAGTCACAGAGAATACAGTTTTAGAGTAACTATGTAATTTGCTTACGCAGAGTCATCCAGGTAGATCCAATGAAAGGCTGGGGCCCTCAATCTGTGTGCTACTGCTCAGCCTTGTGTCAGTTAAAAACATCTGATTTTATTTATGTAAACAATCTCACTGATGCCTCAAACTCACAAATCTAAAAGCATTATTATTTCATTGATGCTACAATGAATACTAACTCACTGCTACAGTATTATTCTGGTTCTTATTATGAGAAAAAAAATATTTTTTTCTCATAAAAAATAAATAATTCTCTATAACAATTCTTAAAAGCAGCAGAAAAACAGGATCTTCAGTATTCTACAGTTTGGAAAGAAAAGTTATGTTTTATCATGTTGCAGAAACACTTTCTTCAGAAGAGAATAGCAAGATATGCAAATAATAATTTTTTTTTTACATTTACTTCAATAAGGAAAAACTATGCACAGTGCGGATCAGGGCAGCAAAGAGGCAGTCCACTAGTATGAATTCATCAAGAAATCTTATGTCTGATTTGTGACAGAATCCTTCAAGGGAAAAAATTTTAAAATTCATGGTGAGTCAAACATAGGAAGAGCAGTACATAATTTTCTTGGACTTCAATAACACTTTATCAAAAGCAGCACACAAAAGAAATAAATGTACTAGATGATCTTATAGTGGGAGAAAGCTCCTTGAATCGACATAGAAATGCATTGGATTCAGTAGAAGAAGAGAGAATTAAACTGTTAAGCACTTGAAAGGAAAAAAATACTGTGGAGATTACTATTCTTAAACATTTCATTATACTTTTATTTGAGAATGCCTAAAGTTTTATCAGCTTTGTCTACCAAGCATACATTGAACTGCAAAGTGAAAATAATCTCTAGATGATTTTTTTTCGGAAGTTTATGGCTAGTGTTTTTGTTTTTGTTTGTTTGTTTGTTTTTTTAATTTTATTTTGTGCAGAATCTGAAATAGAAAATCAAGATGCGAAGGTCAAGGGGGGCAGCAATGGAAAGATAGTGTAGGTTATATGCTCTGTGACCATATCTGTCATAGACTTCTGGGTATATCATTTAATCTTCCTACATCCTTGTTCCTTACATGTTAAAATAAGGTCACACTCCTTCAACAGATGAAAAAGGATAGGCATGATGTCTCACTGGCTAGGACAAACAGGTAAAGCTTAAATAGAATAAAAACTTTCTTGCCACATAAATGCAAAAATTACAAATATATACAGTAAGGATATTTCAGTTATATGGTTCAAGAATACAGTGGCCATTTAAAGAGATGTTCCCTGTGCAAACAGAAAAGAACTCGCAAAAAAGACCCATCACTGCCCTACAGATGTGGGTAAACCTATCTTAACAGTTTCTATTATTTTTTACTTCAGAATGATATAGTAGAAAGGCTTTACAGATTAGCGATGGCTTGTGTATTTATCTTCCTTTTCCCACTTCAAGCACAGACTAACTCCTGCATTCATGTTTTCTTGAGACAAGCTACAGATTTAATGAGCTGTTCTACTTTTATTTTGTTTCTGTGAGGACACTCTTTGGCATGAACAGCTCTTTAAGAAAACCATAGATAGAATTTTGCTTGTTATTAATTTCTACTGTTGGAAAATGTGACAACTACACAAGGATTCAGAGCAAAGTTACTTTGAATATTCTTTATATTCTGAATTCCTTACTCCATTATATACTAAAACTGCTGTGAGAACACAACTCCAGTTGGATCCAAATTCCAATATGAAACCCACTGTAAAGCACATCCTTCCAAGAATGCATAATTAGGCAGCATTTGTTAGAGTCAATTTGAGTGCATAAATTATTGAACATGGGTTAATTTTGGTTGGATTAAAAGCACCACCTGTTCACTCCTATAAAAAAAGTGCAGTAATTTCTGTCTCAGTGAAGTATTTAATCCTTATATGTTTGGTTTTATCCTTTCAGTATGCAGTTGGTTTATGAATACCCTCCACTGCTCAGAGAGTCAACATGTGCCCCATTTATTGAAAACATAAGCAGTATATTGCCTTTGCTCATCACAAGACTGATAGTGAAGTACTACAATTCAAAATGTGTTTTCCAGCTGGGGAAAGCAGTGAAGATAAGGGTAGCTTGGACACATGTACCAGTGTGTGTAAAGGCTTAAATTGCTGGAAGGCAAACTGCTGTTCATCAGTAAAGTTCAGAGCACTAGTTGTAGTTAATGCTTTCTATGGAGCTCTTGAGATGCAAGACTTAATGACTGCTAGAAAACACTTACTTAACTAATGCCTTTCAAAGAAGTTGTAGCATTCTGCTCCTAGCAATAGCTGTTGCATACCAGCCTGCTATGGAAAATATTCCTTTTGTCTTCTCCCGTAGACTTTTTTTTTTTTTTTCCAAATGACAAGCTTAAAAATGGTTTTACAACTGTGAAGTTTAAAAACTGTCTCTGTAGACTGCAATCACAAACAATCACTATAGATTTCAGTGCAAATCTTTTTCCACTGAATTTTTCATCCCTGATGCTCTGATGAACCCTCAACTTGCTTTGCAACTGATGAGACCATGAAAATTCACAACTTGAGAGGAGAAACAGAAGATTATGAATCACCTGAAGTCTATGTGGATCCACAGGACACGAATCCTGTGGTACTTTTGTAAACAAGGAGATTCATAGCCATACCTTAAAAAGAAAACCAGCTATCATATACTGCTCTTTTTTTCCATCTTAGTGCAGATTGTATATTCTATACAGTCCTTCCCACCTGGAAGTGGCTATTTTATCAAGGTACAGTGTTAAAAGTTTATAAGGTAACACTTACTGAAATAAACACTTTAACAAAAATATTCATCAAATGCAGTTTTGAAACAGTGGAAGACTTTATACAAGAATTTCTCCTTTAAGAAGTATTCCAGGGACATTTCCAGTCCTTCAAACAAGACAAAGTGAGCTCTACATATTACAAAAGCATTACTGTCAGAAGCATGAGATGTTCAAAGCAGTGACACATTTAAAGACTCTCAATATAGGGGACACTGTGTGTATTCTGTGGAGACTGGGCTTACAGACACCCTCTCTCCTCATCTATTCAATCTGACTATGGTATTTAAAACCCCAAGTATTCAGTTTCATCAGAGATATTAAAAAAGAACCCAGGAAAACAAGCCCAGAACAAATAAATAAATAAAACTACCATGGTTACAATACACAAACATAGCAACAAGGTAGCAATAAGATTAAAATGTTCCTCATAAATGAAGATAAGCATTTTAGGATTATTTTTCTGACAGAATAGGATGAGAGCACAAGAGAACATGCATGTGTAGGAATCCTGAGAGTGGCAGCCAGGCCTTCCATCTTCCTCGTGCTTCTGTTCATTCCTCCACCCTGATATCACATTTAATTCTGTGTCTTGAGGGTTTAACTGGCAGAGAAGTGCAAAGAAAGTAAAAGCTTTATGAAGCATGCATATGACAGGAGTAACAGGACACAAATTTAATATGAACCAAATTTTGAACAAAGATTAGTCATTCAGTTTTTCTTTGCTAGAATTAGGCCTTTGTGTTTGAAAATGTTAATTCAGGTAGCCTTATTGCCATAAGCTTAAACCGATCATTATAGCTCTGGGAGTTCAGTCTGAATTCAATAAAGTGATATGTAAAGTACTGGTCCCTCAAATCCCAGCAGTCTTCTGAGAAAGTATCCTTATTCATAAAAACAGTTATGCCACTTCAAGGCATGAACTTCTAGAAACTCACTCAGCTGGACAAAGAGTATAGCCCTTTCTCACAGTATGCAGCAGAGACTGGCACTAAGCACTAAAGATATGCGACTCTTGGTGATCTCATCCTGTAGCTGTTCATGCAAAAAATTGTTTTTCTCTTTCACTTCCCACAGATCCAGGCCTTTTGATTTTGGTTTGATGTGAGGATTCAAAAACATAACTGTGAAATCAACTTGGTTTCACCTGGCTTGAAGTAAAAACCAGCCGGTTTTATACACTTCCCATCACACTTAAAAGCCTGTTCAGTCCAACCAATCTTTTCTTCACAATGCTCACGCAAATTTTCAATTTGTTAGCGAATGCAAAGTAAACCTCATTGATGTAGGAGGTCTACAGAACCCTCCGGTTACTCTAAGTCCAATTTACAAAATCAGCACTATAGATTACAAGCTCCAGCATTTGCACTTATCACATAGTGTATATATATATATATATATATATATATATGTTTGTTAAGAATTTTATTTTTTATAAAGTAGCAAGAAAATTTTAGCATTTTTCATTTGATGTCAAGTGCCATCTACCAGACAAATCCAGGCACTTTTTTTCCTTTTTTTTTTTAAAAAAAAAAAAAAAAAATCAGGAGGATGCAAAATAGGTAGAGAGACTACATTTGAATGTTTATGATTTTTATTTAATAAGTAGCAGCTTACATAAATCCTCAGGTATGTAAGATTAATTCTTTGCTTTCTAATCCTTGTTCAAAAGAAGGCATCCGCTTTTACATTTAGATCAGGTTTTAGCATCTCTTTTAAAGCATTTGACAAAAATTAAAAATGCAGATAGCTGTACATCCAAAAAAAGCCCTGGTAATTCTATTGATAGTCATCTGCTATTTAGTACGTCTTTGCAAGAACCATGATGAGCTGTCACACATTACCTGTTTGTTACAATATTTGCCTTGGTGATATTTTCCACTAAGGTGGAAATATCATACATATTTTACAATGGAGAGATTGGCATTTCAAGCACTAACACAGATCTGCGTTATCAGGCTAAAGCCTCAATATTAAATGGGAAAGTAAATCTATGGGAATATACACCCAGTTTAGCCATTTCGTTTAGAGAATTAGCGAACAAGCAAGCCTGTGAAAGTATGTGGAGCTGAAAAAACTCTTGACATAGCAATTCTGCTTACATGGGCAAGTCTAGTTAAATGAACAGCCAAGACCTTCCTAAAAAACTTGGTTCCACTACCCTACAAACTTATTTGAAATAAAAGAAAAAAAAAAAAAAGGCAGCTTAAAAATGCTCATACATCCAGACTCAGACTTCCTACTCTGCCAAACCAATTTTATTCACTTCCTTTTAGTCATTCCTTTCCTGAGATTGTTCACATTTACATGCATTTACAGTGCTCCAAAAATGTGTTCCCTTGGACAGGTGCTTCCCTTGTCTTGTACTTGGGTTAGACAAAGATGAAGCTCACCTGTTCCTCAGCAAAACAGTTGAACAAAAAAGTAAACTGACATTTCTCACTTTCCATAACTCAAATTCATACTGAATGTTTATTTGAATGTTGCAATCTAATGACCACAGAAATGTGAAAAAAATTCATAAGGGCCAGGAAACATCTCACCTCTTATCCCAAGGCAGAATCAACTATCAACATTGAGACTCTACACATGAAACATTGCTTGTATTAGTACCTCCTAGCTTCTGCCTAAGTTGGAAGCTTTTCATTGAACTTGGGAATTGAGGTTTTCTTTAATACTTAATTACTCCATATTTTATTGAAGTAACTCCACATTTCATAATCTGAAATAACATAATATATGTCAAACCAGTAAGTCCCTTCATGGCATGTGCATTGGCATCAAGCACACTGCCAGCACTGACTCAACTATTTTCCATTCAATTACAGAACACACTGATTTACCCGCTGATTCACCTGAAATTCAATATGTCATTGAGAATTCATCTAAATTACTTGCTCATAAGTTAACATTGAATGCTAACACAGACATTGAATTATATTATCTTTCAGCAACTAGAAGATATAATTGCAGCTGACAAGGTCTGCTTTATTTCTTCTGTTTTTCAATTTTTATTTAACAGATCCTGCCTTTTAAATTCAATACTCTGTGGCCAAAAGAAATACTTTATTTTGTAGGACTTATGATGCATCACAGCAGGTCACACAATCAATGTTTCTGTTTCATCTACTAAATATGGTTCAGACATCTCATGAGCAGTCTGGTGGACTGCAGACAAAACAGTCTGCTAACTGTTCCTGCTTTTACTCACTGAAAAAAACTATTATCCTGAAATTACATTTCAGTACATGAAACGGATATTCTTCTGTTAGCACAGTCACTAGCAGGCATGTAAATTAAATTTGTAAAAATACGATCCATGTAAGATCAAACAGAAGTATCTTGATAATTCCTAGAAGGATGAGCACATTATCTGTCATATCCTTTTTTTCATTCATAATGTTCTTTGGCATATGTAATGAAAAACAAAATTCAAATAAAATTTAAAAATTCAATCCAAATTTTAATTTAATTTTTCCAGTGCTACATACTAAACTGAAACAGTAATCCAGAATCCTGAATATTTATAGTATCTAACCAAACCTGATTAGCAGTGAAAATTTCATCTGTAATTCATTAGAAAAGTATTTTTTGCAAAACAAACAGGATAATCTCTTCAACTCTTCAATGGAAATAACACAAGATTGGTATCTGCTACAGTGTTTTGAACATCTTTACGCTAACACAATGAAAGATGCATACAAATGCATCTCTTACCCGTAAATTTCAAAACAGGCAGACGTATTGTGCTTTTTTTTTTGTTTTTGTTTTTTTGTTTTTAATACAAATTGTCTTCCAAAAGCAAATTCCGTGTTTATCTCAATGGAAGGGGAACTAAAAACTTCAGTTATTTGTATGTTACAGAGCAGCTGAACCTGTGATATGGCCTACATATGGCCTATCCAGCAGATATTCTTTCATAAAAAAAAGTCATAAAAACTATGGTTTCTAGAGTATCTGCAAAGAATTTTCTAGAGTATTTGCAAAGAATGATTTAGTTGTCCCAAGAATCAAAAGAAAATTTGGAATACTGAAATCGTAGGGAGGGCTACATACTGAACAGAAAGTTTGCCAAAGTAAATTATCCAGACAGGAATTTTCTGGCACAATTAGTAAGTTGGTGCATTCATACATGTATTACTCCAAATTGCAACTGCATTTTCCTATGCTGTATGTGAAAGATGTTATTCTAAATATAAGACACTTGCCCAAAACATATTGAGGAAGTTATTCTTCCATGTAGATTACAAATGCAGAGAATTACTTCTAAAAGAAAACTAGAGACATTAAGAAAATGTGTACTGTTCCTTTTATGTTAATATTGCCCTGAATTTTGGCATATTCAGCCTCTAAGTAAGTTAGTGCCTGCAATGTTTTGTCTGCTGCATTCTTAAATTAACATGTTACTAAAAATGGCTGAAGATCTGCTATTTTTAATGATACTTATATCACTAAAAAGGAATAAATTGCAAGACTTGTTACTGTTGACCATGACACTTAATACTTTTGGTTTAATACATTTTCAGGGTTGGTTTTCCCCATGGCATAAGAAAGAAACCTTCCTGTTTTTATTCCTTAATACTCATGGATAATTTAGTAATCAGAAAGGAAACTCCAATTTATTTTTATTGTTTATATTATAGGCTGTTCAAAGAGTCTGCCTTCAAAGTCAGTGTTTTCATTTTGAAGCAAAAATTGGGCCAGTAGTTATTCTGCATTAAGGAACTTGGAAGCCAAAGATTTAGCTTCATGCAGGGAGGGATGGGCACAGGATCTGTAATTTCAGTAGTTTTGAAGAAGTATATTCTTCCATTCCTATCACTGGTTACATCAGCTTTGCTTCTAAGTGATATCTACCAATACAGATATATCACTGATACAATTCTGTAGATGATATTAGCTAACGTTGAAAGCTGTGTTAAAGACAAAACTCCAGCATCAATTCAGGTTACATCATAAAATGGATCCTACAAAGGCCTGCTGTTGATTCCAGAAACCAACTCAAATCCTGTTTGATCCAGGTAACTGACGCCAGTGGGCTGAACTGGCAACCACCTCTGCTCCAAATAGTGTTGGCAGAGGATTATAGACCAAATTGGTCCTGGAAATCTCCAGCAATTTGGTAAAATAATAGAGTTAAACAAATTCATTAGCAAAATGCTGATAACACTATTGTCCAAACACAGATGTGTACCTATCAATGTCAGCTGAAATTGCATAGGTCTTAAGCCATGAGGTAGAAAAGTAACTTTCCATCAAGACATGTCTTCTAGTGGTCTTTCTGTATTTAAGTATTATAAGTTCCTGAATTATTACAAACGCTGACACTTGAGGACTGGCTAAGCTTGTGGGAACTAGATGTACTTCTCTAGATGATTACAAACCATTCATCTGGCTAATATGAGGCCAAATTTGGCCTGACTGCCTGGCTCAAGGGAATATAATTAACTCTGCAGTCAGGTTGCATTTGGAAAGTAGGATGAGCCCCAAGAGGTGCACGCACATGTGAGAGAGCTAATGCTGCCACCCAGCGTATAGAAATGGACTTGCAATGAACATTGACCTTTTTTTTATATATGTATATATATATATATTACACACACCCTTCTAAACAACCATTCGAAAGAAAAAAAAAAATAGGAAAATGCATAAATAGATTTTAGAAATGCCCTACATTTTTGACCTGTTGGAAAACAATTCCTTACATACTAACACTAAAACGTCCTCACCAGTAAGGGATGACCTTAGGAAACCATGTTTGAAAACAGCTAAGTACATTTAAGTGTTATTGATTGCACAAGTAATAGCGCCAAAAGTGATTACACAGTGTGGTACTTACAAAGATAATTACACTTCAGAAAATCAAAATTAATTTGTACACTTCTGCTACACTTTTAAAGTTGTTGACATTTCATTGTAGTGCTTCTAATGAAATGAAAATTATTAATAATTGTTTCTACTTCAGTGTGACAAATGTCATTTAGGTTGTGAATTTGTCAGTGCCTCATCAGATGACTAAGTTGACTTTTGGCTCATGTTAATATTTGAAAGGTTATTTGTATTTTTTTCAGATGCCAGCTTACACAGTCCAAAAGAATTATGATGCCAGTTCCTAATAGTGAAGCACCTTGTGTTGTGTAGTTCTCTTTTCTTAGAAGTCACCTGAAAAAGTATTTAAAACACACCAAATATACACAATGCATAATGAAGTTTCCCAAAGAGAAGATCAAAGAGCTTACTTTACACTGTTTCACTGTTAAATTGGATTGAAGGATTAAACTAGTACAAGTCATGTAACACCAGGACCACTATTTAGTCCTTTCCAAACTTGAGTCTAATTTTGATATACAGTGAATTATATGGCTCAAATATGGAAAATTATCAAATGAATAAGAAAAAAGCATCACACAGAATATCTACTGTGTAAAGTAAATGTTGAATCATGTATGCCTCAGTGTTTGTCTCACACAGGATGTTCCTATATACATTTATATAATCAGTATAAATAAAATAATGATGTTTCAAAAATATTGCAGGGAACATATTTTGTCAAATACCCTTAGAGTACTTTAAAAGCATTAAACAACTAAAATTCACATAATCTCTGAAGACCCTTACTTTCATTTCATACTTACTTTTATTTCATAGTCAGGTGAACTGACAACCAGATCATATGACTAGGCAATTACAGTGAACCAATCAAAAAGCTACAAACAGGATTTTGGAAGACTTGCTTCCAAATGACTCAAACAGTTCTTACCTACTGCCCACAACTCTGGCATGGGTCTTTCTGCTTCAGAGGACACTCAATCAAGATTCAAGTTATTTTCTAATAGTTGATCTACAAGAGCACTGAGCAAAACATCCAATTTTCAGTGATTTAAGGGACAAAAGCCATGATACTAAAAATATATAACCTTCATTATTTGGCAAACACATTTTGCACCACTACCATTAATTCATAGATGGACAGAATTGGATAATTTATAACCAAAGATCAAAGCAATTGTTTTGTCTAAGTGCTGTTAGAGCAGCACTTTCAGTCATTATGAAAATGATGACATTAGGCTAAGACAACTTGCCTGAATACGTGGTGGTTTCCTAAGAAAGAAATATTATCCAGAGCCAGTTTTGTAAAATCAAAGCCTTGTACAATGATGGCTGTATTAATATTTTAAAAGTTTTCTCATTTTTCCAGAACTTATTTCACTAGCTCTGATTGATGATAAAACCTTGGTTGCAGATGCTGCACAGAATATAGCAGTCTGCCACAGATCTGCTTTGCCTGTACTCAGGGGAATGAGTATTCCTACTTTTCCAGTTGTTGCCATAAATCCAAATGACACATTAACAGGTTTGAAAGAACAGCTTGCGTAAAGCTAGCCACTCTGTAAGCATATCTTTGTTTACAGGAGGAAAAAAAAAATATAAATAAAAAGTAATAGTAAATGTGTTTTTAACATCTTTCCTCCAAATCTGGATAGAATTTTTATTCCTTTGTTAATATTGTAGGCACATCATCAACATGCTTTCCTTCAATCTGATTTCTATTATACTCCTTGCAATTAGAGACGGCAAAGAAAGGGCTATTTAAGCAACTAGTTTTCTCCAAGATAAAATGAGTATCTTTTCTATGTATTTTCTTGGATATCCAACACGATGACAAAAACAATGTGATTGGCCAAATTATGGTTGCAAGTAAGCAGTCAAATATCTCGCATGGCCAGATATCTTTTGATTATAAGAATGACCAATTTCTCATCCACTCTGATAATGAGCCATTTCACTTTCAGTATATGAGCACAATAGAATGTGTGCCTCAATTCTCCCTTTACTTTCTCATCAGCAGCTTCCTGATTTGACTTTTAGCTAGTCAGTAAAAATGAATATTAAATAGGCTGAAAAGCTACTTTTTATTTTCATCGTAAGCTTTTTTCTTCTATTCTATTCACCTGTAAAACTGTTTTGATCCCCGTTCAGCGTTATCACACTCATGATATTTTGATTGGTGATATTTATTTCCCCTACAGTCCCTGTTCTCAGGCTCTTAAGATTGTTTGAGAATCCCAACTTCAATTTAAAAATCCTTATATTGCTAGCTCTCAGATTCTGGAGAACAGTATGAAAGCATGACTCAAGTGTACTCTAAAAGCTCTATATGAAAGGCAAAGAAAAGGTTTATCCTGACACCACCACCACCACCACCAGCCCCCACTCCCCAATAAAATAAAATAAATAAAATAAAATAAAATAAAATACTTAATGTATTCTCTGAATAAGTTGATTTTTTTTTATTATTATTTTCTCTTAATTGCTAGGCTTCATGAAGCTATTATCCGTAAGTGCTGCATTCTGATTGTAAGCATGTGTTTTATACAAGTGTTGCAAGCCTGGTGCAACGTAGAAGAGGTCACGTATTTCTGGGAAATACTGTCAAGACGAGCACATGGATGGTATTAAACAGCCAGTGACATTACCTCAGTTTTATCACATTTTCACAACAGTGATGTGTAAAGAGGGAGGCACTGGGGTTGTTTTTACTTCGGTGATATAGCCCACTTGCTTATGCAAGCTTTGTGACCTGACAATACTATTTATATGCAGTCTCCTCCACCAAAACCAGCCTTGAACTTTTATTTTGCCATCGAGGTTACTCAACAAACCACCTTCACTCAGGATACCTGTAAGGACCCTGTTGGGAAGAACATTCCAGACCGTATTCTCCTACGTTCACCTCAGTGCAGGAAAACAACTCCACCAACACCTACTCTGCCCTAGCTACCTTTACCAGAGAACAATCTAGCTGAAGAATGTTTCTGTACAGTTTGTTACAATAACACTGAAAATATTGACTAAACTTCTGCTTAAACAACATGCTTCAAGAAGAGCTCTTATTGAACCATCATTGAGTTACTGTATAGCTGTCACCTCCTGTGAGAGAAAAACCTCTTAAGGCCTACCTCAACCAGCTACTCCTAGCTTCTGAGCAGGAGCCAGGCTAGTCTCTCCCTTCGTGATTTATAGCTGCAGAGACAAGTTTAAAAGGATATAAAACAAGGAAATAAAGCCAGAATTATTATTTTTTGAAGGGGGAGAAGAGTGTTTATATTGTTATCCCTCACCCTGCTATGGGGGGCAGTCTTGGCTAGGATCTCAGGATGTGTTGGTTGAATACACTCAGGTGCAGCTCCAGCCTGGCTGAAGTGAGCACCAAATTTCCACACCTGGAAGGGAGAGCTAATGGGTTGCAGCAAGTGTTGTTGTTCATCATATTGCCTCACAGACTATAAGAGAGTCTGTGAGGCCCCAAACTAAAATGGTTTCTGTGGGTGCTTCTGAGGCCTGGTGAGGGGGTCTTCTATTTCAGGGCTAGCGCAACTTGTTTAGGCCTTACTGTACTGTGGCTTCCCTCTTGGTGACAAAATGGTCAGCCATGTCTGCAAGTAGTAGTGCCGTGCATCTGGATGACTCTGTCTTTTAGCCCTGTAGACTGTAAGCACTGCTTGTGCCTAGTGTGTAGCTCTGGTGTGCTGTGGAGAGTCTGCTGCGTTGGGGTGCTGCTTGTGGCTTTGGGATAGATGCTACTACAGAGGGAGCTAGCAGCCCAAGTTCTCAGATGCCATAGCATGGAATTACCTGGATTTCAGTAAGCCTCTGTCTCACTGGAGTTTTATTAACACGTGGCTGCTATAAGTTCCTGGGTGTGGAGAAAGGAAGAAGCTTCTTTTTTGACCCCAAAGCCCTACTTTCACAGACTCAAAGAAATAATACAGAAGTGCCTTCATGTTGAAACCCATGAGCGGCCTGCAATGCCTTCATGTGCATGTGTTTCTCACAGGCTCCTTGCAGGATGTGGTGGTCCTTTAAGTCCTCTCCTAAAGAAGGTGAGGTGTGAGGGAAGCCACTTCTCTCTGTTGTTGTGTTTAAAGTAAATGCATATCTGGTTTAGTCAACTGCATGTGGAATAATAATAATAAAAAAATAATAAAATAAAAATTATTTTAAGAATTGGTATGCATAACAAAATTGAAAAGTAAAAAGTCCAAGTTTTTTTTTTGTCTTTTTAAAATCTGTGGCCTGTTAAGCTGGGGGGTGGGAAATCTCAATGACCACAAGATGGGAGAAAGGAACAATATATGGTATTGCTATTTCTCTGGTTCAAAATTGCTTTATTTTCATGGCATGGTTATTCCAGGGTTCATAGTGAAGCCTTGAGCTTTACACAAATGCCAGTGTCTGGAGAACTTATGAACTGGTTTGCTAATTACAGAGCTGGGTGGAAAGGTTACAGTTAGAAAGCTATAATATAGGCAAATCTGCAGACCTTAATTGTACTTCAGTTTTGCTCCTATTCAGGCTCTAGTTGGAAAATCATTTAGAGGTTAGTATATTGCTTAGGGGTATGAATAAAAATCCTTAATTAACGCAATAGCAAAGAGCTTTGGTTTCTTATTTGGCCTGAAATATAAAAGCTAGTTAGCTGAGAAACAATATATTCCCCTGAAGTGAAAAATTAGTGCCTTGCTAATATTTCTTTCAAAACCTCTTGATTTTAAATTAAGAATAGTAGTTTTGTGATTAAAGCCCTGGGTAGAAATTCAGTAGATTTGAGTTCCATTCTCAGATCTGAGCCAGACTCATTATGTGACCCAGGGTTGTGTGTTAGTTACCAGGGCTAGCTTTTCAGCACCCATCTGCTTTTAATTATGGGCACAGTGCGCCTGAGAAATTGCCACTGGGACTAGTAAGACTTTTTCCATTAGCTTCAGTTGACTTTGGATCAAACACTTTTATCTGTCCATTTCCTAAATGTATGTATGGAGAACCAGGCTCTCTATTTAACTGGCATGTTGGAAGGGTATTTTAATTAGCATTGTGTGCTGCTGAGGTATTCCAGAGAAGGGAGTTGCAAGTATTTACATCGAGACATACATTTATTACAATAAATTATCATAATGTAATACCACTGTCCTGGTAATTCAATTTGTCAGAGTAACAATTTTGCAACTTTCTAATCATTATGAGCTACCATTGCTTAGTTTTAAAATCTAAGTTTCTATGCCAGTATGAAAGGATGATTAAACTGTATCCAAATATTTACAGCCGCTAAAGTCTTTGAGAACACCCAAGTAACTGGAAAAAAAAAAAAAAATTTGCCAAAAATATAGGAGGAGAATTCTAGAGCACATCTGCTTATGACAGGATCTGGCTTCTGCTAGCCTATGCAATAAGACAAGTAAATAGAGTTTACATGGCTTATGGCTTTTCCTTTTCAAAATTAGGACATCTATATATGGAGAAACCCATTGCATTACTACTGGAAGATGAGAGAAGCAGACAACAAATTGTATTCGTGCCCAAGTGATGAAGGTTTCAAGAAATTCCAAAAGTTAAATTCTTCCAGCTTTCTGAAAGGTAAAATTCATTTGTTATTGAGAAACTTTTGATATTGATAACTGCATGTAATAGCTCCTATTCCTGAACTGAAATGAATGGATGAAAAATTCTCAAGCTTAAAATTCATAAATTACTGCTGCTTGTTGTACCCGAAAGGAAATAAGCACTTTGCACATCTCTGTGCAAGGTGTGGGAATTTTTTCTACTGAAGCTGTGCATTTCAGTAGATAGAACATGGTGAGTTGCATCTGAGCTGAAGCTTTATGAAGTTGTGATGGTGCTCATAACGAATAGAAAGACATAAGCATAGATCAATCTGCTCTGTATGGTCTGAACAGCTCTCTAGCTTATCTTGACCAAGGGATTACAGCAGTGAGCCTTCTAAATTAAACGACAGTTTTGAGGCAAAGACTAGCCCTAGTAACACCTGTGGTCACTTAAGAAGGTTTGATTCGTATACTGAGATGAGGTCAGCACTTTCTAAGCTGTTTGTTCTCTCCTAAACTCTGCAGTGAGAGAGTAAGGTATGAAAAACTCTAGACTATGAATTTGGCATTTGTTTCAGGCTGAGTTCAAAAACACTGGTTAATGAACAAAATTGAAGTGATCGCCTTATGGGATTTTAATTATCTTGCATGCTTAATTTCTTGCAGCTTAATTTTCTGTTCTTTCTTACTATTTACTGTGCATTGTTTTGTGATGTGCTACATATTTCGTTGTAGTATGGTGAACTGGTACTGTTACACATCAGTGGTAGAGAAATCAAGCATGAATTTCCTTATGCCAAATGACCAACAACTTGTAGGATGTATTCCATTTCCTCTGTCCCCTCATGAAGGGGCATAAAGTCTCATCAGTTTGATGGGTTGGATGAAGAGAGAGATTAAGTTGATTAGGAAGTAATGACTGAAGGAAAAATGTATTAAGCTATTTTCATATTCAGAACAGGATCATTATAACCAGAACCTCAGGAGCCATTATTTTAAGCATTAGTGTATAATGTGGTACACTACATTAAGTTTTATGTACAGCAGTTGGAACCTCAAGATGACTACTGTAAACTTTTCATCACTGCTAGTTTTAGGAATGACATTTTATCTTCATTAGGTGATACTCTGAAATGGTTCTAAGTATACCAGTATGGTTTCTTTGTTAGTGTAAACCAGACCGTATAGATGTTAATGGAGCAATTCACGTTTATTGGTATAAATTAGTTTCATTATGTTCTCACATCATAATTCATAATGGACATCAGGAAAGTCATCTGGCAACACTGGTGTAAAAACAGTAAAAATGGGAAATGAATTGACCCAACTATTCAATGTTTAATTGCATAAATGTGTTTGAAGCATGCATGTGCATTTGTATTTCCCAAGCTGTCTTTCATGATATGAATCATCAAATAGACAAGAATGGGGACAGAAAATGTAATTTTTTCCTTGCAAGAAAAAGGCAGTGCTCACCGTGATCTGCCCATTCATTCAAGCATCATTCTTTTCTTTTCTGGTTCTTGAGTTTGTCTTCTGTGTTAAACTTGGACGTAATGACATTAGTCTCCTGTACATGCACATGTTTTGATCTTTTTGTCTATAATGTGTACCGATAGCTCAGTTAAATGACTTTATTGATTGAGAAATTACAATGAACTGTGTAACAAGGTCGCTTCTAGCTTGACCTTGTCATGACATCTGCTCAAAATAGTAAAATAACTATTTCTCGTGTGGATTGAGAAGCAATTTTATGTTCATCACTCTAATGAAGTCACTAGACTGGAAAGGCTGTTCTAAGTTAAATCTAGAACCCCTATTGTTACTGACATCCACATTAAATATTGTAAGTGTTAATGTAAAACAAATGCATACTATAAATAATTCACGAGTAAATGTCAGCTATTCAGGCAAGCCTGAACACGGGTTTTATAGTGAATAAATGTTGGATACATCTAGCAACTAGTGCTCCATTTTCAGCTCTCAAATCCATACAAGGTTTAAACCTGTTTTCATGCTGTATTTTGATTCATTATTCCATGTCCATATAGATATCATAAAAAGCTGCACTTTCCTTATGCATAAAAAAGACTCATCAAGAGTCATCAAGAGAATTGGTAAGGAAAATTTCTACAGAATACAGAAACTTGAGGTAGCAGAAAGTACTTAATCATGGCAATGGCTTCTTCAGGTGATTTTTCTTTGTGACAAACCAAATATGTATTGTATTATTTGTGGATCAGTATATCTAATGTTAGCACACATTCCTGTTTATTGACTCATTTTATCATGCTGAACTGTCACAAGCTCCTTATTAATCTGTCTCTGAAGGATCAAAATGCTTTAATAAATATGTTAGTTCCTTAGATCTTAGGCTGAAATGAAACTGCTTGTTAAATGCACTGTGACTTTGAGTGAAGATACCTTTAGAGATTTAAAATGGAACATGTCGTATCTAACACTGACAAAGGAGAATGTATTTTCTTTTAATGGCTAATTAGGACTCAAAGTTTAAAAAATAAACAATTTTTCTATATGAAATTAAATTTTGTACAATTCATTTATCAAAGGGATACTGGATATTGCAATTTCACAGTGAAAATGTGTTGCTCATGTGAGCTATTCAGACATCAACAGATTCATATGCTTTGAAGTCAGTACACGTGTTTACATATATGACATTAGGGCTCAGGGAGGTTTCCATCTTATTATAAAAAGATACATGTATTTAGGAATTTGGATTTTTCCTTTATGCAGGGACATGAAAATGCATACTACTTTCTTCACTTGGCAAGGATAAAAAGGATGGAGTCATCCATTATACCTTAGATGTCTCCTTTTGTGCTTTTGTGGGCCAAATTTTTCAGCTTGTTGGGAACTCTGCAACAAGAGGGGTTTTTTGATTTTTCATATATATATATATCATATATATATATATATAGGTTTGGAAAATAAACATCCGTCTCCACCCCCCCCCCTTTTTTTTTTTTTTTTTTTCAGAAGTACCTGAATCTTTCTGCATATCCCACTTAGTAGTTTATATGGCTAGAGTTTAACAAATACTTTCTCTTGTAATGTTTGTTGGTTAATTGAGTCTGCCTCTGGAGATGCCCCACCTGTATCAAAAGATGGTCTTTATTAAAAAAAATGGTCTTTGATATTTTACTCACTGTTGAAATATTGGTTGTAGTTACCTAAGTCAGATCAACATCCAAATGTGAAGATGGATTTTTACTGTATTTGTATGCTAGTGAACGTGTTGCAGATGATCATGTGTGAATAGCCGTGCCTATAAAAGTTCTTGGGATTGCTTTTGGCAAGCAAGCCTCCAAGGGCCTACAAATTGATTTGTTTTCCAATGCAAGTGTTTGTGTTTATTCAGCTACAGAAGAATACTTGCTGTATTCATGAGGTCTTAGTTTGCAGAGACCACCCATCCATCAGTCTCCTTCCTTAGAAAAGTTAACAGCCAGTGCTTTCCTTCTCTTAAATGTAAGCATCAAAACATGATATTGTTACAGTATATTGTGTGGCTTTTCTTCTGTTATCATACATTGCCATTGGGAAACAAAGCATAGAAGAACTGTCACTTGAGCACATTGTTATATAAAACTGCACAAACTCCAACTGTCGAACAATTGATCTGTTCTGTTCTGAGTCAAAGATGTGTTATCCCTATTTGATTTTTTTTAGTACAAAAAAATCTGTTTCAACGGTGTCTTTAATTTTATTTAATTTTGATTTTAGAACTTGTGCGCTATGGTATTGTTCCCTTTCTTGCAAAGGAAAAGAACAAAGCGTACAGAATTTTAAGCCTGCGTACTAAATGTGAAAGAGTTAGAAATTAGCTCTCAAGTGCTGTAAGTTCTCTGAACTATCCAAAAATAATTCATGATGAGGGGTTGTCCTCTTTTAGTAGGATACGAAGTTGTCACAGTTGTTCAACTGCAGCAAGAAATATTGTGAGATCTATCTTGCACAGCATTTTGCAGTTGTGTTGAAGCTGTTCAGTTTGCTGGTTGACTTATTTTGAAGTGTTGGAGTTTTGCAATGGTATATTTATGAAGTTCTCCAACCATTTGTCTGGTAGCCTCTTCCACAGAGATATAGTTCTCCACTGAAATGTGCATGTTGTGAGATAAGATTAGATAAAAAAAAAATAGTAGATAGCATCTCTGCATGCATTGTTTGCACTTAAGCAGTAGCTTCTATTCTGTCTGTTCTCTCCATTCTTGAACATGACTTGAGCTGTCTATATCCTTTGGCTTTTACTTAGGTGACATAATGCCACATCTTAGTCTAGAGCAATGAAGTTCTGCCTTGTGGATGCAGCATATGAGTAAATGAACAGCCCCATTCTCTGAATGTATTTTATCAGAGCAATAGTCAGCTAAGTCTTAGACAATCCAACATGGTCTGAAGTTGTTCAAAGACTTGGATGATGCAGGGGATGGTTCACACCGTTAAAGATATGGCTACAAAAAAGACTTTTCATGTTATGCCTGATTAAAGGTAGAGAGTAGTAAATTAACTGTTTTTGCATTAGGCAAAACTGACTTCAGAACTGGACCTTAATCAAAACATTTCCCATTAAAAGAATAAGGAGATATCCATAAAGCTATAATGTTTTAAAAATGCTGGGAAGGAAGAAGAGGGGCAGGAATCAAGCTGTGAATTTAAGACTACCTCACTTATCTTACATGAGACTGGTTTTAGAATGTGTCTGGGATATAAATATCTGCTAACTGAATGCATGCAAATCCTCTGATTAAATAAGTACAGATTTTGGTGTTTAAGTAGGGTTTTTTGAAGATGTCTATATAGAAAATTTTGAAATCGATGGGATTTCCAGTACTTTGTTAGTTTTGGCATTAGAATAAGAACTTTCTAACTTATTATTAGGTACCTATATGAAGACAGTGGGTTTAGTGAGGAGATCGTAGTTTCCCTGTCATAATACATCAGTGCTGCTGTGCTTGAACTGAGAACAAGTGCAATGCCAAATCAGTTTGTTCTATAGGTAAGCATATAATTCATGTGTTTGTTACTGAATGATGAATTTGGAAACATAGGTAACATGTATCTGTAAGTGATTGTATAACACAGCTCAGACCTCAAACTTCCACCAAGTGAACATTTGTCTCATTTAAACAATTAATTAAAGGATTAAGCTTCAATTGTGTAATTGAAGCTAGACGAGGGATTTTTCAAGTGCTTTAAACAGTTACAGTAGCAGCACTAAGGGTGACAAATGAGTCAGATTCCATACCATGAATGATCATTTTGATCACTGTGTACTTTTAGCTGTTCTGTTGTGAAGTGTATTGTGACACTATTGATCACAAAGACTAGGTGAGTCTGACTTCTTGCCAAAACTGTTTGAGCCCTAAACCCATTTTTCATGCTGCATGACAATTGTCTTGTCTCATTGTTGGGACTCAATGACTCAACATATAATAGAATTTAGGGAACTAGGAGCTGATATCCTGGCATATTTTTTATTCCCCAAAATTGCAGCATTCCAATTTAGGAATGTTATCTACATGTCTCCTGGGGTTCAGAATGAGTTTAGCACAGTAATTGGTCAAAATGCACAACAGTTCATTTACTAAAGTGAATAAGGTTACAATGCTTCTGTTTTCAGACACTACTATATCTAAAATACCCTTATGTTTTGTTATAGATCTCATCAAATGCACAAGTAATTCACAATGGCAAAATAATGGATATCGAATTGCATTTAAATGGAATACCAAGTGATTACAGAGATGAAGTAGTCTTTTAAAAAGTAAAGTAATAGTTATCAGAGGCCTATTCCAAACTTCATTACTAGTTTCTGCCTAAGGGATCATAGAAAAGTAGAAATTGCAGCAGAATTCTGTGGCTGTTTCTTTGTTTCTTATGGAGGGGGTACAGAAGTTCCTAATATTAGTGTGCATGAGGAGCAGTTTCCTACTGTAGGAGAATGTAAATGCTGAATATAGGCAAGTAGCTTCATAATACTCTTGAAGCTAGTTGGTTGACTTCAGTTTCCTTTTTTTTTTTTTTTTTTTTTTTTTTTTTTTTTTTTTTTTTTTTGTTAGCTGGTCAACATTTGGTTAGTCAAATCAGAACAAGAGAGTTTTCTTTTGAAAGCTGCAACATCTGTCTCTATTTGCAGTTAGAATTACACTTACAGAAAAGACCAAAGTTCTGCCTTTGGTAACAATCTGTTCTTGTCAAAGTAGGATTTGCATTTCTCAGAATTAGTATAATATAACCAGAAAGACAGAAAAACTGATGCATCATAGTGTTCCGCCTGCTTTATTGACTCTTCCTTTTTTAACGTTCATTGCATGTTCTCTTACTGTATCATGCCATTTCACATTAGCCAGAATTCTTTCATTGTTCATCACTATCATAGAAATCTTTCCACAGTCCCCTCTTGGGCTGTTTTTCAATCCAGACTGAAGAAACACATTCTGCATAAGCTATCTAAAATAGACTGCTTCCTGCTCTAAGAGCAAATAGGCCTCTGTCCCTAAAGACAGATACTCCATTTCCTTAGTAAGCCAACTCCTTTTTATAATTGCTGTATACGTGGGTTGATTTTGAGTAGTTAAGGAGCATTCACGTGATCAAGGTGGCTGAGATTCAAATTATGAAATCTTACATTTCTATTTGGAAGTTTGATTTCTTTGGGAAAATCTTATTAACATGGGTCAAAATTGTAAGAACGCGGTTTTGTCGGTAATCTTTTCCAAAACCCTTTCCCCGTTAACCCATCCTGCTGTGTGCATTGTGTGAATGATTAAAACTGTAAATCTAGCAACTGTATGGGATTCTTTTGTGGAATCACAGTTTCCTCTTCGACATTTTTTTTTTTTTGCACGCTTGTCTGGAAGAGCAAGTATTGACTAAAAATAGTGATACACATTGGACAGACAGTCCAATGGCAGGATATGCACTTGAGAGACTACCCATTCCATCATCTAATTGCAAAAACTCCCAGTCTGTCCTATGGGTGCAGCTCAGTTTGTGTGACCTGGGACTCCTCACTGTATAGGGAAGAGTTTTGAGGTATGAATACCAGCAATATTTGAAAAATAGTTGATAGAAATTTATAGTCATGCTTTGATGTAGTGCAAGAGCTAAGAAGTTGAGCTAGCTTTTTCAGTTAGCTTGACTTGGTAAATGCTCTTTTACAAATGAGGAAACAAGTATGACTTAGGGAGTCATAAAGGTTGGCACCATGAAGTTGACAAAGCTCTAAGATGTTTTGTTCTGGAAGATGAAATACTGTTTGAAGTGGAAGCTGTTGTCTGACCTAATCAGAAAAAATAGCTACCTAGCCAACTTCAGGATCATTCTCTCTAGTGAAAACTTCAGAGAGCCAGGAGGTCAGTTAATCTTGATCATTTAGCTAGGGTTAGAGTAAATTCACCTCAGATTTTTTTAAGTGAAGTTATGGAAAAAAAAAAAAAAACTAGGAGGAAAACGAGGATATAGTTCAATGTTCAATTGTGTTAAATACGCTGAATATTCAGGCCCAAATCCTGCCCGTTAGATATGTGGTTGCTAAATTTAAGTGTGGACATGTCTGAGCAGTCAGATAAAATGTGTTCTTGGTAGTACAAACCTGTTCATGCAGAAGTTGCATTTAAGTTTATAGTGTACACTTAGTTCTGAACACTTCTCAAGAGTGTTCAGATACTACAACTGATAATGTTTTGAAAAAAGTTAAAATAATCTGACACTAAATGGTTATTTTTTTAATACTCAGTGAGTATTAAAAAATAAAAATAAAAAAAAAAGTCCCAATGTTTTATCGATTCCCAAAGCAGATCTCATGCATCTTTTGTTTTTCTTCTGTTGCTTAGTCTCTTCTGTGCAGTGTATTTGCAATTGATGTTACCCAAATAACATTGTGTTTGGAATGCTGCTTTTATTAAATGTTTGTCCCATAAACAATGAAAGTTATTGAGGCATAAAATACTTTGGCATGAAAGTGTTTATTGCTAAGATACTAAAGTAAAAGGAATATATTCTGGATTGAAGGTGATATAACACTATTATATGACTACTGTAATTCCTAGAAGAACAAATATTAGCAAAGGTTAAAGAGAAGAAACTAATTCAATCACGTCTATAAGCCAATATTTAAATAGTATCTTTATTTTTCTCTGAACACTTTGATCTTTTGGGATATGAAAAGTAACTGCCATATTTTTGACTGTATGGAAAGTTTAGGGCTCTAGAAGGAAGCTGCAGGAGTAAAAAAAAAAAAAAAAAAAAAATCCATTGTTAAATCCTCAAAGAAAAAGATCATGGATGAAAGCAAAACTGAGATACAAAGGGTCTTTTAAGGTATTTAATGTTTCAAAATGTTTCTAGCCCCTGCCTACTGACTAGTTTCAAATTTACTGTTTAAGAATTGAAATTTCAAAGGTGATTTGGAAATAATTTTTTTTGGAAATAATTTTTTCCTGCATTAACTAATGTGAGGACATATGGCTCTTTAGTCTGAACACATGGCACTAAAAATATACATGTGTGGAGTGCTTTGTTTCAGAGTCACATTTTTTTCCTTTCATTTGTTTCTGAAATCAAAGGGCTTTTTTGTGTTCTTTAAAAGACCGAGGCTGTGTAATGTCCTGCTTTGAAATCCTTTTCTCTTGACTATAAGACTATGAAAGGTGGAACTTTGACTGTATTATTCCTTCACCTTAAAGAGACACTGTCAAGTGTGCTAGGCTCTAAATATGACCCACCTAGTTTTGTTTCCTTTACTTCTTATTCTATTCTATTACAAAGCTTATTTGATTCTTTTCCATGCATAGTGTGTCAAAACTTGCTTTAAAATAAATAAATAAATAAAAGCAAATAAAATTCCAGAAGCTTGTTTCAAGTGATTTCTGCATACTTGGGCTCAATGTAGGCAGGTGATTGCAGTGTGTAAAATCCATTTCAGCTGGCTGGTGGTTACCAAACAATGAGCAAAAGTGATTTAGGACAAGTTATGTCTTTTGATGTGTGAGTACACTGCTGATCAAAGTCAGTGATAGCCAGTCATGTAAATCCCAGGACAGGTTTTGTCCCCGTTAAAATATCTTCCACCACAATAATTGTCAGGCAGCTCACCTCCCTTCTAAGTGTTTGTTTGTTTTTTTTTTAATTTGATGCCTTTATATCAAAAATAAAAAATAAAAACAAATGCATACTTTTGTTCTGAAATGGAATACCTCTATCCAACGAAACTAAATCCCTAATGTTTTAATTAACCATAATGATTTACTTCTAAAATTTTCTTTTTATTGTGGCCCAAAAGATGGTCATATTGAAAAATGTGTACCACCTTTGTATGTAATAAATTCAGGCTGGTATATTCAAACACTATTGCTCATTGGGTTCTGCAACTGTAAAAGATGTTTGTTTTTTTTGACATTGTCATTTTTATCCGAATATCCAGCTAAAAGCATGGCCCAGTTCTTGGTACTTACCCAAGTTCACTTAAGTAAATAGTTGTGTAAAACTGACAAATTATTTTCTATTGCTCAAAGATGTAATACCTCATTTTTTTCATGTTTTCTATGTTTTGAAAATGAATTTTGGAAAGTTAGTGATTAGAAAACTGACCTCAATTAAAGAGAAAAAAAAAAAAAAAAGCCAAGTAGAAACAGAAACACCCAGGGTTTAGCTTTGAAGTACCTCAAAAAGCAAAGATCTGAATGAGTCTAAAATCTGGAATCCCATATAACAAGTTATATACCTCAATGTCTGATAGGCTTAGATTTCTGGTTGAATATGTATTAGGTCGATGATTAAGAGAACACTATAAATTTCAAAACATGCAAGAAGTCCAATCCATAGACTTTGCTGTTTTGAGCAGACCACCAACAGAACTCTTATGCTCTTTGCCTTCATGCTTTGGGTGAATGTATGAATACTTGTGTTTGATGGGAGAACTCTGGGACTAGACAGTTTTTTATTTAAAAAAAAAAAAAAAAAAAAAATCCCACCACAGGGATGTGGATTAGGGTGGTGTAGTGGACAGGCTGACATTTCAGAAATTAATCTCGTTTCATAAATTACAGATTAACTCCCAGATTGGAGTGAGGTTTACCACAAATATGGGTGATTGTTTCTAAAATGAAATTGATGTAATATTTTTCAAATGAGAATACATTGTCTGCTGCTTTGTCTGGTTCTTTCATTTCAGTTTTGTTAGATCTTTTGTTTCTTTGATGCTCTGACTATTGCACCATTTGGCTCTAAAACCTACATTAGAAGAGCATTAATTAAAGGCAGACAGTGCAACGGAGACACTGTTAAAATTATGCTTGAAGGTACAATGTAATTAATTTTGTACAAGCAAAACATAAAAGAGAGAATGAAAGCAGAGGAAATAGCAACATATCATCAAAAAATGATAATGAGAAATACAATTACAAATCAGACAAAATATGAAAGGACATATGGAATAATTAGACTTCAAGAAAGAAATCAAAACAAAGGGTAATGTGCTAAGTGCTCACAAAAAAAAAAAAATAAATAAAGAATATATAACAAATGTTCAAGGTTCTTGGGTTTTGTTTTGGGGTACTTTTCTGTGGAGAGTCAGATTTATATCAAGGACTTGCCAGCTACAAGACTGTGTACATTTTACAGCATAATTCCATGTATTGCAGAGAACTGAGGCTATTTATATGTATGTATAAAATTAAGAACACCTCATTCACTTAAGAACAAGTTCTCTGTTAAAAACTCTATGAGAAGATAATGGGCTGGAATCTGGATTATGGTTCCCAAACTGAAAGTGAGGGCACAGGACAGAATTAGAGTTAATTATATTTGTGGAGTAGAAGAAAAGGGCTTTAGGAGGCTGCTTTACTTTAATTGGTCATTATCACTAACAAACTTTTCCAAATCTTCTAAGAACCCCTCTGGTTCACCTTAAGTTTTGAGTGTTCTTCAGTAAAGCAGTTTAAAAAGTACATTAAATGACTCTTGTTCATCCTGAACTCTAGAATTTAAGTGCAGCCAGAAGTTCTCAAAGGTCTATGAAAGTAGTCTTTTGAGTCTAGTGTAAAGCAACATAAAACACAATGAAAGATTATCATATGTTTAAAGATCTCTGCGTGTGATCAACTTCTTTTGATGGCAGGGATTGTGGAATTGTTGGTTTGTCCGCAGAGCTTTCATTCTAGCTGTATGGAAATTGTAAATTGGGATGACCGGCACATTACTAGCTATGGGAGAACTGTACCACTTATGCAGTAGTGCAACTGGATGGTAGATGGTTATCCAGAGCCCTTGTTTTCTTCTGCTTAGGTTTAAACAAACTGCAACAGAAATGTCAGAACATATTCCCCACCCCACACACACTCATACATCCTTCCTATTTGTGATACAACTGAGCTTTGTTAAGCAGCACAAGATACAGACTTCTTTATCCTGCAAGAAAGCAGTGCTACTAGAAATTCTCATAGCAAGTACTTTAGTTTTACATTGTTGATAAACAAATATAGTGGACATTTATAGTGACAGAGACCTGAAGCTTCTTTATAAACGTGTAGATTTGTAGTACATTAATCTGAAGACTCAGACTATAAATTCTAGCCAGCTTTTAAAAATTCCAAAATTTGCCTACCCAAATATATTCTAATAATTCTTTCTAAACGGGGGTTCCTCATTTTCATTTTCTAGAAAAAACAGATTGTGTCCTGCAATTCATCACAACCAAAATGGCCCTTAGGAGTCAGAGAGAAATATTTCTAGATGGGGAGCTGCCAAAGTACAGTGCTTTCCTCTAGCTGTGGATTAAAGTTGCACACGTTTTAAAATAATAGTCAAGTAGGTGCATTCCTAGGTTGTCTGGAGGGCTTCTTGGAAGACTAAGATGTTCATTGCCCATAATTTGAAGAGATGTTCAAAGAAGCAAACTTTTAAAAAGAAACAGTTTACATCCTGTGCAATGTTATTGACCTTTCCAGGGCATTTTGAAAACATTTTGTCACAAATTTCTGAGCTTGAAAGCAGTCTAACTTAGATGATAATAATGCCTTCTCCATTGTGTGCATTATATGTTTACAATGTCATTAATTGGGATTTTTATGAGTTTTAAATGCAGATCCATTATTACCCTTTTTTAGTGTTATTTAGAAGATCAGTGCGATAAACTCATTTTAAATACGTTGCTTATAGGGTTGTGCAGTAATACAAAGGACAACATATGTTTCAAAGCAAAATATGTCAAACTATATTTCTAATGCCTATAATTATATCAACCAGTTCATTCTTTTCTCTGAAATGTCAAACTGCACCATTTCAAAATCTAAAGAAATAAATTAAGGGAAATACATAGACTGATTTTTTTTTCTTCTTTCTGTGGTAAAACTCCTAATCACTACAATATAAAAACATCTAAGGGGAGAGCTGTATGGATGTATAGTACGTAGTAAAAATCCGAAGATCCTTGATCTTATACATTGTCTATTTTGTCAAGATTTCCTCAAAGTTGTAGGAAGATGTGTTTCAAAAGCTGGCAGAATGTCCACCTATTAATTTTAATAACAGAACTTTAGAGACAACTCATTTAAGTGATAAGGCATTTAATCTTTATTCTAGTGTCAAGACTTTCTGCTACAGTAATTATCAATGTGTTACTGGCCAGCTATATTTTTTTAAAGATATCATTTGAAGTTGTTTATTAAGTCAATACATGTTTTCTACCAAAGTAGCATAAGCATCCAAAATAATGTATTCTTTGCATCTCATTTATAGGAGTATGTTGCTGTTGTTTGGGTAAAAGATCTGTAGGAAATTGGTTCTCTGATTCACTGTAGTGTAGGGTGTTTTTTTTTTTTTTTTTTTTTTTTTTTTTACTAAGAGCAGATCTTGTCTCTGCCAATTAATCTTGACAATTTTTTTCTCTTCTTCGTGAATGCTCACAGAATTTTGATAACAAGTAGATCTAATTCACTGCTTTATGAAAGGGTTTTTTAATCTGTTATGTTTTATACTATTTCCCTGAAGAAACCTACTGAATTTCAAAGCAGTTATGTTTTAATGCCATACATAAAATATTTTGAAGGGTAAATATACTTTGCTACTCTTTGTGATGGGGGAATATCTCTTCCTAAGAAAAACACTTTTCCTAGTTAGTGTTTCACTAAGGTTTTCAGACAGGTTGCGGAAAGTTATGAAATCCTGATCTTTTGCAAATATAATCAGAAGAGCTGGATTGTGGTGCATTCACCCACCTCCATTCCATCCACACTTGATGCTCTAATGCTGTTGTATTACAGGTTATGAAAAGTTCATCTGTAAAGTCAGTTAGCTTAAATAGCCCCATAAAATTACACGCTTCTTAATTGCCATTAAATTCCTGAACATTCTAGGACTTTGGTAGCTGCTATTATTGTGGAATATGGAATGTAGTCTACATACTAAGCTGAGGCAGAGAAACG
Source organism: Netta rufina (assembly GCF_964035555.1). Classification (NCBI taxonomy): domain Eukaryota; kingdom Metazoa; phylum Chordata; class Aves; order Anseriformes; family Anatidae; genus Netta; species Netta rufina. The sequence goes on along the minus strand of NC_140140.1, from coordinate 12,327,070 downwards.
TGGAACATTTGTGTGACTTTTAGCTTCTTTTGTGTAGCAGTGTTATACACTTAACTTATGGATACTCGAGTAACTCCCTTAGTACTCAATGATGCTTTGTCTTCACTGTGATCAAGTTTAGAAACTATATTTTGCAAGCAAAAATAAATAAATTCCCTTAAATAACAAAATCACAATATTTCAAAAGCATCATCTCCTGTGAAACTTTGGAGCATATAAGCAATTTCTGTTGCACTTTGTAATTTCAATTTGTAGTGCATGTAATTATTTTTTTTCCAGTTTTGGCAATCTTACAGTTATAGTAAGTTTTTGCTAAAGAAATTTTGAAGTAGACTACTTACAGAAAGTAATTGTAGAAAAAAATATTTTTCCTCATTAAAGTGGATGCTGTGTTTTTTTTTCTTGTCTAGTAAGGAAAATTTGGTGTGTCCAGTAATGGAGGGCATGGCAATGAAAGCCACACCATTGTGGCTAGTCATGTGTTTTTCTTAATTTTTCAAGAGCCTATGCCCAGTTGATAATGCAATTATTTGGTGTCTTGCAGAATTCTTACAATGACAGTTTTCATTCATATTCTTGAATTAACACAAATGAATGTTAAACAGCAATATTATTGCTGCCATTGAATAATATACTCACTGAAGCAGCTGGTAAAGGCAGTGTCAATGAGAAAGGTATATCAAGCACAGTACTCCAAGTTTACGATAGTCTCGTCTCGATTTGTATTTCTTCATTCAAAGGAATGCATTTCAAAGAGTTCTGTCTTCAACCAAGATTGCAGCTTGTTTCAAATTAGGTTGTGGTTGTGGCCATCTGTCATTACACTGCCAGCTACTATTAAACCATCAAAGCAGTATTTTAGTTGCTTTGATGTAGACTAGAATTGTATCTACTTCTGAATGATGATTAGATTAACTTACAAATGCATCCAAAGGGAATAAAAATACTGTTCTACTCTTGATCCACCACAATTTAATTTTAAATGTTTCCTTATTACGTTTCTATTATTGCTGATGCATTCCTTTGTATTTCTACATGCTAGCACAGAGAAATGGTCTCTTGGAATATCGTTAAAAAGCTGCCATTGAGAAGTCTGTCTTATTAACACAGTGGTTGATACATCCTGACTTCAGAATTACATCAATGGATTAGATTAAATGTGACTTCTGTTCTTGGAATGAATAGCTAAAGTAGAAAGCTCTAGAAGCTAGCAGGGAAAGAAAAAAAAAAAAATTAATAGATATGGGGAAAAAATAGAGAAGCAAAATAAAGTAATTTTGTTCAGGTTTTATACAGAAGTTTAGTTTATGCTTGGGACTAGTTGGCTATATCTGTGCTTGTTGAGTGAGCCTTCAAGTACGGTCTTTGGGTTTGTTCCCAAGCATCCGTTTTAGCCCTTGACTGTGTACAAGCACCCTCTTGCCCACAAGTCAGTTTAGGTATCTAAGCTATATATACAGCACCTTTTTAAGAAGGATGCTAGGGCCACCACCAGGGTTGCTCTATCCTTGTAAAGGGAAGACGGAGTAGCTGGCAGCTCAGACTCTCAGCAGCACAGATAAGCATATGTGGAAAAAAAGGACCAACCATCAGAGGTACCTCAGGTTTCCTCTGCAGGATATCAAGAGCATAGTGCCAGAGTCATCTTTCAGTGCTTCTGCACATGGATAGTGTAGTGGTATTCTATCTCTGAGTTGCAGGAGAGCACTTCATAGTGCATGATTGATAGATCTAATCTTGCCTCTGTGTCCTCGTCAGTATTTGTTCCTTTAGTTTCATGACTTCGCAGTTATTAAATTAACCTGAAAAGTCCTTACTAACCTTATTGGGTAAGGTTTCCAAAAGGAGATATGGATAACTTCTGTCAGGGAACACTGGAAATGATGGTCTACTTGCCAAGCAGAAAATGTAAAACAAAAGCCTAACTGTAAAACAAGGCAATAGAACAGGGAACAGGAACAATACAATCCTGATTAGCATGATAGGCATTGTTATATCAACATGTGATTGGCCTGAACAAGATGAATATTTTCAGGCAGCAAGTCTTGATCATTTTATATGCAGATTTTTACAACAATTTCAGCTCCTTGTAGTTATTAGTGCAGATTCCTGGTTTTCCTTTAAATCGGTGCATGTAAATCCTTTCTGTTTTAATCAGATTTTTAGGTCTTAATAACAATTCAGTTGGGAACCATAAGATCACTAAAATTAGAGTTGGCAGCAGTGTTTTTTCAACTCTAGGCAGAGTGGAATAAGACATCAGAAAGAAGGGGAAACAAAAATACAAAATGAGACAGAAAAGGGGTTTTCAAACCAGAAGGAAAAGGCATTCTCTGGTAAGATAAGATCAGTTCTCATGAAACATTGAAGAGAAATAAAAGTGAGAGGCCTGCCATTTTCCTCTGAAGTGGTGGAGGCTGCTTGTTTGTGCTGGCTTTGTATCACTTTTGATGCTAATACAGGGAATGCTATGCTAATACAGGGAATCTGGCTGTTGAGTGCTATTCACTAACTGAGGCTGTCAGAAGGAATCCATTCCAAAAAAAGAAAATATATAGAACTTAAAAATCCATGGAAGTGATGGTAACTGTATCATCTGTTTGCAGAATTGTATGGTGACTTCTTGATGTTATATTAATACAAGATCCATTAATGTGTCTAGAGGTAATAATGTTGGTAGCAGCCAAGACAGTAATACTTGAACTACTGGTAAGGGAAGCAGAAGTGCTGAGAACATTGGTATGTTTCAACAGAAAACATCTTTTCCCTCAACATGCGAAATTTTCCTATTTTTTGGAGAGCAAAAGAAGAGTCCTTGGAGATAAGTCTGTGGATACATAGAGAAATAAATAGTTTTTATGTGTATGAGAAATCTGGGTTAAAGGCATAGGTTCAGAGAGATTTGAACTTTTGTCTCATGCATCTGATAAGCTTCTCTGTCACAGTAAATACTGAATTTATTATGAAGTTCTTTTCTTTTTTCTTTTTTAAACTAGGTGTGACTGCAAGCGAGAAACATACTTTAAACCCTCTATACCATTAGAGTAATGAAAAAAAAACAATTTTTACAAATTTGTTTTCATAGTAATAAGCTAATTAAATTAAGCAATTCTCAGAAGCAGCATTTTAGCAGTTCCTGAATTGTTTTGTAACAACAACAACAAAGACCCCTGATCTTATCTGATTGTGTATTTGGTATTTATTTAAATAGTTGTTTAGATCCTGACTGTGTTCTAATGGACTAGTGGATGTGTGGTTCACATCCTCCTAGAAAATAATTAAAAACTGGATGCTGACAGTTTCATCTTTCTGGAGTGCTACCTGTACCCAGATAGGGCACCCATTAGTAGTTAATGTTGGACTTAATGTTTTTTCAGAGAAAATCAGTCTGAGAACAGAGCCTGAAAACATCTGGCTTTTTGTTTGAGGGAAAATTAATGTGGTATAATTACAGAAGGGCAAAGATCCAAAGAGAAGAAGACAGAAGAAAAATTTTAATATCATGAAATGCCTGATGCTGTATTGATGCATTTCCTTTCAGACAAGCAAGAACACTTTTAAGCTCAATTTCATTTTTCAATGCTTCTGATTTTCAGCAAATTGCAATAATAGAAAAAGGTTAAGTATAGGCTTCAAACGAAGGCTGTTTTTATGATTAGGAATATAATATATATATATATCTTTTTCTCTTGTTTTTTTTTTTTTTTTTTTTTTTTTTCTGGCTGATTGCAATAAAATGTAGACATGGAATTACTTCTATTTAGACATTTTTATTTTATTTTCTATGACAAGAGTCAAATGTACTTAAAATCATCCTTCCAAGCAGAATATCTATGCGATGTGCAGCTAATGCTAATGTTTTAATTGTAGTAGGTCATGGAGATCTTTCAAAACAGTACATGAATAGGGCTATGGATAAAACTGCAGTCTGTGCTGTGTTTTATTACAATGTGAATGTGTCTCAGTTGAAAATGGGATAATTTAAATTGGAACACTTGAAAACTGTCATTGATATCAGTGCAGCTAAAGCCTAAGCATCCATGGTACAGTAAATCAGACACGTTGTGGACATGATATTTAGGGTTAGGTGAACTGCATTTCTACCAAAATCTATGAAAGTGTTATGGCTGACTTCCAAAGAATTTGGAATGCACCTCTTATAATGAAGTACATTATCCTACAACTCAAACATATGCTGAAATAAAGGTACAGTTAGGTGTTGTAGTATATAGTCTTACACTTTGTATAGGCAGCCTATAGAGAAGTGCATATTTTGTGAAAGCTTTCAGTGCCTAATTCATATTTGAAATGGACCTTTGAGCTCCTGTCATTATTACTTTTTCTGTAGGACTGCATGGGAACCAAAACTTAAAGTTGCATTTGCTTTATAGAAATAAATGGTTCTGAGTTAAAATGTCTTTTAATAATAAAAAATGTGGCAAAACCTTATCTCAATTACTTTTTTTTTTGTAAACTGGATAGACTACAAATTTTGTTCTAAGGTAATTAAAACAGATTGGGGATTCTTAAAACGAGTTATTTCAGATTTTAAGTACTACATAAGACCTCCTTGAAATTATTTATTTTTTATTTATGTTTTTTTAACAATAGGGACAAATAAGTAAATTCCAGCTGCAAAACTTACTCTGTTTACATTATCCTGAGGTTACAAGAAATCTCAAATGATAAATGGTAAGTTTTCCAGCAAAGGCTTAAAGATAAATGTTAACTGGTGCTACCGTCTTTTCTGTATAGTGAGAAGCCTGTTACTTCATGTAAAAGATAATGATGGTCCTTCCAGTTCTCCAGGGCAGATGTGTGTACCAGACTAGATTACCGATTTTGTGCAGGAGTATCAAATTCCTAGGTCTGAAAACATTACCAGCACTCTAGCAGTCAAATAAATAGAATTGAGAAAAAAAAAAAAAGAAGAAAAAAAAAAAAAAGCTGTACTTTTCCTTATACTGAGGTGAAATTGTGCCTTTCTTGACATAAGAATGGCTCTACTAAGCCTGTTTTGGCAGTTGTGGAATGTACAAATGAAGCTAATGGGCAGTACTAGGCAAATATAAAGGACTTATTAGTAACTAACTCCATAGAGAAGAAAAAAAGGCAAGCAAGGGCATTTAGTGCAGGTGGTGAAGATATTTAATATGTGTGTGTATATGTATATATTTTAACCAGCCACATTGGGGTCATTCGTTTTGTCTGAACTTAGAAGTTATTTCAGTAAATAATATACTGAATCCTGTGGATTCCCCAAATCTGCAATATGGTGCTAGGTAGTATATTTTAGCCACATAGATGTTTCACTTGTGTTTTGAAAAATAACTAAATATGTAAGAAATTGAACATTTAGTCTCAGTAGTGTTAGTCCAGTGAGATCTTAGTATTTCTGTAATTTGCAGTAGGAAAATAAAATCAAAATGCATTGTTTTAAATAGGAAAGAATGTTTCCTCAATGGGAATTTAGACAAGCATTCATTTTCTGCATCACATTTACTTTTTCTGTATAACTCATCTATAAATGGCTCAACCACTGTTGAAAATAAGAGTATCTGAAATCCGTACTTTAAAGTAAGGCAGAAATTCACTGCTTCGTTTCCATTTTACTAAAGAAAGCTTTACATTTCTTACAAATTTAATGCCACAGTGTTTCTTTAGATAGCTCCAGTGTATTGCGTCCTTCACTTCAACAGTCAAACTTAGCCTTGAACAGTTTGTTTCTTAACCATCAGTAAAGTTTATACAAGCATTGAACTTGACTGAAGTGGATATACTTTCACTATGGTAATCTGATGTACTAATCACTATTTAAAAAAATAAAAATTAAAATTAAAGTAAATATACTTTGGCGAGTGAAGACCTTGGCCTAAATAACTTTGCTTTGGTAAGCAACGAATGGTATACTATCCTTGAAATAATAATTAAAGGCCAGAATATTACTGCTGTGAAGGCAGACAATAGGAGGCAATTGCCCTGGATAACTGAATTTTTAGCATAAGGAAGATGACTCAGTGATGGAAATGTTAGAAGATTGATGCTATTCTGCATGATTTATGATGTAGGGCTTCCTTCTTATGCATAATCAGAACTAATTCTAATTGTCAAAATAAAATGCTTAGTAGCTGCAGAAAAATTGTTCACGAGTGATGCATCCTAGAACAAAGGGGGTTCAGCTGTTGACCTTTCATACCTTTCTGACCTTTCTGAGATAATGTGCTTTTTGTTTGTTTTTCTAAAATTTCATGTGATCGCTGCTATAAAAAAACATCTGTTTTTTCTCACTGAAATAGGCTTCCTAGTGAGGTGGTTGATGCCCTATGCTTACCAATGTTCAAGAGGCATTTGGTTAATTCGCTTAATAATATACGTTAATTTTTGGTTAGCCCTGAAGTGGTCAGGCAGTTGGACTTGATGATATTCTAAACAAACTATTGCATTATCTTTTGGATAGTCCAAGTAACTGCAGTTAGGTTTGTCATATTCAGTTGATTGTACTTTGGTCTAGAAAATATAAATAAAATAAAATAAAGTACTGAGAATAGCCTACTAAAACTAGGGATTTTTCAAGTGATCAATTCAACAATCTGAGGAAGAAAAGTCATATAATCCTCCAAAATGGAAATGTGCTTGGGCAGGGCATTAAAAAAGCGTATTTACTGAAAAACTTAAGTAAATAAATAATAAAATAAATCCAATAGGATGTCTATTTTCAAATATTATGATAAACAGAAAAGTAACTATAAGAATGACAGGTTAGTATCTTTTATTCATTCCTCATCAGTGACCTCATATCAGATATACAGCACTTACAAGTCAAGATTTTTGTGACAGTTGTACAAACTGAAATATACATCTAAAGAAATAAGTTGTTTTTCCTGCTTCATATTTGGGTTGAGCAGACAAAGTGAAAAGGTGACTGTGTCAGTTCTGTATTTCCAGTCTGTTGTGCTAGCAGAGGCTGATTTCTTTTTTAAATTAGGAGGTTATGAATATCTATAAAACCTAGAAGGTTTTAGTAATCATTAATGCCTAGAAAAATCAAACTACAGAGTTTAAGAACCAGGTAGAAGGGACCAGAACATGTATTCTAATTACCTCAAAGGAGTGAAATACAACTCAACTCTCTTTTTGATATAACCGCTATTATTTATATCTGTCTATTTAAATAGGACAAAAAAAAATTAATCTTTTAATTTTAATTTTAAATTAACTTATTTTTAAATAAAGTTAAAAGATTCAACTGAGAATTAGGATAACTACAAGTGACTTAGAGAGATGGGAGAACTGAAGACTCAACTCCTAAGAATTTTGATGCCTGCTTCTTCAGGAGGTCTAAAGGCTTGAAGGCTCATGCTGTATTGCAGTCTCCTTGAATCAATTATGCTATTTTTGCCAGCTGTCTTTTTCTAAACATTTTTGCCGCCTTGTATATTATAAATTGGTCATTTCTGTTCAAGGAAACCTTAGACTCCAAATGGCAATACTCAGCATTTTCAAAGCTTTAGAGTAACTTGGTGGTGGAGAAAGATTCATAGCAATTTTAATCATATTGTCAAAAACAGAATAGGCTAATGTATCAAGTTGAGAGTTTTTTTTCCAGTTTTATGGCTTAATTACTTGTGTATTAGGCCAACAACAAAAATAGTAGCTCTGCAGTAACAATGTTTTAAAAACTTCGTTAGTGCTGTTTGCCTTAAGATAAAATGAGTAATTACCAGCCCATTAAAAACTGACAGGTAACCAGTTACAAGGAAGACGTCAAGTTATTTCAGCTAAGTAAAATCAATCTTTCCCTGTTATTCTTAATTAAGGTAATTCCAGCTTGGCTATTATGTAAAGCTTATTTGAAATTCAGCAAAAATAAGTCTTGAAAAAGAAACCATACTTCTATAGTGTACACCATTTTGGAACCAAATAGTTAATAGGTAATACTGATTTATGACCATTCATGATTAAATGTAAGGCATCAAATGAACAGCATTTCTAAGAAATCTTCTAATTTTATTTAGGGACCAGATCTAGATGCATGACTGAAAGCTGCCAAACTCTTTAACTTTAAAACAAAAAAAATGTGGTGGTTGAGTGTGGGTGGTTTTTTTTTTTTTGATTCTGAAAGAACTAGAAATGAGCTACCACTAATGCATAACATAACATCAGTGATTCCAGTCTAAATTTGTGTAGGTATTTACTGATCCTGCTTCCAGCTTTCATACTGCTGGACTTCTGATTTTGTGAAGAAAATACTGCAACTCCAGAACCCACTGTGAATGCCTAATGCTCAGGCATTTATGTCTAATTTTCAGTATCTAATGCAAATGATGAATGGCTAATGTACAGGCCTTAATGTCTAATATTCAGCACCTACTGTAAGTGTTAACTACTGAAAATTGGAGATAATTAATTTATTGCTAAGCTGTTGTAGGTATGAAGGTTCAGTCTATATTTCTTCCGGTAGAATCTCATGGTTTAATTATTGTCCTGAGTTTGTTCTATCTTTGAGATTTCTTTAATAGTGTCTAAAACAATAAACAAGAAAACAGTATCTCATTTCTTGAATGCTGAAAAGCTGATTATTATTGTTGTTAAATTATTTTAAAATTACTTGAAAAGAAATAATTGTGTGAGTTTTATGTAAACAAACTGTTACGTGTATTTGTGGGGAAGAACTAGGCATTTAATTGGATGAAGTGATTATTTAATACAATGCTTGGCTAGCTGTTTAACCCTATACAGCCTGCACAGTGCCGTCAGAGGAAGAAGTCTGTCAATGAATTGTGGTAAAACAGCTGAATCCCAAATCTAATTCTATTGACTTAAAGCTGTCAATGAACGTTGCAGTCTCATACATGCAAAAAGTCGTCATTTGCTATGGTATGTCAAAATTTGTTATCATTGGAATGAGCAGAGGCACATATGCAACTTCCAAGCTTTTCTTTACTTTTACTTTAACAAAGTAGTTTCACTGATGAACTCTGGACTCTAGCAGGAGACCCAGTGAATAGGTAGATGTTGGTGTAACCAGAAGCACTTTATTGTTCAGCAAGGTGGTAACGTTACTTCCTCAAGCAAGTTTTATGCTTGAGGAAATTAACTTCTTAATATAAACTTAGTGATCCTCTTGTTATATATTAGGTGTATAGACAAGCATTTAATTACTTTGTGATGTTTGGCAACCAGTTTGATGCTGCTAAGACTTTTCAATCAATATGCTGCTATATTATTACCTTACATGTTAATTGATGTAATTAGTATAATACATAGTCGATCTTCACATCGGCTAATTAACAATTTGGGCATTATATGGGAAAGCATTTATAACTAGTTTTGTCTTTCCTTTTTGCTCACCTCTTGTGTTTGCTTATCGCAGCATATTTTCTAATACTTGTCTTCTATTCTTACACAGCATTGCTTTCCGTGAATCCACCAGGTTGTCCATGATGTAATATATACATCATTGCTAGGAAGCTTTCTCTTCAAAATAATTATACTCACAGATAATTGCTTATTTTCACAGACTGTTCCATATTGTCTGCTCTCACCCAATCTAATTTTATTTTGATGGACTGGAATATCAGCCATGCCATTCTTATGCCTGAAGTTAATGTATTCATTAGTTATAATTGCTTTCAATGTGTCCTCACCAATCTTAGTCTTCTGGTTACTTAATGATTGTGATTGGATGTTCAACACTTATCTGGGTTAATTTGCTATTCACAGTACAATGATGGATTATTCGTTTTGTTACCCAGATTACAACTGTAAATGGAGTTATACATCATCAATGAGAGCACCACAGAATCATTTAGTTAAAAAATGCCTTCTAGTTATCTTGAAGCAGCAAAGATAGTCACATAAAAACTTTGTGGCTGGCAATGTTTCCTGCCCAAAGATGGCTGAATTCATTAGCCTGCTCTGAATTGCCGTAAAATTCCATAAATGCTACTTTAAAACACTGTTTTATGTGCTTCAGTGCATATGTGTGTACAAATTATGTTAAGGGAAACATAATAAAATGTAAAAATGGAAGTAGGGAATTAAAAAAGGGTAGTGGATACCAGCTTGCTGTTCTCAAATTCTGCTCAGTAGTTTTGTGTATTCAAGGAGGGGAAAGGAACATAATAATAATAATAATAATAATAATAAATAATAATGATAGTAATAATAAAAACACTTTAGTTTGGAGTCACAAAAGGAAAGATGCCTCAAGTCTAGTATCTCCAGTCACTAATATAACTATCCCTTTAGCTGTAATTGTGCTGGCAACTAACAACCCTAACTTTCTTTCTACCTGTTAAAGTTGTATATCAGACATGTTCTGGACTAGTGTGTAGAGGATTTCAGAATAGTATGTGAGCACCTTTAGGAGTGATGTGACTCATATCTTGCACGTTTTGTCATTTCTTGCTATCAAAAAAAAAAAAAAATCAGAGCTTACTTGTAAGTACTGCAGAAGCTACTGAAATTGTGACACTAGTTTATCTTCAGGAATGAAAAATAGTTTACTTGAGCATGAAGATTTTAGATTGAAGAAAGAAACTGGCTCAGTGCAAGGTCAAGTTCATATTTGTGTGATCCAGGCAGTTCTGCATCCAACATAGCTTCTATGAATCGTACAGATAAGTTAGTCAAGTGAGGAGTAACAGTACAAACTAGTGAGGCATTCTAAGCTCAAGGATAAATTCTTGTTGGCGCTTCACTGGGAGCAGTGTTGAACTTCAGTATTTCAGTAAGTTAGAATATCCAAAAGAGAACAGAACAAATTTATTAGAGTGAGCCCCCCAAAAATTCAGAAAATTATAGTAAGGGAAGAGAGATTAAATGGAACAGCTCGACTCACAGGCTATGATTCAAAGTATTTTACAGGCTGCCTGTGCTTACAGTATTGTGCAGAAGGATCTTAGTAGAGGCCTTGCAATTTAAAAGTGACTTCCATTTAATATAAACCTTTCCATATGATGTCTGCAGCCTTCCTGTGGTGCTGCTGTCATTTTCTGCTGTGGCTGTTTGAGATGAGATTCACAAATTTCTTTTCATTCCTGCTTGAAAATATACAGGGCAGGTCCCATTAAGAAGCAAATCAGCATTTGCTCATGTGTGCAATAGGCGTCTATTTTTAAAAGTGCTATAACAAACAGGAGCCAAGAGCTGGTAAGTTCTGGTCACTGAAGGCTATATAAAGCCCTCAGAAGCAGTATTCAAGACTTAATAATTCGTGCTGTTCACAAAATGTTCTTAAAGTCAGTGATAAGCAATCCAGTAGCCCTGTGTCAAGCTTTGCTTGGTGAAGGGAATAATATCACTGAATTAAATTTAGGTGAAGCAGTCAAATAGGAATAGTTGTCTATATAAACCCTACAAATAAACTAATCTCCCTTTGGGGAGTAATTATTATCACAGAATGAATTTCACTACATTTTAACTGGGAAAAAAAAAAAAGTCTATTCTGTATTTCCTCAGTTTTAATTGAAGAAAAATAACTAATTATCTTCAGGAAAGAATTATCATCAAGAATCAACTGCCAGGCTTATTTCTCAGCTAATGACCCAAAGGAAATTCAGGGCAGTCAATATGATGTCAAAGCATTATTTCATGTAGTGTGGAAACTGAGTAAACATTTCATGGCCAACAGTTTATTTGTCATGATTTGTCAAATAATTACTAACAAAAATTATAACTTCTATAAATTGAATTCATAAACATATTCAGTATAATTTTAATGTCTTGGGGCTCTTATGGTAAGATAAGTTTTTAATATTTCTAAATAAAACTTGTTTGGTGATAAGTTATTTAAATATTCCATCAGACACTCAAACATAAGATGCAGAAACATTCAGTAGGACTTGCAGCTATGAGTTACACCTTGCATTCATGCATTGGCTCATGCTTTAAAACTACGGGAAAATAAGGTTTCTTGCTTACATATAATTTTATGTTAGCATAAAATGACTAATTTTGCATCTTAATTGTCAGTGTAAGTGATATTTAGGGAAGGCAATAGCTCTGCTATATATTTGTGCAGTTCTTAGCATACTGGGGCATTGATGCTTAAAATGAAACATCCATTATGAAACACCACAAATATTGTACAATTAGGAAACTGTCTTGAAGGAAAATAATCATTGAAAACATACTTCTTCCTTATTCTCTCATAAAATACACTTCAGTCACTTTGACTGAAGGAATATGGGGAAATTTGAGGAGCTAAAGATGGAGTTAGAAACTCAGTCAACTCTTAAAAAATCAGGAAAGAAGCACAGATAAGGAAAAGATCCCTCCCTGTGAAACTGTGTGCAAGTCAATATTTCCAGCCTTCAAACTCTTGTGCATGAATTATTGATTATATGCATTTCCCCTAAAAGGTTTAGAAAATGGATGTGGGGGGGACATGACACGACACCTAAGCTAGCATATATCAATATCCAACTTCAAAAACTGTGGGATAAATAGTCTTCAAGGGAAACCATCTTTTAATTATTGTGAATAAACTATTATTTTACACCAGGAAGGCTTGTTGCATCACCATTGTATTAACAACAACAGGAAAAAAAAAAAAAAAGTATTGACTCTTCCAAATGATGCTTAAATCTTAGCTGGAAAACACTGCTTAGAACATCACTATTTTCATTTGATAATTACCAAACCTGTCTCAGCTATTCTGAAAAAAAGGCATCAGATTTCTTAAATTTTCCACATTTTGTAATTGTAACTGAGTTCCTGCACTCACCTCGTACAACAGAAGCATTTCCTCCTGCTGTTAATCTGAAGATCAAATCAAATGATCAGTATGAACCATTCGCTCCTAACAGCAGTGATGGGATGAATATACTTCAAGAATTGGTAAAGATATCACTTAGGAATTGAGAATTTTTTAAAGCTTTTCTGAAGAGGAATAAATTTAGTGTAGAACAGATGTTCTAAAAATTCAAAAATACCCTAATTAATCCCCACTTTTTAATGTCCCGTTTCATGCTTGCAAGAGTTTTTGCATTTAATTTATTCTCCAATGTCATAAATTTTCTTCAAAGATGTATTTCTTTAATTAAAATAGTTATTATAGCTGTCAGTGAAGTAATATCATCTTTAAGTTCCTCTTGGGCAGCATTTACAGCCAAGCATTCATTGGAAGTCTGACTGTTGTCAGTTTGGTGTTTGAAATCTTGTAGCATTCTGGGACCATTTCAGTGTCTTTGCAAGTGAGCCTAGGGGAATAAATGCATAAAGGAAGTCTTTCATTACTGTGTTTCCTATTAAGTGCCTTAGTTTTACTTGACAGTTGTGAAGGGAAACAGCAATTTGTTAAATGGGTGAAGATGTGGTAGAAGGCAATGGGGGAAAGGAACAGGAGGGGTAAGGAAGGACCTAAATTTGAGTATTCTAATCTGACCAGATACAGGTTCCGGCTATTTAGTAACAAAATAAACTTGTGGGTTTTCTCCTATCACTCCCCCTACTTCTCACCCCCTCCCCAACCCCCCCCCACCCCCCCCAAAAAAAAAAAAAAAAAAAAAGGAGGCTGGTTTCGTTTCTCTCACTTGTGATGTAAATTGGTAAATTGGGAATAAATTGGAAGTAACACCTCGGTAGCCACAGAGTAAGGCCATGTCTCTGTGTCACCCTGGCATTTTTTTCTTTCTGAATTCAGTGGTCAAAGGCTTTGTTTAAGAACTGGAAACTGATTTCTGGACTGAAACTGAGAACTGGATCAGGCTCTGAGTCAGCATAAACTAAAGGCATGAGAACCACAAGAAATGAACCAGGCCGTCCAAGAGTAATATAGGAAATCTTTTCCCAACTGTGGAAACTAATCTGGGGGGGGGGAGGGAGGGAAGTGTGTAAAATGCTCATCAAAACCTCTAGCTAGCTAGAATTTAATCAAAATCAAGGAAGAATATAAAAGCAAGAAAAAGTCAGAAACAAAATCTAAAATCCTCAAATGAATCCTGAAAAACTGTAGAGGTTCACCAGTAGTCATTATTCTGAAAGGCAGAACATGTCAAAATAAAGGCAGTATCATGCAAGAAGAAGCAATGTAGCATGAGCAGTTGCTTGGGTTTTTCAGACCTAACTGGTTTTATGGTAAATGCTGGATAAACCTCAGCTGTTTTCTTTATTTTAATTCTGCAAATACTCTTTTAAACTGTCAGATTCTGAAATCTTGTGTTGGGTAGTACTTCAGGAAAAATGGTTTTTTAAAAAAAGGGGGGGGGGGATGATCAGAATTCTTGTTCTACATAGGAAGTGATAGAAGAGCTGCCTTTGTAATTGTGTTCGCTTCGGTTTTAGTGCTCACAAGGAAAGCATTTAGATGCACCCTGCTTTGAAAATCACTGGCTTGATAAAATGTAATAGGTTGAAAGATGAAGAAAAAACATGTGCAGATTTCAACAAATACCTTCATTGTCCTTTGCATTCAACCTGCTGTGTGTTTGGCAAACCCCGGGGGATAGGCTGTGATCACTTAGAGGCTGTGCCTGAGGCATGACTGTGTAAAGGGGAAGTTTTACAGGTTTGTTGTATTACGTGCTAGCAGCCAACCTAGCACAGATTCTTGGTGGTGTTTTTTTCTTCAGCTTCTAACATTAGAAGTGGTGAATTTCTTTCAGAAAGCAGCAGTAAGCACTAACAGATTTATCATTTAGGGTGGATGTTATTTTGCAAGTATGTAAGAGATATAGCCTGGTGAATTTGGGGATCTTGACCCTAAGCAAAAACATGCCTGAAAAGCACCAAAATGCATCAGTTTTCAACTTTATCTATATCTATTTCTTTTCAATTTGAGGTCAATCTGTGCTCTGAATAGACTCCTAGGCACAATTCATGCCAGTTTTTGTTATCTTTGTATTTGTAAGGAATTGAAAATCTTTAATTAAGCACAATTTTATTGAAATGTGAATTACATGCTTCTGAATTTTGAGGACGAGAACCTAAATTCTGCTATTACAGAAGCTACTTCTTAATCTGTCGTCTGATAAACACTGGTTTGGCAAACAACACTTAGAAAATAAGGTTGCCAAATCCTAGTATTTGGGCTTCTTTTTTATTAAAAAAAAAAAAAAAAAAAAAAATACAGGGATATGCTTAGGAGATTGGGAATTTATTTTGAATGGACACTTTGGTGGTGTGATTATTTACTTCACAAAATACGTAATGTTCTATTCAGTTTTTATTTTAATTTGATCTATGAAATACTTATCCATTAATGTGACTACTTACATTATATGTCATGAAAGTACCAGAACAGTTGGATATCACTTACATGTATGCTTGTATTCCAAAGGGTTGGAATATGGGATCCATGTGTGCAATCAAAGCAGAAGTATTAGACGAGATTTTGGATGAGGCAAGTTATTATATATTAAATCTGTCCTCTTTGATATGAGGTGAGGCAGAAGGAATTGCATTAAAGTGGAACCTGATTTCAGACAAATGTGGTTTATTAGAGTTTTAAAAAATTATATATAACCAGGACTTTCTCAATTCAGAATTTTTATTAGAATCTTTCCCTTGTTGACTTTCAGGGGTGAAGTAAAACTAAACTATTAATTTTTCTAATTTTAATTAAGTCTATAAGTTTTTGTCTATGTCAAAAAAAAAAAAAAAAAAAAAAGAGGAAAATGGAAATTCCTGCTTTCTTTGAATACCCCATCCGAAACTTGCAATTTCCTTTTGATTTTTAAAATTAAGCTGTTGAATCCTACAGGATCTATTCTACATAATTTTGCTATAGTTATGAATAAACAGTAACATTTATCTCCATTCATTTACATTCATTAGCTTATACTTCTGCTCACTTAGTTACTGCATCCATCGCTCTGCTCCTAGTGTTTTCTCTGAACTGATGCTGACTGTCAGCAGTATGCTGGAAGTCAATACTAACCCATCAGAACTCAAGAAGCACCAAAAATGTCAGCAATAATTTAAAGGCCTCCAAAGGTGCAGCCACCTGTGTTCTTTTTCCTTCCCTTGGTTCACACAAACAGTTGACTCTACAAGGAATGTGATCCAGATCTGAAATGCAGGTGGGCCCTTCTGCTAATTTGCATCCAAATATATTTGTATTTATATTTAAAAGTATTTGTAAATTAAATTTAATCCATTGCAAAATTAAATCTGGAAAAAGGTGGTTACTATCTAACACCAAGTCAGACTTGTTTTATTTTTTCAATGCAGGAAAATGATCCAAAGCTTCTTATCTCCCTGGATATTGCTATCTCCCCCAGAAAATAAGTCCTTATGTGGCCAGTACAAAGAGAATTGTTTATGCTTTTCTGAGTGAGTGCCAATGAAAAAAGAACCATAAAACAAAGACAAAAAAAAAAAAAACTCCTTGAATTTACTGCTTTAATTTTTTTACGGTCTGTCAGAGAGAGGCATAGAAATCCTCAAAATTTAGTTCATACATATCCTTTAAAATATTTGGAAAAGTATGCTTTAGTCTTTGAAGAGACTATAATCTGGGTTGAAAGCATGAGAGGTGTTTAAAAGTTTTTTTCCTCTTGTCTCTTAGAAATTGAACGGGACAAATAAACATAGTACTGTTCTCTCAAATGCAATTGAGCATCTGCCAAAGGACTGTCAAGCTCTTTAAGTCTGTGACTGCAGAATTTTGATATGATCTCTCTTACTTTTCTCTGACAGTGTTGCAATTCACAAGAGGATGTTACCTCAGGTTCCCTTGTTTTTCTTTTGTCCATCTCCTATCATCCAACCCTTCGAGCTTCTTTCCTACTTCTGTCTTTTGTAGATCACTGCTTTTTCAAGACCTTCTGTTTTCACCTTTTTGAAAATGAAAGTGGAATTCTGCAAGAAACACTTTTAAAGTTTTTTTTCCAACATTACTCATCTTTTGGTCTTTTCCTTTTGGTTTCACAAGGAAATTAGGCTTTTGCTGCAATGGTGACATTCAAGTTACAAGTCCTTATCTAACAGAACTGAACCATTGACTATTTTCAAACAGGTGATGAACAGGTATAAAAACAAACAAGTCTGTGCTTTCATTTTGGCCATGGAAGTACCAGTCAGTCCATCAGCATGCCTGTAGATCAGAACTACTTGTTTTATATATTTGGGAATATTGTGAAATATAGTCATATTGGAGTTACTGTTCATCAGTATACTATACAGTATATTAATATAGTGAAATAATCCATACCAAAAGTTATGCATAGTAGATGAATTAAGTGTAGCGAGCGCTATTTGGCCAAACAGTCAAATCACCTTAATCACCTTCTCTGCAGACCAACTAAAAATCCTTGCAAAAAAAAAAAAAAGCAAATCTGTCACAGCATTTCTCCAGAAAATTTATCAAGAAAATTACTACTGGACATGCTATTTCCTGGAGTAAAATTTCAATAAAGTAGATTATTTAGAGATCTGGAAGAAGTCTGCCACAGATACAATATACAAACATTAAAGTACAGAGTCTTCTGTGCTTAATCAAAACATATTAGTTTAAAATATGCATTTCAATCCCACACATTTCATGTTGCATATACATATATTGGTAAAATAAATATAGGTCTAGTATTGTTTAATAAAAGAATAACAAAATGATTCCTGACATAATCACCTTTAAGCTTACCCCTGACCTCATATATTTTAATTATGTATAAGAGCTAGCAGATCTCCTGTGCATCAAGGAGCCCTTCATTACCTGTAATTCCTATTTTATAACTTTTTTGTTTGATCTGCTCTAGGATTCATTCTGAAGAAATTCAACAGAATAAATTATCATTCTCCCCAACCATTTGACTGTAGCTTTGAATATATAATGTATCCACCCATGTATATTATTTATGAAAGATTGATTATTCTTTCATCTCAATATCCCTTTTATGCCAAGAGAATTTCAGATTTAACACTTTCTGTCCTAGACATAAAGATTAGCTGTCCAAATGCATGACTGCATCCCCCATGGATGTATCAAAGCTAGTTGAAAGCTAGTTTGGGTATGTCAATGTGAGTTGCAGTTACACTTTTGACTCATTGTAGGCTACTAAAGGTAACCCTAGAGATAGCAAGGTGAATAGGTGAATGGACTTCTTGTTCTAATCTATGCCCTGATTGATGAAATGCAGGCTCTTAAAACTGAATCAACACAGAATTTTAAAATAAACCTTTGGTTCTGCTTTGCTGCAATAGTTTTAAACAAGTAAGTGGGATAATACTGAGCTGAAACTAATAAATCAAGGAAAATGGGAATAAAATATGAACTGAAGGCATATAGTTGGAAGCTGTTTGGGTTTCACTAGGTTTGTTATGTTTTGTAGAGAATTTTTTGTATAGATGTTTTAACAGAGTGAAAGTAAATCAGAATGATTCAGAGGAAATTTCTGCATTAGTTTTTACTTCTAGGTTCTGGTAAACCTGAGAGATCTGTGTTTTTCAAGGACAGATGGCTTCATTACCACTTATACTGCACTGCTGTCATTTGACAAATTTCATACCAGACATAGTAGGATGGTGTTTCTTTATCAAACTATAGTGAGAACTTCTGCTTTGTGAATGCATTATGTTTCTTTAGACCGTTGTTAGGATGATTTTACAAGAAAGGGTAAATTAAGCTTTCTACTGATACAGCTTTTCAAACATACATGCATAACACACGCATGGTTCTCTGCAGCTCAGATCAGCTGGAATTTCTGTTCATGCCTTAAAAAGTAATACACCAAATACTGATTATGCATAGATGCAAGGAATGAAAATGCAGTGCTTGAGAAATCCAGGAGCACTCTTTAGATAAGAAATAAATTGCTTCCATCAACCAGATAAATCTTCTTTGTGATTACAGACTTTTCAAAGTGGTTTTGTTTGTCCGCCCTCTAATGTTTGTCCAGTATGGACTCAGCTTCAGCTACTTTTTATGTAGAATCAGTCCTTACCTAAAGGCCAACTTTGTATCATTGAGGTGAGTTACTCGAAGAATACATATTGTTATGTGGATTGTCTAATGCCCTATTGTGTCAAGTACAGCCATTTCTAAAGGTTAGTTTACTTCAATAGGCACGGTTTTGTTTTTCATCCTACTTGTTTGTTTTTTTGTCCAACTAAATTTTGCCTCTATGCTGTCAAGCTTGAGTGAAAAATGAATGGTCAAGCAATAGTTAATCTTGTAATTCAAGGGTTAAATTCAAAGGTGTTATTCGGAACACCACAGCCTTTTTTTTTATTTCCATTTGTTCTGTCATGTATTTCTCAAATGTGATTGGTCATGACAGGCTTTGCAAAACATGGAGCTGCTTTAGCTGCTTTAATTTCTGATGACTTTTGTGATGGTCAATTGTTTTCCCCTTTTTCTTTGCTCTCCAGCAAAATTAAAATTTTCTTCACATTCTTTGCAGAATGTCTATTTTAATTTACTGGGCAAAACTGTTGTTGTTGTTCTACACCCAATGTGGAAAAAAAAAATGCTAATAGAACATAAAAGTTGTTCCCTAAATGTAGACTTTTAAAGTGCAAATAATGAAAATGTCCTACAGAGACATTTTGAAAATGCTTTAGTTTTTAAAGTGTCCAAAGTTTCACCCAAAACTGGCTTCTGTGCTTTATGATAAAAACATGTTGTCAGGTTGTCCAGTAAGTTTATCATTTGAAATATGTTGCCTAAGTAGTAAGTAGAGAAGAAATTATCCAGTCATCACCCTGTCAGGGACTGCATGATTCCCACTGGCATTTTAGAAGATGACACATGCAAACCAAAGCCCTATTTCTGTAGAGATAATACATCCTCAAGCTTATACACAACAGCCACAGCAACTTCCATGGGACTTCACTGGAAATAAACTGTGTTGATCCTGCAAAGGCCTTGCAGTGTTGTACTGAAATCCACTTTCATAAAAGCTTTCTTTATGTCCTAATTCCTGCTGATTCTTAACATCAGTAAGGGGGGGAATGACAGTACAGGTTACTAGTGCATTTGCTCATCTGGAGTTCAAAGAATTTTCTTCACAAACTTGCCACGTGTTTATTGGTTGAGCTAAGCAAATGACTTCAGTTCTTTGTGCCTCAGTTTATTCCTCTCTAAAACTGCTTTTAATGTCTGAGAAAAAACAGAGCATCATCAGCAGTGATAGAAAAGAAAAACCATAGGTCTTCCATTGCTTTGAAACAGTAAAATAGTTCAGGAACATCTGTAATATTACTAGCTATTGGCATATGGAATACAACAGTACTACATTGCGTGACTTTGCATTTCATTTTACATTTAAACTGTTCTAGAATACATGTATGCCTGCTGAATATATTGTCCACTAGTAAGATTAATTTGGATTTAACATTGTGTAGCTTTTGTAGCAAATAGCTTTCAGTGCTTTTTATTTTTGATATTTTATGTTCCTCAGTTTTTTTATTCTATCAGTCTAGAAAGTTTTCTCCCATTTCTGCATCCAGTTCTTGTTTTCTTTGTCTTGATTTCTTGCTTAAGAGTGTGGAGAGGGAAAAGAATATGTATTTTGATAGTTTCTGTCCCACTGAAATTCTTACAGCTTTTTCCCAAGAACAAGAAAATCACTCATTCCTTTTGCTCTACGCAAGGCAGTTCTGCAATATTATGAAGCTGTTTTCTGTATGAGATTTACAGTGTAAACCAAAGGCATGCAGTCCCTTCATTACTAATACCTCTGAATGACTTAATCTAATTCAGGGGTTACATTTAGCTGAAGTGCTTTGTCACTAGAGGCTGCATTCCTCCCTCACAGTTTCTGAACTGCAGCGTTTGACATGGCTGGATAGGGATCTTGTCTTCTGCAAACACAGTTGATGCTCAGACATGGCCTTTTGGCTAACCAGCCATACCATCTGTTACCATGGCATTGTTCCTGCTCACAAGGTGATACACCAACTCTAATAGGGCAGAGGTGCCAAATAAATATTAGTTAGGGTTGATGGACTCATTTATTTGTCCTATAAAAGCCCTGTATTGTGCAAGAATTGTCCTCTTCGGAACTGTGATGTCATGCATACACCGTGCTTTTTTTCCCCCGATTTGCTCTTGCTAGTTTCCATCTGCACAGTACTAGTTTCATCCTAAAGGTTGCTCCCAAACACTTTGAAGTCAAGGTTGCCCCCAGCCTTACTCTTTCCATCAGCATGCCCCACTGAACTGGTGCTGGTGTCTAACTCAGTTTTAGTGAATTGTTCCATTTCTTTTAAGGACTAACGAAGGACGCCATGGATGATTGTGGTAGAACATCCTGTTAGTTTTTACTTCTTAGTAAATCACACTGCTTCTACATGATCATTGTCCTATTTCTTAAATAAATATTGCACTACTATAAACTTAGTTATTCAAAGAGCAACATTTGGGGCTTTTCAAAATGTTTTTAATTAAATTGATGTCATTGTTCTAAGGTCCTGAAGCCATTCTAATTGATCCTGAAACTCTTAAGGTTAAAAGTTCCCTTCTTTCAAAAGATATCAATTTAAATAATTTGTCTATTACTCTTCTAATATACGTTTCTTTTGAACTTGTAGTCACCTTTCAGGGAAAAAGGCAGTTAACAATGAGAAAAATGTATTTGCAATCTTAGATCCCTTTTTCTGTGTGTCTTTTTTTTTTTTTTTTTTGGAAATGTTTATCTGTCTCTCCTTTTGGCAAAGACTGAAGAATTTGTTTTTCAGGGTCCACTTTCACAAAGGTTTGTCAGCATGATATCACGTAGCTGTGCTAAAGATTTGTAGCTCAAATTTCCATTTGGAAATTTGTGCTCTGTATCTTTGTACATTCTGAAGCTGCTAGGAAGGTCTCCTGCTATTCTAGTAGCACTGGTGCAACCTTCAATAATGCTTGAACTATCACAATCAGACTGAAAAATCAGCAAGGATGGAGTAATTTAAAAAAGAAAAGTAAAGACTGGCTAGAGAAATTGTTATAAACACAGACTGTAGCATTTATTGCAGCAGGAAAATGATTTTACTTCATGGAAAATGAACTATATACCAATTGAACAAGAAGGCAATTATTCTGGATGCTTAGTTTGCAGTAGCTCAGTGTATTTGCCTCCCACTCTTAGTCTCTCTCTCTCTATTATTCTACAGATATTTTTAATTTTTATTTATGATCTCCAAAATTGATGAGGTAATAATTATTATTTGTAAATTAATATGCCTGAAGATGAAGGGATTGTTACTGAAACTTCTCAGGACTGGAGCAGACCTAAAGCTTTATCACTGCCCTGTAACATTCCTGGAAGCTTCCAATTCTGCATCTGTTTTCAGCAAGAAGAAATACAGATTACACCCTTTAAAAAAAAAAAAAGTCTTTCTGTTGTGCAAAAAGGGATAAAATGTGCATTTTACCAAGATTCTGCATGTACTTGAATGGTCAACAGAGCTGTTCCTGGTTCTGCCAGAACTCTAATGTTCTAGTTAGATCAACATATTACTAGTCTCAAGAAAACCTTTTGCTTAGCCTTATACATTATGGGATTATCTATACTTATACCAAACCAACTTTCCCGACTAATATACAAAATTGCAGAGTGCTTTGCATTGGTAAAGGTCACTTCATGGAACAAAAGGTATCCACCCATGACTGTTCTTGAAATTTGGAAGCAGTTGATCTGGAGTTTGGTGGTCAACTTCTATTTTTGTAACCTTTCTCTGGAGCGTTGAGAAGGGACTTGGCTAAAGTAAGTGGAATGAATTTGCTTGTTTTCTCAGATGCATAGGCAATGGCAGATAGCTGTATTATGGTATGGCTTTTACTATTTTGCAGAATATTATCTGTGTGCAGTGTACAGTAGTCTGAACTAATATTTGATCAGTCACAAAAACAAATGAAGACCAGAAGAAGCCTATTTGACTTGAAAAATCTGAACATCTAAAGCTAAGTGTCAATTAACAATGTGGAAGAAAAAAACTAATGAAAAGAAATTTTGAGAAGCTATGCTGCATGCAGGTTTCTTCTGAGGTATATGCTATGCACAAACTGGGTGACAGGTATCTCCTCTGCAGAGTTCTGTTGTCAGATGTCATGCAGAAATTTACTCATGTCATATACACAGTTATAAATAACTAATGTGCTTGCTGGGAGGAATTGTACATGATCAACAGAACACAGAATGTCAAATACTACATTTCTTTAATAAAATTCCCAGTATGCCTCATAGCAGAGTATCGAGTGTCTTGAAGAAGTCCTATTCTTTCAGCAACACAAGAAATTGCTTATGTCATTTGCTGTTAATTTTTATACAAACTGACATCCCAGTTTCTTTTGTTACTAAGTTTTTTCTTTAACAATTTATAGGAATCATTACATATGTTAAGGAATGGCTCTCAGAATGCATTCTGAAAGATGTATGCACATGAAAGTGCAAAAATGTGTGATTCACATCAGCTTGAATTTGCATGTTATCCTTGAATAATACAAAATTAAGGCAATTTATTTAATGCTTTTGCATGATGCACCTTAAACATTTTCTGTTGAGGTTATTGTCAGTTCAAATACCTAGTAAAAAAAGATGGAAATAAAGAAACAGTTGACAAGCCAACTGATGAAGCAGTGTAAATGATATTAGCGTCCCATTCCACATTTAAAACTACAAAATTCAGATAAAATTCAGAAAAAAACGATCTCATTATTACCATTCATGCAAAAACAAATGCTAAACAAGTTTGATTTTGCTTTAGCAATGAAAACATAGCTGCACCAGCAGGTATACTGTCTCCCATTTTCCTAAGTGATTATATTTGATATTTTTTTATTTGGTAATTGGAAAAATATATTTTCATTTATTCTATTATGATTTCATACTGATGGATAACAACTGTATGGTAATGTGGTAGCCTTAACACAAACTTTATTACATATGTTTTGGATGACTACATTAATATAGTAAAAAATGCCAATAGAAAGTTTTATCAGCCATCATATATGACTTGAAGTAATGCAGAATGAATGCAGAAAAGCAGAATGAATAACTGAACGTCTGCTGAATCAAGGTGATGATTGTAATAAATATTTTATTTATATTATTGAAAGACTCTTTCCTGGATAGTAGGATATCGGAACTTTAACTGCAGAATAGTGGAATGTTTAAAGCTTTGAAAACCTGAAGTTGGAGATCTAAAAATGAATGGTTACAAAATCCCTAACAATTTCAAGAAAAGAGTATGGAACAGCCCACACTTAGTCCCAATGTATATCTTGTGGGATCTTTCCCAAACACTGTTCTTTAAAGGATGGTGTTTTAATAGCATATTCCTTCATTCTAAAGCATTTGGAGATTTTTCTTTGAAGGAAATAAGTTTATTATTATTTATTTGATTATAAGTTATTAGCATTTCTGGCTCTAAACATCTACACCTAAAATTGATATCAGTACTAAACTTCAGATTCCAAATGGCTACCAGTGCATTAAATCTAGAATATCACTACCTTCTTCTAATGACATTTTTGCTGTATATATGAATCAAAAAGTCAAATAAAATATTTCATTTTCATCACAACATGATTCTGTCTGACATTAATACAAGGTCAAATAAACATTGTATGGGAAGGAAATAAATCCAAATTTGAAGTCTGAAAGGGCAGTCATATTTCTTGAATGTTCTGAATGTCAGCTTTTTGATAGAAACCTAATACAATAGCAAGAAGTGTGTACATATGCCAGCTTGAGTTGTCTTTTGTATTCATACCAAAGTTTAATTTCTTTGAATCCTTTGTGCTTCCCATTCAGCAGTATCTTCTGGCATTTATAATGTTTCTCTTAAACTGCAGCAAATGAAAGGCTTTGAAAGGTCAGACATTCTTTACCATTTAAAATAAAATAAAGGTAAGTTAATATATATTATTTAATAAAACAGAAATTATGTTTCTCATAGATGTGTTGTTAAAGATGAACTTCTTGTAGAGCTTTGGTATCATATGGTATATTGTATATACCCTTTTTAAAAGTTTTTCTGACAAAATATTACACTGAGAATCCTAATAATAAATAAGATTTTTAAAAATACCTGAGCTCCATTGCGCCTTGTGACAATAATGGTAAAGTTACCACTCAGAGGTAGCCAGATTAATGCAGTCATCCTGTGACATATATACTAGAAAATGAAATCAAATCTTAAAAAAAAAAAAAAAAAAAAAAAAAAAGTAAAATAATATTTAATTCAATAGCTGAGAATAGGCAATATTCTCTCACTTTGAAATGTTAGACTGTTTGATTTTATTTAGCATGTATGGTAACAATAATTAAACTTGAACTTCAGTCCAAGATTTCCCCAAAAGGTTTCATTTTATGATTTTCCTAGGGAGTCTACAGTTATTTCTGATCAAAAGCTGAGACTGCCACTCTTCCTTGCCAAAATGGGTCATAATACTCAGCAGATTTATCTAGCATTCTTTATAAGCTTACCTTGTAATGGCCTGAATTTTCTATGCCTAGTGATGAATGTGGTATGAGAACTTTTTTTTAAATTTGTTGTGTTATTCCTAAAGAACATATCTTATACTGTTCTGCATACTGAGTAACAGTTTTCTTTGGAATAATGCTTCTAGAATGATCAGCTGTCTTTGTGATTATAAGCATCTGCTCTTATCTTAAATAAAACCAGGGAGAAGTTATCAAAAGGAAAAGTAATAAAAACTTTAAATAGTTTAGAAGACAATACCATGTTCTTCTAACACCTCTCTTACTACTTAAAGGTATGGTGTTAACATGGAGCACTGTTTATTTCCACTTCAGAGGTTCAAAGTCCACCCTAACTTAGCACATATCTGTTTACTTTCATGTTAGAATGCTCGGTTGCTAGATCATTTTTCCTAAATTTTGTCCTGGTTTCAGTTAGCACAGAATTAATTTTCTTCCTAGTAGCTGGTGGAATGCTGTGTTTTGGCTTAGAATGAGAAGAGTGCTGATAACACCCCGATGCTTTAATTGTTGCAGAGCAGTGCTTATACTAAGCCAAGGACATCTCAGCCTTTGCTCTGTCCTGCCAACGGGCAGGCTGGGGGGTGCAGTAAGAGCTGGGAGGGGACAGACCCAGGACAGGTGACCCAAACTAGCCAAAGGGGTATTCCATACCATCTGACGTCATGTTAAACAATATATAGGGGTGGCTAGCCGGGGGGGGGGGGCCGGACTGCTCGGGGTTAGGCTGGGCATCGGTCAGCGGGTGGTGAGCAATTGCATTGTGCATCACTTGTTTGTACATACTATTATTACTTTCGTATTATCCCCATTGTATCATCATTATTATTATTGTTATTATTATTTTTGTTATTTTTTTTTCCCTGTCTTATTAAACTGTCTTTATCTCAACTCACGGGCTTCACTTTCCATTTCTCTCCCCCGTCCCAGAGAGGGAGGGGGGAGGGTGAGCGAACGGCTGCGTGGTGTTTAGCTGCCGGTCGGGTTAAACCCAGGATGGTGTTCCGGGCGGTAGCATGAGGCACAGGATATGTTTCCAGCCATCCGGTGGTTGCTTCCACCATTGTAAGTACGTGGCGCTTGCCATTGCGAGTTTGAGGGAGTGTGATGTAATCAATCTGCCAGGCCTCTCCATATTTATATTTCAGCCATCGTCCTCCATACCAAAGAGGCTTTGACCGTTTGGCTTGCTTGATTGCAGCACATGTTTCACAGTCATGAATAACCTGTGCTATAGCGTCCATGGTCAAGTCCACCCCTCGATCACGAGCCCATCTGTATGTTGCATCTCTACCTTGATGGCCTGAGGTGTCATGGGCCCATCGGGCTATAAATAATTCACCTTTATGCTGCCAATCCAGGTCCACCTGAGCTACTTCAATCTTAGCAGCCTGATCCACCTGCTGGTTGTTTTGATGTTCTTCAGTAGCCCGATTCTTGGGCACATGAGCATCTACGTGGCGTACTTTCACAGCCAGGTTCTCTACCCGAGCAGCAATATCTTGCCACAATGCAGCAGCCCAGATAGGTTTGCCCCTACGCTGCCAGTTGTTTTGCTTCCATTGCTGTAACCATCCCCACAGGGCATTTGCTACCATCCATGAATCGGTGTAGAGATAGAGAACTGGCCATTTTTCTCGTTCAGCAATGTCTAAAGCCAGCTGAATGGCTTTCACTTCTGCAAACTGACTCGATTCACCTTCTCCCTCAGCAGCTTCTGCAACTCGTCGCGTAGGACTCCATACAGCAGCCTTCCATCTCCGATGCTTCCCCACAATACGACAGGACCCATCAGTGAACAGGGCATATTTCTTTTCATTCTCTGGCAACTGGTTGTACAGTGGGGCTTCTTCAGCACGACCCACCTCCTCCTCTGATGATATCCCAAAGTATTTGCCTTCTGGCCAGTCCATGATCACTTCCAATATTCCTGGGCGACTGGGGTTTCCTATTCGAGCCCGCTGAGTAATCAGTGCAACCCACTTGCTCCATGTAGCATCAGTTGCATGATGCGTAGAGGGGACCCTTCCCTTGAACATCCAGCCTAGTACCGGTAATCGGGGTGCTAGGAGGAGCTGCGCTTCAGTACCGACCACCTCCGAAGCAGATCGAACTCCTTCATATGCTGCCAATATCTCCTTTTCAGTTGGAGTATAGCGGGCCTCAGATCCTCTGTATCCCCGACTCCAAAACCCCAGAGGCCGACCTCGAGTTTCCCCAGGTTCTTTCTGCCAGAGGCTCCAGGTGGGGCCGTTCTCCCCGGCTGCAGTGTAGAGCACATTCTTTACATCTGGTCCTGTTCGAACTGGCCCAAGGGCTACTGCATGGACTATTTCCTGCTTGATTTGTTCAAAGGCTTGTCGTTGTTCAGGGCCCCATTCAAACTCATTCTTCTTGCGAGTTACTTGGTAGAGTGGGTTTACAATCAGACTGTAATTTGGGATGTGCATTCTCCAAAACCCCACAACACCTAGGAAAGTCTGTGTTTCTTTTTTGTTAGTTGGTGGAGACATAGCTGTTATTTTGTTGATCACATCCATTGGGATTTGACGACGTCCATCTTGCCATTTTATTCCTAAAAACTGGATCTCCCGTGCAGGTCCTTTGACTTTATTTTGTTTTATGGCAAAACCGGCTTTCAGAAGGATTTGGACTATTTTCTTCCCTTTCTCGAAAACTTCCTCTGCTGTGTCACCCCACACAATAATGTCATCGATGTACTGCAGGTGTTCAGGAGCTTCCCCCTGCTCTAGTGCAGACTGGATCAGCCCATGGCAAATGGTAGGGCTGTGTTTCCACCCCTGGGGCAGCCTATTCCAAGTATATTGGACTCCCCTCCAAGTGAAGGCAAATTGTGGCCTGCACTCTGCTGCTAGAGGGATGGAGAAAAATGCATTAGCGATATCAATTGTGGCGTACCACTTGGCTGCCTTCGATTCAAGTTCATACTGAAGTTCCAGCATGTCCGGCACTGCAGCACTCAGTGGTGGCGTGACTTCGTTCAAGCCGCGATAGTCCACTGTTAGTCTCCACTCGCCATTAGACTTTCGCACTGGCCATATGGGACTATTGAAAGGTGAATGAGTCTTGCTGATCACTCCTTGGCTCTCCAATTGACGAATTAGCTTATGGATGGGAATCAGGGAGTCTCGGTTGGTGCGATATTGCCGCCGGTGCACAGTTGTGGTAGCAATTGGCACTTGCTGTTCTTCGACCCTCAGCAACCCCACAACAGAGGGGTCCTCTGAGAGACCAGGCAAGGTAGATAATTGTTTAATGCCCTCTGTCTCTAAGGCAGCAATACCAAAAGCCCACCGGAACCCTTTTGGGTCCTTGCAGTATCCTCTTCTAAGATAGTCTATGCCAAGGATACATGGAGCATCCGGACCAGTCACAATGCGGTGCTTTTCCCACTCATTCCCAGTCAGACTCACTTCAGCCTCCAATACAGTCAACTGCTGAGATCCCCCTGTCACTCCACAAATATAGATGGGCTCTGGTCCTTTATAGCTCGATGGCATTATAGTACATTGTGCACCGGTGTCTACTAAAGCCTTATACTTCTGTGCGCGTGATGTGCCAGGCCATCGAATCCACACAGTCCAATAAACTCGATTGTCCCTTTCCTCCCCCTGGCTGGAGGCAGGGCCCCCCTAATCCTGGTCAGAATCTTCCTCGTTTCTGTGTTTGAAGGACTGTCTGCTGGAAGTTGGAGCAGCAAACTTTTCGGAGAATCCCTTTTTCCTGATTGTTTTCTTTTGCAACTCACGTACCCGTGCCTCTAGGGTCGCGGTAGATTTTCCATCCCACTTTCTCATGTCCTCTCCATGGTCTCGTAAGTAAAACCACAGGGTGGCACGGGGTGAGTACCCACCATATCGTCTTCCTTGTGTGGGTGAACGCCTACCCCTGACAGCTGAGACACTGCTTTGTACAGGTGCGAAGGAGAATAATCTCTCTTCAAGTTGGTGAACCTTTTCAGAAAGTTTCTCCCAAGTGTTCTCCTTTGGTCGGTGGGCACTGGTTGGTTCAGGTGGGGAGGACAATAGATTCTCTTCAAGTTGGTGAACCTTTTCAGAAAGTTTCTCCACAGCTGAGACGCAGGCCTGTAAGGAAGAGGAGAGACTTTCTTCGTACTGCCGGAGTTGTTTAGCCGCTTCACCCACTGTGGGTTCCTCATCCTCTTTCCAGGCCATTATTGCCAATGAGCTGGCATATGATGATGGTGCACTCCGTACAAACTTCCGCCACATGGGTCGTGTACACTTGACTTCATCTGGATCTGTGGATGTTTGATTGAGGTCTGGATCCTCATAAATCACTTCCCGTACGGCTAATTCCCTCAGGTACTGGATTCCCTTCTCCATAGTGGTCCACTTGCCTGGTAGACATAAAATATCTTCCTTGAAGGGATACCTTTCCCTCACAGCTGAGAGGAGACGCCTCCAGAGGCTGGTGGGTCGTGCTCCATCTGCAATTGCTTTGTCAATGCCGGCGTCTCGAGCAAGGGATCCCAGCCGCTTGGCTTCCCTGCCGTCTAATTCCACACAATTGGCTCCAGAGTCCCAGCACCGGAGCAGCCAGGTGACAAGCTGCTCACCTATACAGCGACCAAAATCTTTTCGCACATCTCGTAGCTCGCGCTCGTTTAGGCTTCGGGTAGTTACTGTTGCTCTTTCGGCATCCTCATCTTCCTCCTCCTGAATCCTTGACGGCCCAGCGTCGTCATCATCTTCGTCATCTCTATACTTAGTTTTGGCAGAAGCCTTACCTGGATTGGCAGAAGACTCTCTGCGTTCTAAACGACTTGAATTTCTGTACCATATTTTCACCTTCTCTACAGGGGCAGCTTGCACTGCTACTGCTCGTTTCTCTGACTTTGTTACAGGGTCTGCCACAGGGGTTGGAATGCCCTCTGCAGGGTCAACTTGCACTGCTACAGCTCGTTTCTCTGACACGGCCACAGGAGCTGGAGCGGCTACAGGAGCTGGAGCAGTTGCAGGAACCGGAGCTGTAGCGGCTACAGGAGCTGGAGCTGGAGCAGTTGCAGGAGCTGGGACTGGAGCAGCAGTAGGAGCTGGAGCTGGAGCGGCTTCAGGAGCTGGAGCTGGAGCGGCTTCAGAAGCTGGGACTGGAGCAGTTGCAGGAACTGGGACTGGAGTAGCGGCCGGAGCTGGAACTGGAGCGACTGCAGGAACTGGGACTGGAGCAGCTGCAGGAGCTGGAGCTGGAGCGGCTTCAGGAGCTGGAGCTGGAGCAGTTGCAGGAACTGGGACTGGAGTAGCGGCCGGAGCTGGAACTGGAGCGACTGCAGGAACTGGGACTGGAGCAGCTGCAGGAGCTGGGACTGGAGCGGCTGCAGAATCCACCGTAGGGGTCACAGTGGCCGTTGGATCTGTCACAGGGTTTGGAGTGGCCGCAGGGTCTGTCACTAAGTTGACAGCAGTATCAATGGCAGCTCGATAGGCATGAGCCAGGCCCCAGCACGTTACAATGATTTGTGTTACTTTGGAACTGCCAGAATCATTACACCTTTTTTTCAAGCATTCTGCCAGTTTTTGAGGATTTTGCCATTGTTCAGGGGTGAATTTCCAACACACTGGGGGTGCCAACTGCTCTAGATGCCTGCCCATATCCACCCATACTCCCTGCCACCCACAACTATACTGCCTCCGGGCAGATCTCTGGATGAGCTTCATAAGTAGTTGTTTAACTTTAAGCAGAATCTGAAGTGCATTCATGAGGCAGAACAACAAGACTATGGTATTCTGAGTATTCCAGAAATATTCAATATCTTGGAGAGCTATTGTGACAAGCTCAGGGGATAAGAGGGTGGTGAAGGAGGAAGGCAGAGTGACCCAGGAGGATACAGGGGTGGTGAAGGAGAAAGGGAGAGTAAGCAAGTAAGGAAAAATATCCTCCCCTTTCCCCTCCACAGATTGACTCTCTAATGGAGAAAAACAATAGGTATAATTGCTAATAGTTCCCAAGATGCTGTTTCCAAAGTACAGAGTCCACGATGTTACTGAGTATAAATACCAAGTTAGAGTCATGACCAGATATCTTATCGTCTCATAAGCCATTGCTATAACACTTAGTACCATAATGGTCTGAAACCAGGGCCCGGAGAGGAGAAACAACACTACAGAGAGCAAATACGGAAAATAATGTACTATAATACTCAATTTGGAAAACAGGCGCAGCAGAGTTGTGATTAAAGCAATCAGCATCATGACAAGTGACTATTAAGCAGGTCTAATCCTTACACCAATTTTAGTTTAACACACTCTGATCAGATCTGCCGTTATCTCAACCTTTCGGGCCCCACGTTGGGCGCCAAAAAGACTGTCGTGGTTTAACCCGACCGGCAGCTAAACACCACGCAGCCGTTCGCTCACCCTCCCCCCTCCCTCTCTGGGACGGGGGAGAGAAAGGGAAAGTGAAGCCCGTGAGTTGAGATAAAGACAGTTTAATAAGACAGGGAAAAAAAAAATAACAAAAATAATAATAACAATAATAATAATGATGATACAATGGGGATAATACGAAAGTAATAATAGTATGTACAAACAAGTGATGCACAATGCAATTGCTCACCACCCGCTGACCGATGCCCAGCCTAACCCCGAGCAGTCCGGCCCCCCCCCCCCGGCTAGCCACCCCTATATATTGTTTAGCATGACGTCAGATGGTATGGAATACCCCTTTGGCTAGTTTGGGTCACCTGTCCTGGGTCTGTCCCCTCCCAGCTCTTACTGCACCCCCCAGCCTGCCCGTTGGCAGGACAGAGCAAAGGCTGAGATGTCCTTGGCTTAGTATAAGCACTGCTCTGCAACAATTAAAGCATCGGGGTGTTATCAGCACTCTTCTCATTCTAAGCCAAAACACAGCATTCCACCAGCTACTAGGAAGAAAATTAATTCTGTGCTAACTGAAACCAGGACAAATTTTCAAACAATCTGTAATTTAATAGAAAAGTGAGTTTGGTTCTGTAACTCTTATGCCTTGTGTGTATAAGAGTTATATCAGTTGAATATCAGTAATATCAGTTGAAGATCTAAAGAAAAGAATCCATCAGATACATTTTCTGCATTTTTTTTTTTTTTTAAACACAGGACAATAATAAGGATTTTTATTACGCCTACTAAAGAAGGAACTGGGGAAAAAAAATAAAGTACATTCTGACATAGGCAATCCAGTAGGTAAAAATATTCCCAAACCCAGAAAAATGTTAGTCCATATTCTCAAGTGAGGCAGATAAGCTCTGGGAGCACAGAGGAGCTATTGAAGTTGCCCTCAGCCATGGAGCAGCCTCACTCTGTGCTAGCCAGGGGCATAAACTGCTCCATTTCAAAGGAAACGGGATGTGAATCCCAGTGCACAGTGCCAATACTCACCTTGTACTTGCTGATTCAACCATATAGTAACAAGGAATGGGGAAGCTAGGGGATGCTAGCTTTTGGGTTTCTGCCAAAACCTTTATTTATTTATTTTAAAGATCTTTCCTATCTTCAAAAGGTAGATGATCATGTGTGGAACCATCTATTTCTAATTTCAACTGATGTGTTTGAAACAAACAAAAAAAATCATATAGGAAGAAAATATTTGAGATTTTTTTCTTAATTAGTCATTCAATACTTCTGTTTTCTTTGCTCTGAAAGCAAAGAAACAACTATGAGTGGAAAGCAAATCTTAGCAATCCCTTGTTATTTCTTTAAATAAAGACCTAGATAGAAGGGATTTAATCTCATCCTCTTTCATTATTGCCTGTGAAATGAGGTGAGAATATATAATCCTCATACTTATACCAGTGGCTCAGTCAGGACACTGTGCAAGAACCAATTGTTACAGTAATTGAATTTCAGCAAAATTTATGAATGCTCTTCAATAATGTCAAGTTTATTGAAATCTAAAAATAAAGAAACAGAATACTATTCTGAATTATGACTTAAAGAATTGTAATATATACAACTTGGGACACTATTATTAATAAGAAAACATACTGTACTTCACAGGAAATTAGTTTTCTAACTATTTGTGCTATTGTGAAATGTTAATGCATGTAATCATTTGTAAGGAATATTTTCTAAAATTTATCTTCAGTGCATTATACAAAACATTAAATGAAGATCAGTGGATATTTCCATAACATCATGATGGGAGTGAACAAGGGGAACTGAAGATAAAATATTAAAACCTTTCTGTCATAATATTCTGGTAACAGGCTGGATGGGTCATTGTGCCTAGTGTACAACAAGAAACTTAAAAATCCTGAAAAAATATACTTTGGTTTACAAAAAGTGTATTTGTTATTATTACTTGTGGGTGGTTTAGCAGTGTTGGAAGAAGGGAGGCAGAGATGAAAGGCTCTGATAACCTGTAGGGTCAGCTGGTGGGATGGATGGTTTTGAAGCGAGGAAGTGTATTTCTTTAGGCATTGCTTTAAGTCTTAAATGTTTTATAGACCTGCGTATAATAAAAACACAAATATAAAATTGGATGCAAGAATAAATAAAACCATATTTGGGGAGCAGAATGTGGCCCTCACTATCCACAAAGAAATGGTTGGTGACCTGGTACGGCACTTGGATGTGCGCAAGTCGATGGGGCCGGATGGGATCCACCCGAGGGTACTGAGAGAACTGGCAGAGGAGCTGGCCAAGCCGCTTACATTCATTTATCAACAGTCATGGCTATTGGGGGAGGTCCCAGTTGACTGGCGGCTAGCAAACATCCTACGAGGAGCGGCTGAGGGAGCTGGGCTTGTTCAGCCTGGAGAAAAGGAGGCTCAGGGGCGACCTTATCGCTCTCTACAGGTACCTCAAAGGAGGCTGTAGCGAGGTGGGGGTTGGTCTGTTCTCCCACGTGCCTGGTGACAGGACGAGGGGGAATGGGCTTAAGTTGTGCCAGGGGAGTTTTAGGTTGGATGTTAGGAAGAACTTCTTTACTGAGAGGGTTGTTAGGTGTTGGAGCAGGCTGCCCAGGGAAGTGGTGGAGTCACCATCCCTGGAAGTATTTAAAAGACATTTAGATGTAGAGCTTAGGGATATGGTTTAGTGGGGACTGCTAGTGTTAGGTCAGAGGTTGGACTCAATAATCTTGAGGTCTCTTCCAACCTAGAAATTCTGTGATTCTGTGATATTGCTAACTGTATATGTAACCTTACAATCCATTTGGAAATATGTCTTTCAGGGTGCAATGTAAAAGTATGCAAATGCATAAATCAGTATATTCTGAACAACAGGCAGGAGAAATCTCCATTGACAAGTGACTAGAAAGTGGTATCTTATGATGGGTAGGGTAGATAGGAAACTCTGCACTATCCCTGCACCAGTTTAAAGTCCTGTCCCTATTTCTGCCTGTTGCACTTATCTCTTTGTCTCCCCATCCTTTATGCTATTTCTCCATGGCATCTTTCCAGCATAAAAGCTAGAGTTCAGCATCTATATCTCCTTGACTTTATGAATTGCAAGTTAATTGAAATATAATGCCAATTGCAATAGGACTTCAAGTTGTTGATGTATTAGTTAGATTTCTTCTGGATCAAAAAATTCCTAGCTCAGGAATGAAATAAAAGACTTGTAAAAAGGAAAAACTCTGGAACAGAATATGAAGAAGGAAAGCAGAAGAAAAAGATTTATGAAGAAGAAATCTGAATAGAACCCAGGCTACAGCTCAAGCAGCTTTGTCTAAGCAGCCTGGTCATTTGTGAAGCAAAAGGGATTGCAGATAACTTCCTCACGTTCTGGTTTACCTCTTCCACAAACCACTGGTGATAAATTGTGTGAGAAGACTTATTCAGGTCAGGCGCAGAAACAACTGTTTGCTGTTTCTGGAGACTATTTTCCTGATTTGGACGGAAAATTCTCACATTTTTCCATCAGCGTCTTAATTATAACATTATCACAGAGTTGAGCTGTACTCCCATTTCACAATACATGCAGTGGTTGCCAGTTTGTTTTGTAATTTACACAGACTAATGTTTTGCTTGTTTAAATTTTAATTCTTTTAATTTAAAGTTTGATTCAAAATAGAAATAAATGAAGAAGTTCACAGCTCAGGTTGTGATGTTGTTTCAGTCTTCGTGGCTGTAAATTCAATAAGATAGCAGTGTACTCCCTTACATAATGATGTCTAGAGTGGCAGCTAGGTAGGCTATTGCTCTTTATTTAAACTAAAGTTTAGGATTTTTTTTTTTTTTTTGAGATCATTGCAAAATCTGACAGACCGTAAATCTCTGAAGTCCACACAGTTTGGGTTAAATTCATTAGTTTTAGTATTAGTATTTTAGTATTAGTATTTATTAAATTCATTAGTATTTTGTATTAGTATTTTCACTCCAGAATTCTTCTACTGCTTGGATGGAAAAGTGCATCTACAAACTGAATTTTAACATCAACATGCTATCGTTTCCTACAAAACAATCGTACCGAGGAGCCTAAATAAAATAATGAGGATGAATGGAAATAAAGTTTAAGGATTTTTTTCTTCATTAAGTAGACAAATTTTGAAATGGGAAAATTAGAAAATGTGCATTATACCATAGTAATGAATGTATTCCTCCTGGTCATTGCTTTTAGCAGGACTCAAGTAGAAACTGGATCATTATCTCACCTGATTGATTACCTATACTGTTATACTTTAGCAATTACTTATGAAATAATTGTCCTTTTGCAATAGAACAACCTAAACTATTTGCCATGAGAATAAAATGCAGCATGACATCAAGTCTGATTTTGTTTCTAGTTTACAATCTTAAAGAACTAAATATATTTTAAAAACTAGAAATAGTCAGTGCTGTCTTTACAGTTGGTTCCTCAAGGGATGTGAGAGAGTTTGCAGCAGTATTTTTGTTGTTGATTTGTTGTGTGTTGTTTTGTTTTTGTTTTTGTTTTTTTAAATGTGCAATGCTGAACACATAACACGTTTATTGAGGACTGTGTATGCGTAGTAAAGAATTGCCTGTTGGTTTTGGTACATTTAGAAGAAAGTGTCAGTGGAAACCCATCTTTGGAACATTTAACACATTACAATCATCTAACCTCTCCTGTACCAGAGGAATTAACAATTGGGTGATACAGACTTGAGAAGAGGATTTGATTTGTTACAGGTATGTTTTCAGTGGGCTATGCTGATAGCTGCTGTTCCAAGATTGTATCACGATGCTGAGTATTTCCACTTCACTGTTCTGTTTATCTGGATTGTCTGATAGAAAGTTTGTCAGTCTTTCAGCAGTGGGTCTGGGCCATAAGAGAGACAAAGCCAAACTGTAATGGAAGATGGCTGTTACATACAGTTAAGTCTATCTCAAGTTAAAGTCCTCAGCCAAAAGCCTAGATCTGTGAACAGCTTAGACTGAAGTTGCTGACACAAAAATCTGAACTAACTTGTGTGCATTGTACCTGGAGGACAAAACACATTCTCATTAATACAACGGTGTCACCTGTGATGGGATTGATGGAAATGATTTACAGAGGGTTAGGAAATCTTGTTCTGTTTTACCAATAAATAGTGTTACATTATCACATTTCGATAGCTAATTCTATTGCTGTGCCTTTTTTCTTGAAAATTAACATGACTTTCAGAAGGAAAATAATTACATGTCATTCATAATCCATTAACTAGATTCTTTTAAAAAAATTCATTGGGTGCTTACTTTTTGTGGGAGAAGTCTAGAGTATCTACACTTCCCCCATGTGGTAGTTCAGTGTAAAGGCTTCTGGAAATACCATTAATCAAATGCACTCTGGTAGCTCACATTCCTCTTATCTGAGTTGAATTATATGGGCACATCAGAAACGAGCTTTAATAAAAGGAGTTTTAGTTGAAGACTGCTATTGCCAAAGTTAATACTAATGAATACTGAAGGAATTTGGATAAAGAATTATTTTAATTTGGCAAGAAAATCAAGTTGGAAAACATAAACGAGCACCTTTTTGGTGTGCATACAAGTAAGAGAAAACATTAATGTTTCTCTAAAAAACATAGAACGTTGGAATTTCTTTACAGAAAATATCATCACTCCCATTTTACAGATGGTTGAAGCTGAAGCACTAAAAAGGAAAAATATTTACTTTATTTATAGTCAGAGGTGATTGCAACACTGTTTTGAGATCTCAACTCCAATCTGTTCCCTGACTAGTCAACTTTGCTGTTACTGTTGTAATACAGGTTACTTCTTCACAGACTTAAACTAGTTACTGGGTACTTTTGTTAAGGACAACTTCATTAATATCATTCCTTTCTGTCATTAGTAGTGTATATTTTCTTTAGCCTCCAAACACTTTATGAAGCACTAGCTTTTTTAACTTTTTTTTCTTTAACTCTAAACTGTGCAGGAAAATTTATTTTTTTCAAACACATTTGTTGTTTTTAAATAGCATTTGCCAAAAAACATTTGAACTATGATTAATTCCTTCTGTCACAGGGAAAAAAAAAAAATGAAAATAAGCCATGAAAAAGCTGCAAGGCTTTTAAGTATGAATAATTTGCTGATGGTCTAGGAAGGGATTACAGTGCTGAATACACATCTCTATAAATATTAAAAGCAGACTTTTTTTTAACAAAACTATACTTCAGGACATGCTTACAACTGCTAAAATAGCTATAGAATTGTGTTTTATTCCTATTCTTTGTCAACTTTCAAGAAATTGATGTTTCAGAAGAGCCATCCTGCTCTTAAATCAATCTAACCTACTTTAATTTTAATCTTTGGAAATCAGCCAAATCAGACTTCATTTGCTTTTCAACTTCATGTTGGAAGGTTTACGTAATTCTGCATCATTATTATTCAGTGCTCCATTGCAACTCAAGTACTGATTTTGTTGGAGATCTCACTGCCTCATGTTTCATTGTTTCTCCACTGGCAATATAGGATTTTAGTCTGCTTATCTGAGTATATTACTGAATCTTTTGTTTATCCTTTGTGAAGGCTTAGCTCACTGAAGTCAGTACAAGAATTCCCACTGTTAGCAGAAGACTGATCCTTCCAAGCTGGTACCATGTAGCAGTACTTCCAGTAGTATTGTACATACAGCAGTCTGGAAGCAATGACAGGAATTTTGCAGATTTATTTTTTTTTTTTTATGGAATCTGTTGTAGCAGGCATACAAGACCTAGAAAGGAGAAGGAAAACAGTCACTCTGTGTTTAGATGATAGTGTGTGTCACAAAGCAGAACAAATGTCTGGGTATATATCTTAGGCAGGTGATAGCTTCCATCACATAATACCAATTTACAGTATGTGTTTTGATTTCAGGCAAACAGATGTTGCGCTGATATTTTTCACTAATACTTGAATTGCTTTGCTTCCATAACCTCAGTTGCTAATGCTTCATTTCTCTGTCCTTCAAAACTGTGACTTTTGCCTTTATAATGCTAAGACCTAACATGCAAATAGTTCTTGCTGTAGAGTTAGGCTAAGGCTGAGAATGTGTGAGGTTTGAAACAGAAAGGCAGAAGAGAGAACTTTACTGGTGCATTTTTCCTGTTCTTCCGATCTATGAACACTGAAATAAGTTGCTATCTCTTGCAACTAGCTTTAAGGTCTGCTAGGTACATAAATACATTTCAACTATGACTGTGTGGCCCAAAGCTGGTTTGTGATAGCTATTGTTTGCAGACAACGTGACAAACATTTTAAAACCATTTATTCATTCACTTCACCTGTATCCCTTGGAATACAGCTTTTAAGTAAAATCATTGGTAAAAATGGGGTATTTTATCCTACTGATTACAAATTTACAGCACCATATGGATCATTAGGGCCTACAAATACTTTCAATAGGGCTCACGAGGAGAGTGCAAGTCAACTTCTACATTCTCTGAATAGGCATTACTCCTGGAATATTATCCTACTGGGGATTAGTTTGTGAAGCATAGAACTATACCATGAAAGAGCTATTAAATAGCCAGTAATCTATTGCAAGTCAACGCAAACATGCTCACTTGATAAGAGTAGGTTTATTTAAGAGACAAATTATAATAGTTCATTATGGAGGGAAAAGACTATTAATGTGACAGTATCTGATGCAGTGTCCCTTGTCACTGCAAGTCACAAACTAAATAAACCAACATTATTGAAAACTTTATCTTCTTGTGCCATATAGACTGTGGCACTCTGGGATGCATCCTGATGTAAGGATGGCAAGAAGGATTTGCAGTGAAATTTGTGATTCTAATGCAATTGTTGGCAAGAGGTTACTATGCAGATTCCCGTTATCTAGCATGCCTTCCGTGTCTTGGCCATTTTCACCTTCATGGCTGTCTTTCCCTTGTCTGATGCTGCTGTTTTCTGGGCTTTTCCTAATACAGGCTGTACATTTTACAGTCTAATTATTTTTGACCTTATTTTGTGTTACTTCTATATTAGTCCAGAAGGGCCCCCAACTTCTGCGTCCTAGCTAACACGACGTTAAAAAAGCTCACATAAACCAAGTATCAGTGTCATAAAGGCAAAATGCTTCATTTATCTACTAACTATGCCCATCCTCTTTAGTCAGTTAATCTCCAGATGCATGAATTAAGCTTTGTGAATTTTCTAAGTGCCTACTTAACTGCTGGAAGAACATGCACTCAGCATACTATAATGTAAATTAAAGCTAAATATAGTTTTGTTATTCTGTAGTTTTGGGGTATTCTATTTATTAATTATGTTGTTGTCATGACATTCAAAAGAACTGAAGCATGCATAGTTAAGGTGGAGAACAGAATAATTTCTTAATTTTGTCTAGGTAATAATAATTCATTATCTGCAAGAAAGACAAAAAGTAATTAGTATATTGCTATAAGCAGCAATTGAGATAAAATCTTGGGAAGCATGTCAACATTTTCACTTAAAATAAAATGCTAGCTGTGGCCCTTTATTTATTTATTTATTTAATGGAGAATACTAGTCTGATCTTAAATGCACTGAAGTTAATAGAATAGTATCATGTATTTTGATGGTATTTCAGTTGAGTTCTACCTGTGTATATTGTACAGTCAATAATCAGCAATTTGGAGCTAAATTTTTCACGTTATGCTGAAAGTTGCATCCATGAGTGCATAACTGCAAATGCACCTATCCCCCACCCTGTGCGTCAATGAACAGTCTTAGGTAACTCCTTCCAGCCAGCAGAAAAAACTTTGGCAGAAGCTTTCTGAGGCTTTTAGCTAAAATTACAGGAGTGAGAGACTGTGAATAAATTACCTGCATATTTAATTCATGCTCAAAATACAACCTTTTCATTCCATCTCCACCCTCTGTATACAATCTCACTGTATAACGTACAGTGCCTTTTAAAAGTGGAAAATTGTCTTGTTAAACAGGTGTGCCATAGATTAAGTCTATTCTGTGTCTTCAATTTTGTGTGTTAAATGTCTTAATCATGATTCATGACACTTGATAACCTATAGTTAGGTATTATCATAATCAGGTACAATTTTATCACAGATCTCTACAAATTATGTTAAATAATTGTTTTGGAATTGCATCTAATCATGTGAAACAGCATCCTGGGTAATCTTTCAAATACAGTTCAGGTTACAGTCCTTGGAGGTACCTAACTGATACCTAGCTTTTTCCACATCTAATGTTCTTTCACCTGAAAATATGAAGTCCACACAGTCCTGGTTAAACTTTGAAGCTTACTGATGAAAATATTTTTACATTCACCTGTAAATGGGAGAGATTATTTTGTTCTATCTTTTCAGATGTAGCATTTTTCTTGACGTAGAAATCCTCAAGATCAGGGAAAGCAAAGTAGTCCCTCAGTACAGATCAGACAGCTAGGCCTGTGTTAAAAAATGGCAATGCATAAACTCAGCAAAAGGCAGCAGAAATGAACAAAAGGTCCTACCACGCAAACAGCCCCGTGTTTATAAGAAGTCAATACTTCTGAATGAAAAATTTAGAAAATAAATTTGACCTCTTTTTTCTGCATTCTGAATAGTATCAAAAAGAACACTATTTTGTTCACATTTATCTATTATTCATAAGTAAATCCTCCCCTGAGATTGATTGCTATTTGTACTTTGAAATGTTTGCTGTAATTTTTCCATTAAGTCAAGTGATATTATGTTTGTATTGGTTTGATGAGTGCTCAGGAAGCCCTACTGTCTGTATTCAAATATACCATTTCTCTTAAAGAATCGTGTCCTTCTCTTCTACATGGTCTCTTCAGCTACCCTTCCATCTTTCAATTTTCCTTCTCAAATGAGTGTTACTAAATTAAATACCATTCCATAATACTACTTATTACTTTAATTCTGCAACTTTGAAACTGTTCAATGGTTGTTTTTTGGAAACCATCTTTCTTCCCCAATTCTAGCAATTCAA
The DNA here is from genome assembly GCF_964035555.1 of Netta rufina. Classification (NCBI taxonomy): domain Eukaryota; kingdom Metazoa; phylum Chordata; class Aves; order Anseriformes; family Anatidae; genus Netta; species Netta rufina. The sequence goes on along the minus strand of NC_140140.1, from coordinate 12,285,379 downwards.
ACATTAGATATTTGACTATATTTCCGTATATGCTATTTATGATAAAAAGATTACAAGTATAAAGTTGATTTTTTTGTGATAAATTCTCTGTTGCCCCTTTGAGAGATGTAGCTAAAAGCTTATTAGTTTCCATAATATATTAGAGATCATTTGGATGTTGAATTTAAAAATAAAATAAGCCTAGGCATTTAACATGGTATGAGAAAGGTGATAGTTTTTATCAATGAAGTAATGAGCTACTTAGAACTTTATTAGAAAAACATGCTGATATGCCAGAGTTAATATACTGCAACAACACGTTAGTCTTGATTTTTCTTTCAAGTGGGTATAATGATTTTCTAGAATTGTGTCATTATATACCACTAAGCTGTATTTTCAAAGTTACTTATGAGACAGTTGTCAGTATCTGATGACATTGTGTGCCTGGAACCTTTATGGGGAAAACCCAAATGTTTAGGTTAACGAGCAAGGTACTCCAGTTGGAGAGTGGTAGCCATTTCATATGACTTACAAATGCATTTATAGTGCTTGTACAAATTAGATGTTTTAGGGAGAAAAACAACATTTGAAGGCTAAGCTAGATCTCTGATAAAAAATTGCTTGTATCTGTAGGTCAATAGCTACTCTTGTAGTCCTATAGATCCTATGGATCTTTAGTTTTTATTTCTACTATGTTATTGGGATTGTGAATATGGTAAGAGACTGTTAAGAATTGCTTTTAGAATACCTACAAGATGAAAAAACTTCAGGAACTGTTGCTTTCAAACCCAAGTCTATGGCTTTCTTTTCTTCAAACCCAAGAAGAAAAGATATCTTACTGTGAAAATATAGAAAATATAAGTAGAAGAAAATATAAGTAGACTAAAATGACATGTATATTCCACGTACAATTTAGGTACAAAAATGAACTCTGAAGTCACTCAAGTCACTCACCATATAGAGGCAGTGGTCTTATGAACCCAAATTCCTTTGTTTGTGGGACATATTCTTTGTATTCTGTTATTGCCACATGAACATCTAATGTTGAGTTTCTAATGCAAAAAGTGTTGTTTAGGTTAGCAGTTGTTTTAAATACAGCACAAATAATTTTTAACCACTTTGAAAAGATATGTTGTAGGGAAATGTGAAGAAAAGAAGTAGGAAAGATAAGACAAAAGTTACAATATCAAAAATTTTACTTTTTTTTTTCTTTTTCTGTGTGTCAAATACATACATATCTTTTCATACTTTTTCTCAGATTATCAAGCTGTTGTTCAAAGACAGCATCTTTAGCTTTTATATTCAATCAGTAATTTACCCTGAAAATATGAAGAGAGTGGTAAGACGAGATCTTTTCATTCTTAGATCGTTTTTTTCATGAATAACCATAAAATGGCCTTTTGATTAGCAGTTGTAAAAACCCTTAATTAAATAGGAAGATTGAATATCTTGCTTTTTCTAGATATCATGTTAAGTTTCATATATAGATATATATACTATAAAAATCAATGGGAGTACACGATTTCCAGACCTGAATTCCCATTTTTTTCAGTATAAAGAAAATCTCAATGAAAGCTCAAATACAGAGACAAATGTTTTCATAATTGTACACTTCAAGCATTTTCCATCTTTTCTGAAGTATTTTGCACTGACTGTTTGTCCAAAAAAGATACAGGGTCTTGGCTGCATCTAGTCCATTTTTCACATGACGATTCCTCTGGTTTATTTCCACTGTCTTAAATGAGATATCCAGTCATGCAAGGAATGTACTTAAATAGGAAAGTTTGGTTAAAACCTGGTTTTATGGGTTTTTCCTCAGTGCTGATAAGGTGAGGAATTTTATCATGTCATCAAGAAAACACTTAAAATCAATTATAAGCATTTTATATCTTACTTAAAATGTCAATATTACTAATAAAATAATTATCATCATGTGTCATTGCTATTGCCACTAGATTTAATTCAGTTAACCAAGGGGATGATACCATCAAACCTGAGGCACAATCTAAGAATATATATATTTAAGGAAATTCTTTAAGTTCCAGTTGCTGTGAAGAAAGACAAATGTATCTCATTACATTTTTTTTATACATATTGTTCTTCTCTTTCCGTCTCTGAAAAAAATGCTTTTGAGGTACCAAGTTTCAGCCCTGGTTTACAGATGAAAGTACTAGTGATTATTAGTAAAATGGGAAATATGCAGTTATTTAATCTCTGAAAACTCTAAAAGACTGTCTTGCTCAGGAGCATTTCACATCAATGCAGCGCAGTTCTGCTGATTCATCATGGCAGCCTAGCATCACAGAATAAAAGGATGTTATTTCTAAGTAAAGATTATTACTTTTTTTTTTCATGATGCCTCTTTTGTTTTGTTTTCTTCTTTTTTTTTTCTTGATGGAAATTTTCCAAAAAGATTTATTTATAGTTCCAGCTGTGTCTCTTAAGATTCCTATCTGTAAGTGAAAGGAAAGGTTAGAAGAAATTAGGCCAATAGATCTTACATGAAAAATCGGAAGCAACCAAATTAGGAGGATATTTAGCTTTAATTTTTGAAGTGAAAAATAAAAAAGCCGTATTTTCAAAATTAGCCCAGTGGTGGCCAGAGGACAAAAGCTGAAATGCAAATATATATATATATATATATATATATATATATATATATATATATATATATATACACACACACACACGCATTCAAACATTAAAATTTACATATGCATACATATATATAAAAACTGTGTGGGTGGTCAAATACCATAATAGGTTTCCCAAAGAGGCTGTAGTCCCCATGCATATATTTAAAACCCAGCTGGATATAGCCCTGAGAAACTTGCTCATGGTGATCTTGCTCTGACCAGGGAGATTGGACTACACAATCTCCAGACATCCCTTCCAGCCTCAACTGGTCTGTGATTCTATGATTCAGACATCCCTTCCTAAAGCAGCCAAAAGTTGTTTGGGACCATTGCTGAATTCTAGATGCATCTGAGGTAACATTGTATTTTTGGACTCTATTTTGTGGTCAGTTGCCCTATTTTCTACATCTACACGTTATATGGGCTTCTTTTCATCATTACCCTTATTTTCAATCTAGAATGGAGTATATCTTTAAACAGGTTAATTTAATGACTACAAAACTAATACAGGAACATCCAATAAAGTATTTTTAAACAAATCCCTGTTATGGTTCACACTCCACACTACTGGCCGCTTTTTCTTATGATCACTCATTTTTTGTCTTCTTTAAAGTGCTTAGTTGTTTACACATAGAAGTTTTCTGGTAATAACATAGGCTTTTTAAGAAATTTTTGCATTAATATTTTATTGGGAGGTACTTTTTCACAAGCAAAGTAGATTAGTTTTATGGGATTTTATAGAGCAATTACTATTGTGAGTGGTTTTCATTGTGCAATCAAGACAAATGTTCTGCCACATTTGTTAATTACTGGAAAACTGAAAACACCAAACAAAACAAAGCACTCCGTCTTGAAAATAATTGAAGAATCACTTAAGCTAGAGCACCCTACATTGGAAAATGCAAGGTACTAACAAGTAGGCTGAACATCTGCTATCTATATTACTTCCTTCTTCTGCAACAGAATGTGTTGAAGATATTAGAGGTGCTGCCTACCTCCAAATATGTACGGCTTGTAAAAAATTTACTTCTCAGTAAAAGTTCATGAAGTTTGTAATCAAGCATTTATCATTAAAAGATGGAATTGCTGTGATGAGGTGGCTCAGAGAAGGGCACTAGACGTATGGACCTGGCTTCCAAATACTTCAGATCTATCCCAAAGCTGGTACCTTAATAGGCTATTACTTTTTCCAACTTCCAGTATCAAATGTGAGACTTTTTATACCTTCATTTGTCTTAAAAGTCAAAACAATGCCTCTCCCCATTCCCATGGATGTGATGCCATGAAAAAATTACGAACGTGAAACTCAAATTCCTAAAGTTCATTTCTAACTATCATATATTCCAATTTTCACACAAGTAAAGTGGTGATTATCTATGGCAACCAACAAATCAGCTTGCCTCACAGGATTGTTGTGAAGGTTTTCAGTCCTTATGCCCTCTTTTCTCAGTTTTTGATGCAATTCATCTCAGTGCCACTGCACCACTTAGGGTTTAATGTATTTACCATCACAAATCCCTTGTAAGGTAGGGAAGCAGTGTTAAACCCAGTACAGAGGAGGTAGTGGATGTATAAGGAATCTGCAATAGAACGAAGATTGAATTCTGCTGTCTGAAAGCTGTCCCTCCAGCCACTGGATCAACTATAATGTGCACCATGTGAGCCTCTGAAGAGGCTGTGTAGCTGCTGCAAGAGATTTTAATCATAAAAACTATTTTAGTTAATAGGAAGCTGGGTTTCTTTCTCAGGTTTTAGACAGTAAAAATAGCAAAAAAGTATTTCATTGTGAGCAGTAATCCCTTACACGTTTATTTTCTCTACTATTTTGCTTTTCATCTTGCTCCTTATTAGATGCATTAGGCATCCTAATCCCATTATGGAAATGAGCTGGGAGACATCCTCCCCAAACAACATCTTCTCTAGAGAGTTAAAGAAGAAGGGACAACACCATCTTAAACCTATTTCCAGCCAATCAGAAAGCAAGCAATCAGTGACCAAAGCCATCTTATAATAAGGAAATTAGAACTGAAACCACGGTTTTCAGAAAATCCATTTTCGGGCTTTAGGAATAATTCTTCCCTGATGACTCCTATTTTTCAAAGCTTGTTTGTCTGATAACAATGAGAAAATTCACTCCTGTGCTGCATAATGAAGTGCCAAAGTATACAGCACATCCAAAAAGATCATTTCAGTACTGAAATCATCTGTCAAATACCATAATATCTATCTTACACAGCTGAACAAATTTGCCAATCTTTTAGGAGAATATGATAATGGTGATGAATGCATTGACAAGATGACATGCGCTCAAGCAGCAAGCAATATTTCAGAGAGGGATTTTCTTTCTAAAACAAAGTAAGAGATCACAATCAACCCTGTGGATAAATTGCTGAGTAGAAATTCAGGGAGATTCTTGATAGTCGTCTGTCAAGCATCCTTCACTACGTAGTGGTTAATCCTGTGGCAAACAGCCTGACCAAGAAGCTGTATATTTCTGTCTGCTGTGGGTCACAACTGCCCTAATGAAGTTTTTATTGTTTACAAGATTACATTGCAGTGCTTGAAATCAGGGATTTTCTATACCTACTGAATTGAAACAAAAATGTGTAAATAGAAGACTTGCCCATTGGAGTGTTAACATATTTTTCAAGCAATATAAAATGGAGTGGTTCAATTGCTTCGATCTCACCCAATTTCTTATGGGAAAAAATAAAATAAAAAATATCATTGTGGCTTGCCCTATGTAGCCTACACATATTCCTGTCATGCACATATTTGCCTTTACAAGGCACCAGCCCCTGATTTGCATGTCTGAGGAATGGGTAGAGCGTTGGTCTCACTGTACAACTTAATGACCTTCAGTGACAAGCTAATCTGGAGACAGTATAAGAAAAGACAAAGTTGCTTGCTTCTAAAACAAGGAGATTAAACCATAGACATGACCTTGCCTGGACCCTGGACCTAGGGTCCTGCTCAGAATTTGGCCTCCAAACTAAGTCCGTTGTTTAACTCTTTCTTCTCTCTGAAAGAGGACTATAAAGGCTTCACAACACTAGCTCTTGGTGCCTCCCCCTCAAAGTAGGTCGTGTTCTGTTATATATAGGAATGAACTGGGTGGGATTATCAAGTTTATTGATAAAATTGTTTCTCTAGCTGCCTTTGATTGTGGATCAGATGAATGTGAACAGATGAATGTGATTCTATCCAAGGTGTGGGATGTTCTTATTGTAAGGCTGTAAACCTCAAAAGTTTCATTAATATTTTGTTATCATAAAATCTTTACTAAAACAGGAAAATCAAGTCAACAGTTTTATCACAGATGACACTACCTAGACATCTTAATAGAGCAGCTTGTTTTATTAAGTTTTTCTGTCAATCTATAATTTTGTATAGTGGGAACTACTCATTTGTGCATCATTGAAATAAGTGACTGTTAGATGAGAGACAACTTGAGACCCACTTTCATTTGCATTTAGCAAGTCAAGCTGTTGTTTTCCACATAATTTATTAAATGAGTTTCTGGAAAATATACACATTTTGATATCCTAGGAAAATACTTGTGATTCATCTCCTGTGTCTGTTCTCATAGATTCCATAGGAAAAATCTTACAGGTTGCATTTATCACAAAAGACTGGGAGGAGAGCTACACAATATATTTGAACAGCACCCTTTCTCTGAGATAAATAGTGAGAAAGTAGCCCTGCTTCAGGTTTTATTACATGCTTGAAATTCATTGCAAAATATTATCAGAAGACCTGTGAAAGTTAAAGAAAATGCATTGTGCCATTTCAGATTTTTTGGCACAAACAAATTGAAGGTTGAAAGATGATTTCAGTTGCTGACCTGAATGGAGCAGTGTCTGACACCAGACTCTGTCTTTTTCCCTGCTGTAGGGATGGAGGTAGAACTTCCCTTCCCTCTGCAGCAGCTGAGGCCCTTTCTCAGCTCTGCCCATACGTCACCTAGATGACAGTGCCCATTTATTCTGGCCACTTCTGAGTTAGCAATTATTTGCTTGCAGTGAGTAGCAGCTAGAGACCAGCACTTCAGCATGGAGAACGCTGCTCTGAATGTGGAGCAGAGCATAGACGGTGCAACCTACTTACAAACCCCTAGCAGATGCTGGGTGGCAAACCGTGCAGCGAGCGCACAAGGCAACAGTGAGGTGATGCTGATGTTAAGCAGCAGTCATGGGTAATCTGTGTGTAAGGACTGAGCTGAAGTCACAGTCAAGCTACATGGGTCCTGAAAATGCAAATTTAGCTATCAGTTCCTGCAAGTGAAAGGCTTTTATTTCAGCTCTGCAGTATCTGCCTCTCTCAGTGCTTTACAGCATTAATCAGATTTACCCACAGTTTTACAGAACAAGGGAGAGACAGTTTAAAACAGACAAGCTGCAAATTGACATGTTCAGGGAGTATTTTTTACATCATATTTATAATAGCAGATATTTATAGAAAAATAGCACAGGAAGGCTATTAATAGTAGTAGGAAAGAAACAGTTCCCCTAGAATAGGCACTATGTGTAGAAGTCTGTTAGCAAAACCAAGGATATGGATGAATGTGGTAAGTGAGGTAAAAATCCTAACACTTTAAGTGCTAATGATTTCTGTTGCATTTATTCAGCAACAGAAGTGGAATGCATAGGAGTGAAGGACATAAAGGTTGATAAACAAAGCTGTTTTGGTAGATATGAATGAGAAATAGTCTCCAAATGCAAAATAGGAACTTGCCAAGAAAAGCTGAGCTTCTGGTGGTTTGGAAATATGTTTCCATTTAGCTACTAGTCTTATAGAAAATAAAGTATTTGATGACTTCTGTCTTTTATTTGAAACAAAGAAATTAGTGATGAAGCATTTCATTCTTGCTCTCTCAGTGATGACAGAGATCCTTGGGGAGTTAATAAAAAGAAAGAAGACACTTAACGGCAAACCTGTTGAGCAAAATCACTGTACAAACTACTGAAGTTCTATCTCTTTTAGCTTAAACAGTTCATTCACAACCATCAAAAGCTTTTCATGAGATTGATTTAATCTCTGAATACTAGAAGAAGTTTTATTATACTACATTGACAGGGATATTTCATTACGGTGGGGGATCTTGTTTTACGTTTGGGTCGTTTGTTTGATTGAGAAATGGAAATATGTTGTTAAATTTAGAGGGTGTTGTGTTTTGTTTTCTGTTGTTTTCTTTATCTTAGAAATATACTACCAGGGGAGCTTAACAGGTCAAATACTTCAGTGTACAACAGCTAGTTTGTGTTGTACCTTGTGAACACTGTCATTACCTGGCATGTGAAGTACTGAATTTTGGGGGAGGCTCCAGTCTCACACATGTGAGAGAGGTGAGATCCTGCTGTGTCTGAAGGAAGTCAGCAAACTAGTTTATGTGTATGTATAATTCTGCCCTCCTCTGGATGGAATTAGAACTGATTATGTACCTCTTTTTCTTGACAGCCATTTAGGGTTGTATTTCTGGAGTAAAGGGGTTGAAATGTTGGTTTTAGTGATACTGTATTGTGCAGCTGCTTCCTAAACGATAGCCAGTCCCAGGAGCAATCTCATGGAAACACGCAGAACTCCTGGGTAAGCGGTTGCTTTTAAACAGCTTGTATAACTCAGACTACAGGAAGTTTTGATTGCCGCTACTATGAGTGCAAAGTAGAGATGACCAAGTGGTAATTAACTTGTTATTGATTTCTTAATAGAGTTGTCTCTTTGTTAAAAATAGGGTTGTTTAAGTAAGATAGCTTATCCCTCCTGACAGACTGCTGGAGAGGTATACTCAGTCTGCTAACCCTGAGGCACCTTTCTATGCTGTCTTGATGTAAAATTATTTCCAATTTTTATCTATTTTGGTAGACTTCTCCAAGAACATCATGACCTCTTAAAAGGCTTTTCACCTAGGAGCCATCCTCAGAAGTTTACATCTATACAAGTCAGTATAAATTTGCCAAAATGGTTTAAAACAGATTTATCCAAGTCTGTACTTGGAATTACCCAGGTTTCTGTATTTGTTAAGTCATGAAGATGAAATATGTGCACTGAGGCAGAAAGAAATATATCTTCAGTGTAGATCACATTTGTATAATGAATATTTTTGAGTCAGTTGCTAATTCTTCTGGTTAACTGAAAGTGACTTTTGTGGTCTTTCTCCTCTACAAAGAGTACTTAGTGAGTTTAACTAGTGGCTGTAGTCTCCTGAAGATATTGTATCCATGGTTTAAAAATTCCCTGTGCAGAAGTTGAGAAAGAATTTGTTTCCTCTGTGAACAGTTGTAATGCTGTACAGCACATTTTATGAGCAACGTGGAGGTAGACACCAGGCAGAGAGAAGTGCTTGGAGTTTTGTTCTTCTGCCTTTCCTCATCAGATCCCAGAGGCAGGATAATAGAACCCCAAAGGAAACTGCTTCTCTTCCCAGTCATTCTGATTGTGGCCGTTGGATCATGCAATTACATGGAGGGGGTAAAAAGCGTGCAATGAAAACTTGTCAAAAGCCTCAGGACTCCTAATGTCTCTGTCAGTTGTTGGGATATAAAACCTTCTGTTGCAGAACATGCTTGGATAATTGGGACTGAGATACCTGCTGCCTTCATCAGCCTAAATGTATATAAGTAAATTAAATGTACATTGGTAGTGATTTCCTAATGCCCAGAAAGTTTTTATTCTGAAGAAAGGGAAAACCGAGTCAAATATTCTATAAATCCAAATACCATTTCTAAAACGATTGATTTAATAATGGTATGGATGCAAATGAAAGCAGGGCGTAGTATTCAGATGATATAGCTATACATGTACAATGCTTCTTTAAATTTTGAGAAGATAAGTGAAATGGGATAGTGGAGAAAACTAATGTTGGGTTAATGTCAGTATGTCCAGTCTTTTCATCAGATTTGCCTTTGTCTATATAGAGGAAGCTAGAGAGAAAATGGTCTATTATTGTGCTATGCAAACAAGAAAGTTTTGTAAAACTACGAATAAAGTGAGAATTTGCATCTCAGTTTCTTTGGCACTAAGATCCCCAACCTGTGAAACACCAGAGAAATTAAGAAACAATTCTGATTCTTAATTCTGGTTTGTTTCAGAATAATAAGCAATGCTGTAGATACCCAGGACACCAAAGGTAAAACCGGGATGTTACATTCAGCCCTGCAAATGCAGGTAGAATATATGAAACCTAGTGAAAGAATATCCTCTGTTGTCACTGAGTTCAGCTGTCATTCACAAAGCCACAGTTCAAGTCTCAATTTCACAATAACAAGTGAAATAAGGTCTTCCAATAGCTCTTGTAGTACTGCTTACAGCTCCATCTGAGATGACTGCCATCCGGGGAAGGATGATTACTTGAAGCTCTATAACCTACTCTCTTCCTTAAATATCATCCCATCATGCAAGAACTAAATCCAGCACAGGAAGAAAGTCCTTTGGTAATCCATACAGCAGTACCACTGTGTTGAGGAACTGGCTTTTAAGTAGTAAGGAGATGAAAACTAGAGCTTCCTCTCTCCTGTCCTTATTCAGTGGTGGGAAATGATGCAATTTTAAACCACTTCTTATTTAAGATGTTGTCAGGAAAAAGGGAAAAAATGCATAATTTATATAGCAAACTTTTTCTTGAAAATAAAAGTACTCAGAACTGTTCCACCCACCTACTATGTAGGAGTATAAATGGACACAAAACACATTTTACACATTCCCACAAAATATATTTTTATAAATACTAGATCAATGTTTTGTTCTTTTTTTTTTTTTTTTTTTTTTTTTTTTCAAATATTTGATCTCAACCTTCCCAAGTCTCTAAAAGAGGTCATAAACTGTTGCTACTCAGCAGAGTCAGCAGCAGTTCTGCTCCTACAGGGCAGAGGAGTGTGATCAGGCTGTAATTACTGGCTTCAAGTGTTCTCAGTAGTCAGGGACCTATTAGCTACCATTAATTGGTGGCAACAGTTCAGGCAGTTGTAAAACGACATATGAGCCAAAAGTTAAAGAATCACTGCATTGGAGCAATAGTTCTACCCAGGTAAATTGCAAACATACCCCTAATTCACCCAAAGCTCCTACAACTGGTTACAAATCTGCTTGCAAGGAAGGCATGTGTTACTGCCATTAAATGAGTCATGTATTGCCATTGCATTTCCATGTTGCATTTCAGCAGTGTAAATTGGACCTCATGAGCTACTGAACAAATAGTGGCCTGATAGTGAACATCTCCAAACGATGTATTTATGTCATATTCAGAAAGTACTGGCACAGCTACTGCATAGCATCTGAAATACACAACTTGTTACAGAAAAAATAAACCACAAAATTGCATGAGTCAAGTCACCCTTTTTTAAAGTAAAGATTACAAGACAGGAGACTTCACTATTCACTGAATTCTTAGTCCATCATTTTCTAGGTGGTCCCAAATGAGGGAGTCTCTTTACTGAAAAGTGGAGTCACAGGTCCACTGCCACAGAGATGCTCTTAAACAGAAATGCTCAGACTTGCTTAAAGAGAAAGGTTCAGTATTTTAACGCTGAGTTTCCCAGTATTGTCAACCATTAAGCCACTGGGTTCTGAGGACAAAGGAACAGGCCTCTTCCCATTGAACTTTCAGACACTGAAGTATGTAGGACCCAGCTGGTATGCTTAATTGTGAGATGTATTAAGGCCCTACAATGAAGTGTTACAAGGACAGTACCACATCTAGTTGCTATCCATTACATATCTTTTACACCTTTGCTTCCTCACTGGTTTTATTGATTTTTTTCCTAAACAGACAGAATACTTTCCCATTTAACTGACTTAAAATGTTTGTCAATGTCAATTTTCAATGCAGACTTAAGATTAATTGTGAAGTTACAAGTGATTCATGGCATAGAAGTATGAATGATTTATAGAAGACTCACCTTCATTTTTGTCTTGTTTCTTTGTTTTATATTTTGTTAAATAATTAATTTCATGTTATTTTAATGTAGTTTTTAAAAGATTTTACAGTCACTGGTAGGATTCTCTAAATACTTCTACAAGACTATCCATGATGAACAGAAACTCCTATTAATGTCAGTAAAAGCTGAAGATCAATAGCAAAATATAGCTACAGGGGTCTCAGATATGCTGTAATAATCAGTGTGTCCTCATGGGAACTGTAGGGCTGAAGCAGGAGAACTGCTTTAAGTGGGTAGTATTAATATAGTCAGATCCAGTGTCAGACTGGTCAACATCTGACCTCAGGTCTCGTTGTCACAGAAAAAATCTCTTCTAGAACAAATGTTAGGCAGGTTTTAACATTGAACCTTACAGGTACAATAGAGCTTGGATTTTCTAAACTGCGTAACTTCCTAAACTATCTTTAAGATAGTTTCTTCAGATCTGTCCTTCATGCAGACCTGTGATTCAGAAAGTCTACTTCATGCTCTCTTGTTGCAGTTATTTTTTGAAGTGCTCTGGCTTCCAAGAATTCTTTTATTCCTTTTTTTTTTAAGGAGAGATTTTTTTTCTTTTTCTAAAATATTGTATTACACTTTGGCTTTTATGTCTCTGGACATGAAGTTGTAGCAGCTTTCTTATTGACTGCAGTTGGGAGCAGAATTGAGGCTCTTGAATAATCTCTTTGGAGGAGATCTATATATTAATCTAGGTCTTGTGTAGCTCTTTATATATTTATGAAGCTATTTAATGGATTATTAATAAAGTCTACTCAGTTCTTACATGCTGTCATCATATTCTTTGTCTGTTTGACCAGTGATGCCAGCTTTAAGAGATTTTTAGTTGAATTTCCCACAAGCATCTTCTTGTTGCCTCATATGCCAGGAATGTGATCCCTATGAAACTATGTAAAGTTTCTACAGTACCCTCCTAATTTTTTCTTGTAACTTGCATTTACCATGATTCCTTATGAAGAGTTTGACAATGCTGTCATTCCAGTTACTCTTGAATCTTTTTTTTATACAAATGTACAGTACTTGAGGGACTGTGGGGTTCCAGTCTGAAAAGAGCCATTACTTGTTACTAAAATTGTGATGGCTACTGACTTTAGTCATCAAATTAATAGTATGTAATAGTTTATTAGATCAATTATCAATTCAATACCTAGAAACAGTTTTAAATCAGTAATTAGTATGCTGTGTTTATATACAGATATATTTAGGAGGCCTAAATGAGTTCTAACGTGTTTTTTTCATCTGTTATTAAAAACGTCTTTGGAGTCAGTTCATGGACCATTCTATGCAGCTGTGCAACTGAGAGTAATGGAAATGTTTTGTTTCTTTTACTGTCCCTGAGACCTGCAGGAAGTATTTCCCTGGGATACTGATAGAGGGAAAAATATAATAGAATGAAATCAATGTTACAGTTTTAAGCAGGCCCACACAAAGAAAGTTGTGTGGATCTGTTATCTTGGGGAAAGAAAGGCAGGTCACATCTTCACCCTCATTAACAGTGGAAAAGTTACCGTGTTAATTGGTAAAATAACCCAAGTCCACAAATTCCGTCGTTGTTTGTATATATGGCACAGTTTGGGGACAGCAAGTCCACTTACTCAAGCTTTTTCAGTCACTGAAGGCTCAGCCCCATTAGAAATGGTAAGCCTTTATTGATTAAACCATAGGTCATTGTTCAGGAAAAAAAAAAAAACGCTGCAAAATGCTTTTGTTAGCCACTAGCTACAACTAAAGGCCATGATTTTTCTTAGCATCATGTCCCACTGAAAATTAAAAAAAAAAAAAAAAAGAGAAACATATCCCAAACACCTGCGAATTTCTGAAACTCTCATCTGATTTTTATCTGACCTTTTCCTAAAACATTATCGCACGTGTTTCTACAGTCAGACCTTAGTTCTAAATGGATAAATGGACCAGAGAGAAAATAGGATGTTTCATTTTGTTGTTTGCTTGGTGTTTTATATATATAAACCTCCAGTAAATACATCTCTGAATGAAAAATTGATGCAGGTTTTTTTTCTTTTTTTTTTCTTTCTTTTTTTTTTTTTTTTTTTTTTTTTTTACCTTTCTCTCCTTATCAGAAATGCACTGAGCCTTATCTCACTGAATATATTCACTGATCTTGGCTATTCATTAAAAGTAATAGAACAGCTAAATAACTTTGGTGCACCGCAGCTCCAACATCTTTTGTTTAGTTTCTTCAATAAATCATATTGTCAGAGGTTACTTTATTTTACTATTGTGTCACTGTAAAAGAATGAACTATATTTTGAAAATTTCCATGCCTGTTGCATAAGCTCTGCTCTACTAAGTTTAATACCCTGACAATCCAGCCATAATTTACTCCTTGGAACAGGTCATTAAGTACGCGGTGCTGCTTCAGACTTCTTTGATCCATTGCCTTTCATAAAATATAGAAACAGTCTAAATAGTCTCTATAGAAAGAATTTTCTTTTAGGTTGGTATTTAGCAATGAATCATAATGCATAATTCACCCACCCATCCAGAAAAATTTCTTGCACCACATAGACATGTTGCTCTCATTCTCAGAAAGCCATATGGTACTTCATCATTTGCCACAGTGGACTGATTCAGAAATAATAAGGTTAATCATATTACCATAGCTAAGTGAGCAGATATGCAGGTAAAGCAGGTAGTATCTTCTGTGTTACCTGGAAATAATAGAATTGCTCTATGGCGATCTGCCAAGGATTGTCAGAGTCACTTACAGGAATGTGATGGGATTTGGTGTGTAAAACTATCAGGGTAGCTTGGTTGGGGATGCATGATAGTGTTATAAACTTCTCCCATGGGCAGATCAAAGAAGTTAATAACACATCAGGGAATGGTCACTGCGATGATACAGCTAATCTCTAGGGGGGAAATTTCATCTTTTTCCTCCAGAGGATTGTAGTCAATTACCATGAAGTAAGAATATTTATGAATGAAATAATAATTTTACAGTTATGGGATCATTTCCATCACTCTAAACCGCTCTAGCCTTCAGAGCATCCCATTTGGGTCTATTAAATTAGTTTGAGTATTTGCAGGACCCTGCACTGAGGAAACATCTATTTCTACATTCTTAATGGGTCAGATTCCACTATCCTTTTTATGTTGATAATATCTCTGTCTAGAACAGGTCTCTCGCTAATAACATCAGCCCTTAAACTGTCCTTACAGTCACAGACTTTTTTTAGTCAAGAGCCTCTTTTTTTTTTAGAAAGACCAATATTGTCTATAAATACATATAGGATAACTGCATAGGTGATTTCACCCTCCTAATGTATGTATAAATTTTACTATCCATCATCCAAATAGTCCATGAATCTTCATCCAACACTTCTAGTTTATCCATTTGTCATGTTTATTTTTTCATAGATATTAATCATTTAAATCTATTTATAAAGGCAATGTATTTACATGTCTAGACATCTGAATATTCAAGCTCCATTTCTCATTCCATGCAACAAAAATTGATTAGCCCTACCTAGAGAAAATTTGTCAGAGAGTAACTGCCAATATTAACATCTGCCAGCCAATCTTCTTTATAATCAGCAGCAAAAAGAAGTGATTTTGCCTCTTGGGAGAGCTTTCAAAGTTTCCTGTCTCAATTTGCTGTTTGTATCTCTCAGGGGTGTGAATATGAATAATATTACAATTCTCCATAGCTTCATCTATCAAATGTGTAAACTGATGGCAGGATCCAAGTAACAAAACACTGGGACAATGACATCCCCTAGGCTGCTCTATTAAATGAAAAAGAGACAGCTTAAAAGACTTGTTCTGAAGTGAACTTTTGGGGTAGAATTGACCGATGAACAAGGGGATTAAAAAAATTATAAATAAATAAATAAATAAATAAAAACAGTGCAAATACAGAAGCAGTTATCCTGACTTGGTGAAAACAATGTTAGATCTTAGCAGCAACATTCAGCTCAGGCTATGCACACTTCAAACAAGCCAACAAACAAACAAACAGAATGTTAAAGCTGAGACATCAAAACCACAGAGACTTGGTGGATGCCAATTCCTATTAATTTTAATGGATATCTAGCATCCAGATTCCTTGGGATCATTTGAAATTCAGAACAAAGCATTAGTAAATGCTTGTATTCCCCCCTGTTCTCCTTATTCACATCAGCAGTGACTCAATGCGGTAACCAGAACCCAGTCAAAGGGGAAATAGTAAGGGTAGAGTAGAGGTATGGTGATGCCTCATCAGGCCATGGCAACTTCAGTAGTTCATTAATAGCATCAGCAGAGAAGCATATCCAGTTCCTTTCACTGTATTCAGAATAAGAATTGAGTAAAAATATTCCCCCTTTTGCTAGAACGCTGTAGTGGTCCTTCATAGCTATAGAGTGTGGCTGGGGAGGTTCAGAGACAGGTCCTCAAGAGCAAAGGCTGGCAGCGTGGGAAGTCACCAGCAGCTGTATGCCAGTCACTGACAGACTTGAATATTTCCAGTAGACTACACACACTCACAGACTCCAAACTGGAGTACGTGTGCCTCTGCTCATAGACATGGGGACCAAAGGAAGGAGCAGGCTTGCCGAGTGGACTTACAAGCAAAATCAGAAACCTACTTCTCTGTGCCTGCCTGCCCTGAAAAGCCACTGCCCCTGCAAATGCAGCTGTACATCTCTTCCATACACCCTGTATGGTGTCTGCCTTTCCCGAGCTTGGCAAAATAGCTACCTTTGCAGGGCTCACAGCATGCAAGAACATGTGTAACCATGTCTAGATGGGCTCTGATGCCTGGGGTGTCTATTGTTATACTATCTTTCCCCTTCTATAAAGTCTGAATATTATGAATACTGGACTATTCATCAGGGAATTTGGACTGTAAGCTAAAAGGTTATTTCAACAATCATATTGATGTCCCAAATGGCATTTATCAAAACTGTTAGAATGTTCTGGTCTTTTAATGATGACCTATTTAAAGACTGCATCTGCAATACTTAAAGGAACTGGCCTCAAAATATTTTACAAAAGGAATATTTGTATTATTTCATTTCTTGTATTAATTTTCTCCTGTAACCGTTCAATAGAAGACCAAAAAGCTTGAGGCAAACTAGTAGTTATTGATCATATACAGTATTCATTAACAGAATGTATTGGGAGATAAATTTATGTTCCTTAGTTATTTACGGTTGTTTGAAAAGAATTCTTCATCATACTTGAATTCAGATTATAAGAAGTAATCAATGAATCACAAGTGAGATACTTTTCCTTGGCTGTAAAGTGTCTTTGTTACCACTGTTAGACATACTAATACGAAAGGTAGAAAACAAGTAAAATGACTGAATCCACTATAAAAGATAATTTGTTGTAGACTAACCACTGCAATCAAATTGAACAAAACATATCCTCACAAATAGTTGTAAATCAACATAGCCTCATTGACCTTAGTGCAGCCAGACTGATTTACAGCAGCTGTCCCATTGTACTTATAGACTAAGCAAAGATTTTATTCATAAGTGTATTTCTCTCAGAGATAAAAAGCTATCTTTCTACTTGCCTTCTCTTACTTTTTTTTTTTTTTTTAAGAGGCTGTTGGCATATTATTTGAAAAGCTAACAACTGACTGAGCTGTGCTCAATATAATGTCATCATTTATGCTTCGACTTGGAAACATGTGCACTGAGATTGAAGTTATTTTACTCCCACAGGGGTAACACTCTATTTTAAGTGCCCATTAACTAATCCTAAACAGCAGTGGAAAATCAGTGGAAATACATGTGACATCTACATGAATACCAAGTGAATTCATGAAGATTACTGCTGAATACAAAATTATTTCACTATAGAAGGGATACTTGAAAGAAAAAGTTGCTGAAATAAGGAGCTAGTCATGAAAAATAAGTGTCCTTCAGTAATAGTTCTTTTATATTAGAGAGCTCTATTCATGGCAGTTAGTCTGCATTTCTACTATAAATACCAGCTTTCAGGAGCTTAAAACTTGCCTAATAAAATTTGGTCTATGACTTGGCAGTAACATATATGTATCTGGGATAAAATTTTGTTTAAAAAAAAATAAAATGGCCATTTATCAAAGTTAAGGAAGTCATGTGCTCTTTAGTGTTATTCATACCTTGTTTTTAAAATGATATAGATGTTTTTATATATACTTGTTATTGATTGATCCTATTGAAACAGTTTTCAGGAGAATGTCAGTAAATGTCTGACACTGCTCACACATCAGTGATCAGTTTTAGTTTCTGTTAATGCCAACAGAAGGGTATGATCTATTGAGTCTTTCTATCAGTGTGAGAGGCAAAAATCTATTTATTTAGCTCTTAGCAATAGATCTTATTAGCTCTTACTAATAGATCTCAATTTCTAATGGGTTGGGACTACTTTGTTGGTACTTTGTTTAGATGCTTAATCTGTGTGTAGCAAGCTTGACTTGGTTTTTAGAAGTGCTGAGTTCTCCCAGCTCCCATCAAGGTTAAACCAGGCCATCAGATTCAATTTATGTGATGATCTAAACATGTGGTTATCATTATAGGTGCCTAATTTTATCTTCTAAATTTTGAATATGTAGTTCCAGTTAATGGGAATGGGTGGTGACCCATCTTGCTGTCTTAGCTGAGTATGCTAAGTAGTTATGCCACTTCCTCATAAACTGCATGGAAGGCAGAGCTTTACCCCACAATGTAAGCACTATTGGCAATAAGCTGGAAGATAGGATAGAACAGACTTGCACACCAACTCCCTTGGACAGAGTTCACGAGGCAATTCAATTCTCATTGTAGAAGCCAGACTACAATATGTAACATAGAACAATGCAGATTTATAATTATAGCGAAAATGGAGTTGCTGCAATCTAGACATGTTCAGAACAATGAAACACATTTCAAATATGTGGTTATTGTCTGCTAACCCAATTTACTACACAAGTTGATTTTCCAGTCAATTTCTCTGAGTTTAAATGACTAGGATAGAGTACAGAAGACATTCATTCACATTTATTCCAATATTTGTATACAAAGACAAACAACTGTCATCTCTAAAATGTAAAGATGTCTCTCTCACTCATTCTTATGTCTGTCTTATTTTTTCCACTCTAGCATAGCCTGTCTGTGCGAACATTCTCACAAAACTGATATATTGATTTATTGATATATTGTTCCCATTCTAGATACCCCGAGATTCTCTTTCTTCAGAGAGTAGGCAATGCTGAAACTCAAAAAAAAAAAAAAAAAAAAAAAAATTACAAGAAAATGGCTTTCCTCAAAAGTTAATATATGTTGGTATGAAGACAGTCTTTTTTGTACAATGTCCATACACTACTTATCAAAGGAAGGTCCCAGATAAAGACTAGGCATTACATGCTACTACAGTATAACACAAGTCAACCTGAAAGCCATGTTAAGTGCTAAACAGAAAACAGCTGGGGTGCTTGATCTTCTGCAAAACAGAGTAAAACCAAATAAAAACAAAGGAATGTATGAGCTCTCCTTGACCGTTTTTTCTGTCCATCCATTATGGCTTCTGTTCTACCTCAAGAAAAAGTTACTGGAGTATTTGTTCTATCTCTACAGTAACTTGCACAAGAAGATCATGGGATTTAAATATTTAAAGCTTTGTATATCATTTTAAAGCTGTGTATAAACATTGTTCTGGAAATCTAGAAAGCTCTGTATCTATCACCAGTTACTCTTTACTCTGTGTGTAGATACTGCTTCATGGTTTACCATTTGACCTTTTTCTCAATGCATTAAATTGCAGTTGATTTAAGAACTTGAAAGAAACATTTGCATGGAAAATTGCAGTTACTCCTTTCAACATCATTGCTAGCTGCTATTTTCTGACACGTCACAAATGAAATTACAGACAATGAAATATATTTCATCAATTTTCACTACCATTGCTACAGTTCTCAAAGAAAATACTTTGAACTGGAGCTACTGTGTTTGGATCAAACATTGTTTACACTTTTTTTGTAGTTCCATCAGTACTAACTGGACAATTAAAAATGTGTTGTTTATTGAGTACAATGATTTTGTACTCCTTTTTATACCCTATGTATATGAATTGCATGCAATGCATTTTCTGTAATTACTGGAATGCTGTCAAACCAATTGTTTTATTCAGCTGTGGAATAGTTATTGTAGTGCCTTTACTCATTTTTAATTAAGGTAGAAATAGTTACACGTTTCACTTGATTTTAAACTAAGGGATTCAAACAATGGTTGAACAAACTATTTAAAATCACTTTGAATTTTGTGCAAGTTTTAGACTAAAAGAAATATAATTGTCAGATTTATTTATTTTTAATGTAGTTTATCTGACAGCACAAGTTCTTACAGCTAAGGTATGTTACCTATTTAAGGAGAAATGAAATCAAAACACACAGCCCTTTGCAGAATAGAAGTCTTTGGGAAGCAGTCAGGCAAATATGATTAGGTGGGATGGAGTTGTCCCCTCAGGAAGATGGCTTGCATTACTGTTGTAATTCCCATACCTGCTGCTTCTCAATCTGACACAGTGCTTAGCGAGTGCAGCAGCATAGGCAGAAATGTCTTGCACTTCTGCCCACCTGTCCTCAAGATTTCTTTCTATGCTGGCAGGAGAATTTGGTCTGTGGATTGATCACTGAAATTAGAAAAACGATCTCATATAAATATAAATAAATAAATAATTATAAAAGGGAAAACCATTACTGAGACCTCCAATTCCTGCATAATATGTAACATGAATAATTTTGTTAAGACTTTAGCTTCCACCACTTAACGCATCTCAGCTGTGTTTTGTGTGTTTTATATGACTGTATTTGATGTGGAAGTATCATTTGCTAGAAGGGATGTTTTAGTTGCTGGTTATCATGACAATGGCTTCTATCCAGCAGTCTGAGTCACAGCCTCTTACCTTTGGTAAAACACATCTATCCTTGCATGAGGTTGGTGCATGTTTTACTATGGAAATAAGAAATGTCCATTCTTCTCATTATTCACAGATATTAGTGATGGTGTTTCGGCATAGAACACAATTAAATCCTGAATGTATGTAATTATTTACTTCAGAAATATTTGAGTGGTTGTTTTCCTGCTGTCATAGATTAAAGCCTGATCTAATGTATTTCATCAGTAATCTATGCTACGATCTCAGTGTAGCTATAACCTTGGCAGATCTGGGACAAGGTTAAGCCCCAGGAAGCTGAGTGTCACATTACACACAATGCTGAATCCAGCTTTTGAACATCTAGATCCTCTTCAACAAAATTCAGAGCATATTGTGGCTTTCCTTTGGCTATTGTGTGCCATTCCTATGTGTGGAAAGAAAGCAAAATGTGTTTCATGCTGCATTTTTTAAAGGGTAAAATATTTGTATAGGTGTCACTGGGAAAAAGTACTTAGCTAGCATTCCAAGCAGACTGTAGAAGACCAATATGTAAGTTTTACAACCTTCTTAGCACGTAGGCATTCTCCTATGAACTCTTTTTGTTTTGTCTTTTCTTCAGTGTTTCTCTTTAAATCCTGTGCATGGTGTGGGTTTTATTTGTTTTTATTGTTGTTTGCTTTTTGTTTTGTTGTTTTTTAAGGTCTGTATTTCATTTGGTATTCTATTCTACATGGCCTGTTTTTCCTAGAATGGACTTTGTCTTGTTCATCTTCCAGTGCAGTAGCATCCATGAGCATATATAAAAGACTTTTTGTCTCTTCGCTAAATACAGTGTCAATGTTATTACAGTGCCATGTAGAGATTTCTATGGTATACACACAAGTTATCTGGAAACTTGTCTTCCTTTGCGACTCTAATCTCCATGATTAGAAACAACAGAATTGCCTACCCCTATATGCGATCAGTGAGTCCACATTATTTTAAGCAGTCTCCATTCTTGAAACTTGCTACACAATACATAGGAATGAACATGGGCTGCAATTTGGTGATCAAATTCAACATGTGTTAACGCTTTGCTAAAATAGCAATGGTATTTATAAAAAAAAGAAAAATAGCATGCAAAAAGGGGATAAGAATACTTTATTGTAGAATGCCATGACACTGAAGGAGATCCAACTACTTTGTTAATTTGGTTTATTTTATACTTGATATAACCCTAACATATTAAGCAAGATAACATCCAAGCCTCATGAAATGGCAAATCATATTAATTTGTTGGGCTACTAGATCAGAATTTCACTAGTAAATTTTTGAAAATATGAGAAATTTTAGAACAGAGAAAAAGAAAAAAAAAAAAAAAGCTTGTGTAATTTGTTTGTATGTGTATTCTTACATTTTTCTCATATGAAGTGTAATGCCATGATAGATACTGAGTAGCATACTCTGAACGCCTAATTGTTCTCAGTGTATCTTCAGTATGCCTAAAAACTAAAAGTTTTAACATTGATTCTAGAAATGCATAAAGAAAAGCAATACTACATTTCAGTGATCAAACAAAACTGAACTACATATTTCTGAGTGCCATCTACTGGCATTTCTTTCTTTAAGTACTACATGCATTCATATGTAGAGAAATCTTTTAATGGTCTTACAGTCTAACCCATAATCTGTATCATTAAACTTTTTAGCTTTACCATCTTAATTGTGGCATTTTTTTTCACAATCTGTAAAGTCAAATAGGCTAGGGTTGAAAAATGCTGTTCTCAGAAACAGTTTTCATTTGCAGAAGTGTGATTATTTGCTTGGCTTATGTACTCAGCCCTTCATATTTATGTTTCAGTATGTCACTGGGAAACATGAGGTAACACAGTTTTTTCTAGCCAGATTGGATCAACTCCAGTATCATTTTTCCTGCAGTGATGAAATCTGCCTTGAAAATTATGTCCTCAAAATGCATTTCCTAGTGGGATTGTGGAACGATGCGTATGCAAGGGGTGCATGTGGGCTCTGATGGAGAGTTTAAAATAAAGAACTGAAGTCCCAGCCATGCATTAGTATCATGATTGATTCTTCTGGATGACAGTGAAAGTATTTAAATATCTAACTTGTCATGTGTGTGCCTGTTTTCTTCATCTTATTTACAATCCACTAGGTTGGGTACAGCTGCTGGAGCAGAAGAGAGGTCTTCCATGATGCTTTCATACCATATAAACCCTGCAAACAGGTTTGATACTAGGCAATTTTAATGAACAACCCTTTTTAGTTTCTTCCATTAGTCCATGTATGAGAATCTCTCATGAAACTTAACTGCTTTTGCACCTTTTTTCTAGTCTAGTTTATAAATACCTGTGTCTATGACAAAGACGTGTATCAATAAATGTCTTTTCAGATGAGAAATAAAAAAAAAAAAAGAGCTGTGAACACAAGAATATGCTTGCAGACTTCTTTACTATGATTAATACTGTACTCCTAATAAGTTCCACTTTCATAGTCTGACAGAGATTTTTTCCTGATATGTCCTGACATAACATTTGCCTTTTTCATAGCCACAGCCATATTGATGGTTCATAGTCATTCTGTGATCAGGTAATATAGTCAGGTTTTCTGCCACCTCTGTCATTTTCAAGCTAATGAGCTCCCCAGTTGTACCAGAAATTCTTGTTATTCATCCCTATGTGAATGGCTGTGTATGTTGTACTATAACATTTCATCCTATTTCCATTACTTCAGTTCTCAATGTCATCCAAATTGTCCTGTAAGGTATTCCACTCTTGCTTTCCTTTGGTGTCTCTCATCTGCGTTTCAGCACCAAATGTCATGAGCATTGTCACAGCTTTTTTGTCAGTTTAGTAATGAAAATATTATATAAAAAAAAAACCTGAACACTAATCCATTAAAAAAGAAAAAACAAAACAACTCTATCAGCAATTGTCCTGACCTTTAACCTGAGCAGTTGAGTAGGTTGACTGCAGAAAGAAGAATAAATTTCACTTGTGGTTAATTTTTGTTCTGTTGTAGTTAAAGTAATTGACCATTGTTGTGAGAAGGGAGAACTAAAATCAAGGATAACTACTTACATGTTTAAAGTTAAGTGTATGCTCAAATGTTTGGCTATAATTATCAGAGGTAAAATTTCCCTCTCTTTTTGTATTGAGTGGAATCTTTTTGCCTGTGCATCCTGTTGCCAGAGCAACCTGTACTGGCACTGGTACAGTGGAAGGACCAGTTACTGCTTTCAAAACATACATAATGACATAAATGTGTGCATTAAGTTTGATTATTATTTTTTTCCCAGACATTCATGCCAATATATCTAATTGGATTTTCTTTATTATGTATTTTTATCACATCTGAAATTAGTAGGGAACAGTGGACACAATTCCTTGGTAACATCCAATATTATAGCTCTTGCTAGTTGTTTATTAACAAGTGTTATAATCTGAAAATTACAGAGAGATGCAGTGTTCTAGTATCAATCTGATGTCCACACTGTCAGTAGCTGCAAAATTGTAGCAGATATAGCTTGTGATGATGGAAAACTTGAAGGAAAATTTACACAAAGTTTTTTTGGTTCAGTCTTTGATCCTCAGCTATACTAAGATCACAGGTCCTACACACCTAAAACTTCCTAGGTTTAACTATCCCTGGAAAGATAAAGAAAGCTCAGAACATATAAGATAGGTAATTCCCATCTGAACATAATTCAAGCAGTACATTTCTATCTTTTGCAGCTGAATCTCCTCACATACACAGTCCAGTGTCTATCAATTAGATACTTGGTTAGAATTTTATTTTTCATAGATTTATTAATTCTTTTTCTACAGCAGAAAATCAAATCATGCCTAACTGGATGTCTACCTCTGTTATTTTTTGTTCGGTACTTTTGTAGTAAAAATATCAAGTACTACAAATTGTCAGTCTTAGTGTACCACAGAGACAAAAAAAACTGACACACAAATATTGAGGGATTTTAATGTTCAATGCAGTTAAGTCTTCAGCTATGCTGTAAACTTTACTGAATATGCCAGTGAAAAATAATACAAAAACTATTCAACCATGCCCAGCAGATTTTGAATGCTTTTTGGGGTGTAGCTGCATAGATTAGAATAATTTTTGCTTCATTTCCAACAGTAAAAAGAAGAATTAATGTGGAAGTAATTTTTTAGTGCAAGTTTCAGAGCACAATGCAACATTAACCAGATCATCTGAAGAACCTCTTGGCTTTCAACATAGATATAAATACTGTGATCTCTTCAGGATCTCTGACACAATTTTTATATACTATTTACAATAGTTTTCAAACATCCTTCTACTTGATCAAAAGTAATTGATGAAGACAACAACCATCTCTGTTTCATAATGTTGGAGACATCAGTTAGCACTGTTATCCTTTTTTATGTAAGTGTTGTAACTCCTTACTGAGGACCAGATTCATCAGAATATCTTTAGTCTCCATATTCATCAGAATATCTTTATCTGTTTCCTCTTCTGAGTTTTTATCCTATTTCACAGTGTACAATGAGGCAAAGGTTCTGTGAAACAGAAAGGTCCCTTACATAAAGAGTCTAGAATTGATTATCTTTGAAGTTAGGGTCATGTTTAACCTTGGTCTGCCCTTACTGCAGTACTGCATTGGGACCAAATGTTCTTAACTACTCACAGAATGGTTCAGCAAATACGTGAGCATTTTTCCTGTGTTCAGTAGGGTTTAAATGCATGTTGGAGCCCAAGCCATGAGTTACATTCACATTTAATGTCATTAATTTTGATGCATAAGTGTGTGTAATCTTGATCTGATGTCAGATATGTAGAAAATAAAAAATAAAACAAAACAAACAAACAAACAAACAAAAATGCTTCTTAATAGTTTTATCCCTTTGTTCTGAGTCAAAACCATTTATCTATTTTGCACAATTTGTGTTCTGTATATTTTAACTTTAAATTATACAAAACATTCTTTTGTTTTCTACTGGTAAATTTTCAGTTAAATGGTCTCTTAGTGTCCACTTTGTTCAATATTTAATGTTTGTCAGCTTATCAGGTCTGAGATATGTGCCTGTACCTACAAGATGGTACTGGACGACAGTAACCACAGGTCACTGCTTAAGCTGATAAGTACAAAATATAGACATTCTTCCACATCATCATTACAGAGTGATCAATTATGATGAAAACAGAGAAAAAAATGCATATTTTTCCACTATACATTCTACAATGCAAGAGAATTTAGGATTCATCTGGCCTAACTGGTCAAAATTTTCACAGTTAAAGATAAAACATAGAGTTTACTTCATATCTACCTAACCTAAATAAAATTAAATCTTTCCAGATTATTAGCTTTCAGCCTTCTATAGTTTATTGCTTCTTATTTCTTCACTCATTCATTAAATACACAAACCAGCTAATATCTGACAGCTCTCAGCTGTATCATGCTCTTTGCTCTTAGCAGGGCTTACAGCAGCGGTCCTCACTTTTAACTGAATTATTCCTGCAAATAAGCACAATTTAGAGTAAAGCCTGCAGTGTGAAGTCCTAAATGTGTTTGCTAAGAGCTAAAATTAATTCTGGCCTGGTTTCTGTGTTCTCAGCTTCTCATGTAATGCCTTCCATGGGTGTTTTGAAAATAACATTAAAGGTCAGTTAAAGAACCAGTTGTAAATGTACTGCTAAGTCTGAATGGTTCTATAGATTCCTGCAAGAACTTGTCTAATATTATTCACCATTTTAAGCACAGTTGCAGAGGTTAATTAGATTTCTGACCCCTAAAAATTTTAAGTGTCTCTGATGACTTACTTTCCAACTGATAATTTTGTGTGAGAAACAGAAAAAGAATAACAAATAGACTATGAATAAATAAACTCTTCATATTCATTCATATGAGGACAGAGAATATGTTTCTGACATTTAATTAAATATCCAAACGTCCACAAGATCTATAATAAACCACTTTGCAAGACGTCTAAATGTCAGAGAAAAACACATTTTACATGAAATGTTTTTCTACCACTGAAGCTGTGAAGAAGATACAGCACTTTTTTTTTTTTTTTTTTTTTTTAAAAAAAAAGCGCAGAAACAACAAGCACATATTTTATCTTGAAAGTACTTTTCAAAGGCTTCTGAATAGCAAGTTGTTTGCAGTATGACGAGTGGAATTATTTTAATTTATCACATAGGAGTTTGAAACATTAGTTTTACAGATATGCCAGGCTGCTCTAATATAATTCAAGTCCTGTGACTCACACTATTCAATGCATAGTAAAACAATGAAAACATTAAATCGACCCTTTTACTTAAATCACCTGGAACATTTCACTGGGATCTGGAATTTTTTTCCTATATTTAAATGCTGCAGAAAAACTGTTCTAACCTCTTCCTCATACACACATTACCTCTTCCTTCCTTTTTTCTCAAAATCTTGACTGTAGATCTTTTTTCACATTGTGAATGATTACTGCCCTCCTCCCTCCACCTCTGTAGGGTGTTCACTATCTGTGTATTTAGTTTGCCAGCAAAGTACATGAATGTTCCTCAAGCCCACAGGTGATTTTAAGCCAGTTGTTAATTGGAAGTTCTAGGAGAAAACAGAAATGCACAGGATGTAACTAAATAAGCAGTCAGTGTGCTCACAAAATATATTGAAATACCAAGCCAAAGTAGAATCTCTGAGGCCTAAATAGTAGTGTGAGAGGTAGAGAAAACATCCGACAATCATTCTCAAGTGATGCACTATGTACCTTACCCTTCTAAATCCACCCCATAGCTGTGATCTGGAATTGCAGTGGAACATAAAAGATTTTTATATGGGTTTTGCATTGCATAGGAAACAGGGGTGAAACTGCACTCCTTTCCTGCATTTGTGGATCCATCCACAGCATTGTTCATGCCCTGTTAGAAAGTCACAAGTCCCATGAAAATAAGAATATCCAAACTAAGATCTAACCAGGGTTTGCTTTAAGTATCATTGTGTGTAGAGAGATCAGAAAATTTAGGAACTCATCAAAAATGAAGTCAGATAAATGTTAATGATTTTCATAGCTTTAGTTTTTATACACAGCATGGTTACACTTGTGGTCAGCTGCCAGCTCAATCAGCTTTTAATGGCTACCCAGTTACTCTTACATAGTACTACAGTATGTATATATTATTATAACGTTGTGGTGATATAGTCTCACTTTTAAAAAGGTGGGGACAGGAGGAGGTTCTTCTCCTTGCATCTGAAAAATCATTATATAGTTATAGCTTAAATGAAAGCTGTCTGCAACATGGCCAGAACAGCAGATGAAGAGAAAATAGGTGTCTTCATCATTTTCAGAAGGAACTAGAAGGGAAGAGGCCATGAAGAAAACCATATGTTCATCAAATGCAAGTAAGCTCAGGCTGTCATTTTGCTTCTATGGTATAGTTTTGATGTTCTGTGCAAGCATATATTTTTGTATTTCCTTGTACAAAGTGTTAAATATAGAATGGAGCTACTCAAAAATGATGCAAGTTCCACTTGACTCCATTACACCTAATCAGCATTTTGCATCATTTTAGAAGTGACATTCTGGCCACCTGCTTGGAGACATTGGCTGCTACTGTTGACCTATTGATAAATGCCTCCAAAAAACAGTACTATCTCCTTTAAACTGGCAGATACAGCATGACAGCATTGTATGGAGCTAGTTCATCTCCAGTGGTGTCATCCCACTTTGACCTGTCATAACATCATGCGTATTGACATAACGCAATGCTTTTGTCACTTTATATCACCAGCCTGGATGGTTAGATGCTCCTTCTTTCCAAGGACAGCTACTATAAATGTCATTGCATTTGCACACCATGTCAAAGCAAATACAGTTGTTTTCACATGTCAGTCACCACTGTGTGTCTGCTGTTACCTGTAGTGTAAATGGAGAGTTAATTAAATTGCCGTCATGGAGCTTAGTAAAAAAATCTATTAAACAAAGAATCACTGGTATAAACAAACAAGCCTGGGTCACAGTTTCAGCTCTCTGACCTCTTTAGTGGATTTTCTGTTTTCATCAAGAGAGCTTCTGTACATTTTTTCCTAATTTGCCACCAATATTTTAAAATAGATTTAAAAAAAAAAGGGGGGGGGAGGAAAAAAAAAAAAAAAAAAAAGAAGAAGAAGGATAAAATTTGGCACTGATTATTGTTAGTCTGTTCAGAATACAGGAGGAAGGTTAATTAGCTTTTCTGACCTGAAGAATCTAGGAAGGTATCCCTGGTGACTCACTAATTGCTGCTCAATGCATAATAGTGTCTGTGAAGCAAAGTGCATGAAGCTAGACACTGATAATAATGTTACTTTGATTTAAAATTCTATACCTGCAAGGACATAATGCCGTTTCAGTACAGCATGCACTCCACTGATAGATCTAAATATTCCCCAATTATTCATTTATTATATTGGCAATGCTAGTCACTAATTTGAATTTATACCAAGAATAACTGTGTTTCTCAGATTGAAAGTAAGTGCTATTTAGGGTATCATTGAAGTATATTCTGAAAGTATTTTCACACATAATAAAAGTGTTTTCCATTAAGAATAGTATATGTGCTGCAGTTGACATATATTTAGCTACGTATGCCAGACAAATAATATATCATTTCTAATAAATGAAAATAAAGAATTAATGCATGTTAGAAAAAGTGATTCTCAACCATGAGACAGCTATTGTGTTATTTTTAATAATGGTGTGAGACCAATATAGCATAAGGAATTTTAGGAAACATGGAGTTAAGCTCAGAGTGCTAGAGAATTGTTCATTGCATATGTCCCTCATTTTGATATCAATTGTCAGTTAACGTTGAGGATTTTGATAGGCAGCATAGGTATGTACTATTAGTCCAGTTAGTCAGTAGCTGTCAGGTCTGCTTTTGAAAGTCCACAAGAGAATAAAATACCAATTCACTCTTCTTAGAAGGTCCTGTAGTGTAGTTTTCTTGAATAGTCTTTTGTTTAGAATACTCCTTCCCCTGTAACAGCACATTTTTCATCTAATAAATCTATTTGATGATAGTGGTACAGTTTTCTTTAGATAAGTATTCTACAGATACTCTTTGGACCAGTTATAAAACATTTCTTCATCAGCCTGTCCTCCCATAACAGATTCCTACATAAACATCTAAGTCTTATATGCATTAAGTGTATTACTTCAAGTTTCCTGGTCAGTGTCAGAATATCAGGTGTGCCATTCACAGTTTTGACTACATATAAATTGCTAAATCAACAAGCTGGGTTCATTCAGTGACAAACTATAAGCTTAATTTACACACTTCCAATTTGTAATCCTGAAGTTCTAGGTTTATGATATATTTTCCGTCTCAGAGGCTTATGATATAATTTAAGGGGGGTTATGTAGTTACCCAGATCCATCTGCCAGTGTATTCTCTACCTTTCGTTTTTGCATCTATTCTGCCCTGATCCAGATGATAAAATTGAGTGAGAATTATACATTAAGAGCATGGTGCCCCAACAGGAAAACCTGATGTTCTCTTGCCAAGATCTCTCACACACAGGCAACTGTCAATAGTGACATAGCCTGAAGATGAAGCAGCAGAAAGGAGAGAATCTAAATGTTCAAACATTTCTGCTGTTAAGGCTGGCACATTGTTTAGTACTGTTCTATGTCTGAGATATAAATGAAAATAAATAGCTTGAATGATAGATTTGTCCTACCCACTCTTTCTTTATTAGGATAGCTTGCTAGTATTTCAGGCAGTCAAAGAGTTGGACTGCAGATGACTAGTTTCGCTAGAAGCACCATCTCAGTCACAGATCAAAATACCAGGTCTGGAAGGTTTTTGCTTTCCCTGGGCAGACTGTGGACCTTTTGCTGCACACACATATAAAGACACCCCATCTCTAATACTCCTGTTCTTTAAGGAGTGCTGTTTGATTCTGTATGGCATACCTAAGTAGTGTGGGGAGAAAAGAGAGAGAAAGAGCGGATCAGATGTCCTTGTCTTTCTATTCTCCTGCTCATAGCAATGCTGAAAATGCCATGATCTAGCTTTCTGCATGTCTTTATACTTTGGTTCCAGACACAAATGAAATATCCCTGACACTGTCTCTCTGTTGGCTATGGACAGCAGCAGGAGCAACAGAGGCTTCTTCTGTGTTTTGGCATAATTAGTCTGTGATTCCTTGGGACAGTAATGGCATTGCCTGAGCAATCTGCAGGATATTTACTAAATCAGCAAGATATGGAAACCATACCTTTGTCCTGCACTCATCTTTTCCTTGTCATTTGTATTTCAGCTCAGATATCCAATAGCTTGACAGACATTGCCAAATCACAAAAGACCTTACCTATATCTTGAATTTCCTGACTTACCTTATTAAGCTACAATCTGTTGCATAGAATCACACAATAGATGTGTTATAACGTAACCTAACTTACTCCCATAATAAAAGCCTTAAGGCATGCAAAAAGCGAATGTTTTTGTTATCATCTCTCAAAGCAAACAGGAGATCAAGTCAGATGAATCTAGCATGCATTTAATTTAACAAAAATTAAAGCAGATGTCTACTAATGTATGGGATATTATTTTTAGACTTTTCCTGAAAAGCCATATGTATTCAATCTCTAATATGACCCTTTATTGATTATGTTATCTTACTGCTTGCTGAAGTTGAATTATTTCATTCCCTCCAATGAAATCCTCAGTTTTTGTTCAGGACCAAGTTTTGTTATCCCTATTCACCTCTTAAACTGGCAAATCATTACTGTGCATGAATTGGCCACAGCATGCCTGTCCTGCTTGTCAGCGTAGGTGTTTTATGTCACTTGTATAAAGTCCCTGAATTGGGTGTTTCAGAGAAGGGAACTAGAAACCTAGTTCTCTGTGGGCTTCTCAGGTGAGAAGCATTCTGCTGCTGAGCATTCCTTTTCTGTTGCCAATTTGCCCAGTGTCGCTATGGAAATGCACAGTAAAAGAGTACCTCTTAAAAAGCAAAATAATATTGTCCTGAGATGGTCAGCATTCTCCATATTCAGAGGACTTATCCTCCAGTCCTAATATGTAAAAATGCTGGTTTGATTCCTTCAATAGAAAAAAGAATTTAAGGATGAGGAAGAAACGTTCCGCACAGAGGCAAACAATGCTCCAGTACAGCTTAGGCTCATGTTAATTCTGCATCACCCACGTTGGTATGTGGTACATAGTAATATGTGTATTTTATAATATATATATTTCTATTTCTATAATATGCATATTTTATAGTATTTACTATAAGTTGAATCAAGCACTAACGCTATAGCTGAAAGCAGAAACAGAATGAAGCCTCCTCCACTGTCACAGACATCCCATGCCTTAGAGGAGAATCATGGGTTATAGGCCAGACTTACAGAACTGCCCTAGACCCACAGGAGCACTAGCCTTACTCAGGCAACACTTCCAGAAGCACAGGTAACTTCCCAAGTGGGATGTGTTATCTCTGACCTGGGCTTCTGAAGAGTCCTGGCAGTACTGGAGGATAAACAGCATGAGAAGGTGGGACAAGAGAGAAACTGTCATTATAAACATTACCTCATTAACTACTCCAGTGTGTGAGAAGGGAAAAAAGGTAAAAATTGCTGGCAGGAAATTCTAGGGCACTAGGGTCTTACCTAGAAAAATTGTTAATATTTACCTGTTGTTTTCTGAAATTTCTTTTGTTCACTGGATAGCATGCTTTGTTTTAAATTAGTAAAGCCAGAGCTTTCAGAAGCATTATTTGTCAAGGGCACCTAGGGGAGGTAATTTTGTTCTCTCAGGTTTCTGGGTGGGGGCTTACGCCAGAGTTGTTTAATTTTCCAGCTGGAGCCTCCAGGTAATTGAACCTGACAACACCTGGCAGAAGGGTTCCACTGAGTATCTCATTCATTGTGTATAGGCATTTTTATGTCACCTCTCATCACAATGTCTGAGTAATGAGGACACATATCTTCTTTGGGGTTTCCTTTTTGTCTCCTATCTTCCCAAAACACTACCATAATCTTTGGTAACAACACAGCAGAGGCAAAAGATATGCACTAAAATGGGGTTCTTATCTGCGGTTTTATTATCCCATGCAATATTCTTGCAGAAAATTACTTTCTGAAATGTGCTAAGCTGCTCTTTGGCTCTCCAGGGCTCTGTTCACAATTTTCTGTAAGTGATTTTTGTTTAATTTGTAGCAATACAGGAATAGATATCTTTCACCCTGACTGCCATCAATTTAATTGTAGCTATAGGAAATGTAAAGCCTATCAGACGTTTTTTGTTACCAAGAGTGAAATGAGGGGGCATTGTTTGCTTTTTGTGTTTCTGTATGGCCCAGTGGTTAACCTGGTTCCTAAATTCACATAACTTTGCTCCAGATAAAAGCTTAATTTTAGTATAAATTAATTTTTAGGTAGAGGAAGACCATGTTGCCTGCAGTCCTTGTTCTTAATTGCCAACTTGCAGCATGTAACTCAGTCATTAGTAACCATTGGCATTAAGCCAATTACAGGTTTATATATATGAAGGCTGCCTTTTGCTTTTTTAAAAAATTAATAATAATAATAAAAATATAAAGACAGGAAGTGTTTTAACAATTAACAGAAGCAGATTAGTTCACTTTTCATAGTTTGTTAATTGTGTGCAAAATTGCACACTGAAACAAAGCAAGAAAACTAGAACAGGAAGATGAACCAGGTTCTCCTGAAATAATGGGAGGACAAAGAGACCCAGACTCTTCTAATTCATACTAGGTTTTGCATCAGACATACAGAGGAACAGCCTACACTTCTGCTGTTGGATTTCTATAGGAGGAGAGTGTTATGACACACAGTGTTGGCCCACCTCTGGCAGAATAAGAGCTTTGTAGCTGTGAAGACAAGGGAGGGGGTGTGCTCAGGATGTGTGCAGCCATTAGGAGCAGTTGTGTGGTTATGTCTGAAGTGCTGGGGCAGCACTTGTGTCTAAGGAAGGAAGAAGAAGGTAGGGTCAAACACCATCTGTAGAGTGCAAATACATCTGGAGTGGCAGAAGCTGCTAGTTTCCATGGGCCACACTCTACCTTTATGTTTCTGATGTACAGGGTCCCCATTAGTCTGCAGAGAAATGCAGTTTTTGCTCCTGTCTGCTGCATCCTCTGTTCTCAGAAAGGAGAAAGATAAGTGTATGTATACATGCTCCTGTGTGCATTTCAAGGAAAAGCCCGACTGTTTTTAATATATTGATATTCACATCATTTCAATAGAGATTACTTTAATGAGGCCTCAGCTGGGGTAATATGTCTAACTTGGCCACATCACTTCAAAAGGTATACAGGCTAGAGAGGAAAAAGTATCACTAGAAATGCACAGGACAGACTGAAAGGTTTGGGATTATTTAGTCTAGAAAGTGAAATTTTTACCCTCTGCATGCTGGGGAAAAAAAAAAAAAAAAAAAGAAAGAAAAAAAAAAGAGAGAGAGAAATTAAATGGTTTCCACAGGCATTGTGGAAAAGGCAAGTAATAGCTTAAGTTATAGTGGGGAACAGACATTAGGAAAAACCTTTTTAATGGTGAGAACAGATATGCAATATGCTCAGTAGGGGGGTTATGAATTCTCTGTCATTAGGTGTGTTTTTTTAAAAAACATACTGTATAAATGTCTCGTGGAAATGCTGTGTGTACTTGCTGTCATCCCTGTAAGAAGGGACAGCGTTAATGTTTTATGGTTACTTCAAGTCTTGTTTCCCTGTCACTTCTCTTCGCTTTTATATGGGGAAAGTAGGTATGAAGAAGCTAGTTCGCCGACTGTCAAGCAGTCTCCCTCCTTAGGAAATCTCCTGTTTAAGACCTGTTCTAACAGAAATACTTTCCAGTTTGGGGCTCAGGTAAGGAATACCCTCAAATAAAACCTAATCAAACATAGTCTGCCTGAAGAGATTCTCCATTGCTTCTTTTAGACACTCTTATTTTAGCAATATGTGTAGGATTTCTTAGTTTCCTGAAAATGTGTACTGTGAATTTTAATGTTGTAGGGTGGCTCTGCAGAGGAAAGGAAAGATGCCTCACCTTTGCCTGTCTTATGTCTGTAGCATTTTTAGGTAGCATGTAGCAATATGCTTTAACATCATATGCTTACTGTATAGAAAGCAGTATTTTTTTACCTTCATTGTATATTCCAGAATAGATTCTTTGTGATAAATTATACAGAAGTATAATCATCCTGGCATTTGAGAAATTCTGTGCAATATTCCAAACTGAAACGCTTTCATGCAAAGATGTTGGCATGGTGCTTTTTACACCATCCCCCAAAAAGTATATACAGAGAATTTTTGGATGGATTTTTGAACAAACCATGCTTGTAGCTTTGTATCTAAAAATATCTATGAATAAGTTAACACCTGAAAATGTACGTTTCTGTACATGGCTTACATAAACCATAAAAGGTATATTAAAGTTAATTATTATTAAATGTTAATAAAGGTTAATTTTCACTGTGTCTGAAATTTCAAATGTAAATCACCTTGGGAAGAAGTTCTGTCCGGTGACAGTGAGTCTTAAACTAAAGTAAAAAGTTGTCTCTGCAGTTGATGTATAAAAACCCTTATTCAAAATTACTAGACTAATGTCTGCAGCTGTTTTCTTTTTTACCTACAGTCAATACCTCACTACTCAAATAGACCACTACCACAAGTTTTTCCAGCAAACAATTATGATTTTTGTTCTTGTTTACTTTCATTGTAATTACTGACTTGATTGCTTTAAACAAACCACTCTGAATGATATTTTTCCCTCAGGTGTCTTAATTAATCTTTGATTGATGTTATTCAGGGTAAAAAATCATCAAAATGACGTCTTAAAAAAAAATTAAAAAATCAGGATTCAGTCCACAGTAAGTAAATAGGTGGTTTTATTAATGCTTTTAGAATTCTTTTACCAAAATGTAACATAAACCAAACCATGTTTAGATATTCTCTACTTTTTCTCTATGGTAATTCATCATAATGTATTAATATATATCACCTTTTCATACTATTAAGACTCCATACTGTGACTAATCTTATTCATTTTTACATTCCCTGAAGGAGCCATTACATTGTACTCTGCAAAAGAGCCTTTTATAAATGTCTCCACAGGGCAGATTGACACAATATACCCTAATGGCTACTTGGAAGGTTTCATAGTGTGTCCTGGGGATGATCTATTTAATAGCTTATTTATGCTATGGACTGAACTCACAAAATGTATTGTGGCAAGAATCCGTGAAGTGGCATTTCAAGGGTACATCAGAGCTAAGTTGCTGTGTGCTTGGAGAGAAAAGGTGAAAAGAGGTACTTTTGCATTCTTCATTTATCTTCCTTGGACAGCAATAAGCATGAGATAAAACACAGTATATTCTTCTCTGAATCCCTTGAGATCTGGTGTTACAGCCCACCCAAGTATCTTTCTTAATTCTCTGCATACGAACAGCATAAGTGGAGAGTCAGCTGAAAGAGACATTTGGTTGGAGTATCTCCCTCTTCTAGACCTTCTGTGGGTTTCTACCAATGAGTATGTTTTAGCATAGTTATGAGGCTGCATTAATTCGTACCAGCCTACACATTGGCAGAAAATTTGTGTTAAATTAATAAAAGCTATCAAGTACTGGGAAATAATAGCTGTTTCCTATTTTCATGTTTCTTGCAAATTACTCTAGCCAACTTAGTTAATCGCACTTGTCTTCAAAGATCTAGCCTTGGCCCAGAGAAGTAGTAACATTAGCACCTTCTATATTATTGAAGATTTGGTATTCTTAATAACTATTTTGATGGGATGAGCATTTTGTTTACCAAAGGTCTTAGCATGCTCTTCTCCAGCCTGAATCACATAAAAAACAAATATGCAGGGCTTGAAGAACAAAAGAAATCATGAAACCTCTTACAGACCTCTGTAGTGTGATAATTGTGTTTTATTTGAATGATTTCCTTCCACTAATTCCTCAAGTCATTTTTATACGTTTATCCAAAAATCCAGGACTCATCTAAGCAAATTTGACTAGGTATCTAAGCCACTTGAAAATTGCATCTTATTTTGATTCTATTGATATAACATCTAACCTTGCTAGAGCAGATGACAGTGTATGTCACTTCTAACATTCTGAAAATATAATTATTTCTATTTTAACATAGTGGCAAAGAGAAGGCAATATATCAAATACTGAAGTTTTAGAAAAAATACCATATAAACTCAGAAGCTACCATACCACATGATATTTTTGGCAACAAATCATCAAAAACTTCAAAGCATGATCACATTTTCCTCAACACTCTCTTATCTTATAGCACTCTTACTCTTTGCTGGAGTAAATGTTCTGCACACACATATTATACACATATTATACTAATTGTGGAATAATCTCTAAATAGTCTTCAGACGCTTATGTCTGTGTTTACTGACCGTCCTTGAAGCTCCTATTTTTGTCTCCATTGATTTTAGTTTTTAAAAAATATTTTACAGAGTTTTGAGGGTTATTTTCAGACTGTGCTTGAGTTTTCAGCTCTCCTTAGTTTTTTATCCCAAACCATAACGAGACTCTTATACAGTTAAATGAGTGTTATGCACGTGTTCACCGCAGAAATATATGGAATAGACCTAAATAAAAATTTAATCCAAAAAATTGTAAAATATCAAGAATGAGATTTTATTGCTGTCTACAACAGCCTAATGGGAGGGTATAAAGAAAATGCAGCCAGACTTATCAGATGTGCACAGAAATAAGAAGCAACAGGCACAAGTTGCTACAAAGGTAATTCTGAATGTACATTAAGGGAAAATATCACAATAACTAGAGCCAAATGTTGGAATATTGCATTCTGAAAGGTTGTGGAATATCTGTCCTCGGAGGTATTCAAAATTCAGCTGAACAAGGTCCTGATCAGCCTGATGTATGTCAGCTCTGTCTTGAGCAGGAGGTTGGACCTCCATACGTCCTTTTCAGTCTAAATTATTTGCAATTCTGTGCCTCTGGCTTGTTTTAGTACAGTTTTTTTGATTCACATGTTTGTATAGCCACAATGTAATCCTATGAAATTATGGAAGGTATAAATAACAGACAAAAAGAATCTATGCAGCACAAATTTTATTACTCTTTCTAGACAGTTAGCTGCAAGTCTTTAGTATTAGTCTATGTGTAACACTGCCTGTTGAGAGTTGCAATGAGGTGATAAACCAAGCCCTGAATTCTGGCAGTGGGGGAGGTAGAAGATGGCATGCTGTTTCAAATCATTGTGCATGCAAACAATGAATCTCAAACTATGCTTAATACAGAACTAAGGGTGATATGAAGTTAATCTAAACAATGCCTTTAGTCATCCCATGCACCCTTGGAAATAGGTGGCATTCAACATCCTGATTTACTGTTTTTCAGTTACAGTAGTCACTGAAAGTATTTAGTATTTTTATGATTTCAAGTTCTTACAAGTTCCTGTAAGGGATCACTCTGTTCAAAGCTCTTGGTACTACTGTTGAGTGTAACATCCTAGGTTTCTATTCAAATGTGTTTGATTTCATTAAGTTCTGGTTAGTAATGCCATCAGTTTGGTACTTGTGGTTGAAAATAATTCTTATGAGAGAACCTGTATCCACCGAATATTATGAAACCTCTGGGTCCATAACACAATTTGACTAATCACAGTTATCCTGGTTATTGTATTATCAGTTATTATTATATTATCAGTTATGTGAATTCTCTCCAGCTCTACATAATACGCCTAAACACAGCTTTACACTGACCATGACTGCTTCCAGAAAGAAAAGGATGTGTAAATCTTGAGAAAAAGAAAAATGGCTTTAAAATGTATTCCTTGATCTAGTCCTCCATCACTAAATTAAACTTCAGCAACTTACTCAGAAAATGTGTTCTTTTTATGTGCTCATATAAATCACTCATTTCAATGTTATATGTATCTTTTTTATTATAGGGGAAGCAAAAATAAATAAATAAATAAATAAATAAATAGCCAACATACAACATAGACAGTATTTCAGCTCCTAAAAACTAAGTTTTCTAGATACTCAGGCTGCATCAGGCGTGAGAATGGAATATTATTGTAATTCTAAGGGGTAAAACTCTATCCTGTTTAAAATTACTCCTTTGGCAATGGAAATGAGCACATGTTGAGATTATTGATTAAACTATATTACATCATCTCTTAGAAACAAAGTACTCCAAGACACGTAAATGTCTTTGCCCTTGTTACTTAACATAATTTTGAATAATTTACCAGGTCATAGTCCATGAAACATGGCCTTTTGTTGCAAATTTTATATCAAAATACAACATTTGATACAAGATATGCCATTCCTTTGAAGGTACTCATTAACATTATTAGTAGGTCAAAATTAAATGATTAGCTGATTTTGTATAACTCATATTTTTTACAGCTAGTATAAAACCTTACTGTTTTTCTTTGCAGAAGTTGAAAATTTGAACACATATTAAGTATAAATCCTTCCTGGCAACTGCAGTCCACAAGTTCTTTGAGCTCAACTACAAGGATGCTTGCTTTACAGTTTGGGTGACCAACTTCTTCCTTCATCATTTTGCTGAAACACAAATGTATTCAGGACAAGGTAAGTCTGTCTAAAAACGATCTGTCCTAGTTACTTTCACTAGCGTGATGGTTAAAAGACTTTATAACCAGGTCAGCTACACGAGTGTCAATATGTAGAGGCAGATATGTCAATTAGGTTTCAAAGCTTTGTTGAATAATTTGGGTTTGTTTGTTTGTTTGTTTTGATGGATACTTATAAACTCTCCCCATGGGAATTTAGCAGAGGAATAGAACAAAAAAGTTATGAACACTTCAGGAATCTCACAGAAGTACAATTTACTAGAAGTCTAATATAAATGATTTGTTTCAGGAGCCAGGTTCTACAAGATTCGAATGCACTAACCTTGTATTGATGTCCATGGCACTACCATGTACTAAGTATTACAAAGATATAAATTCCATCTATAAAACTGTACCTTTTACTCATATTTTTCTAACCTCACAATATTTTTGACTACAGCAAGACTGTAGGAAGTGAAATATATGTCAAATATTGTTTGATTAAAACATTTTTGTATTTACACCACATTGCCTCTATAGCCTTGTTAAAATTGTTAATGATGACATACCTAGAAGTCATGTTTTGGGAATGAAATATGTAAGTGAAAAAGGATGAAGAACTGATATCTCAGCAGGTGTGTGACTTTTCCTGTATTCAGAATTCTGCTGTTCAAAGGTGGTCAACACCTCCTGCTGCCATTTATATTCATTTCAAAAGACTACAAGTGCTCTACTCCCTGTAAAGCTCGCTCTTACTGAGTGCTGCTTCATCTCTACAGTTCCTATGAAAAGTCTGGAATAAGGAGTAATGATGTATTTTTCAGAAAGTATCTTCTGACCAAACAAGGCATGTGTATTTAACTAAATTTATTTGGCAGAAGAAAAAAAAATAGTTGTGGACTTTTCTGCCAAAAATTTTGATTTTTTTTCAACACATGTGAAATGCTGTTCTAATTAGGCTTTTCTCTTTTTTTCACAAAACGTTAAGTTATCTAAGGTGAAAACTATCATTCTCTCATCCAACTCTGTCCTCACAACATTAAATAAAAGCATGTCTTTGGCTTCTGTGAATAACAGCAAATGAATAGGTTCTTGGCTACTGCAAACATTTCTGTGGATGCACATTTTACTTCTGAAAACTGAGCTTTTAATAAGAGGATATAACTTTTTAATTATGACTGACTATTGAAAAGAAAAAGGAAAGAACACAACTCTCTCTTGCAGACTACCTGCTTTGAATTAGAGTGGCAGTCTTAAGTTTCATTGGGACCGACAGTTTCTTCACAACATTAATGAGGCTGACTAATATACTCTGTCTCCCTCATCCATGCAAGTTAAAGTTGAGGCATAAAGGATCTTTCTGACTACTTGACTCTAAAGAGTTTAGTAGTGCTAAAGAAATGAGGGGGGCAGAAACTTGCATGGAAAATAAATTAGAAAATTAAAATTCCTTTCTTTGTAGGAATGAAAGCTACGGCATTTTTCTTTTATTTCACATGTGTATTGAACTTCTTGTGGTCCATAATTCCAGACTCTAGGTATATCTATTTTCTGGACACATGATAGAATCTTATCTTGCAATCTAATATTCTTATAATTAGACTTGGAGACCATATCTGCTTTATGCCCAGGGCACAATGTTATTTAGGAACACCGACTACTGTCTGCCAGCTAACCACTGCAGTCTGATTTCATTCAGTAAATGTTGCATCATCAACCTTTACTCTAACTAGCAATGTCTTGTGATTTATTTCCCTTACTCCCACATGCTCTCAGAATTGCAGCAAAGAATAGCATACAGTTTTCTGAGTGCAGTGATTTGTTCCAGAAGGCTACTTTCTCATGACAAGTTGTATCAAATGAATACTTGCTGAAGCTTATTACCTTGTAGTAGCAAAAAATATTAAATTTTGTTTTTTCCTTGTAGTTCTTTGGTTCTACAAATTATAATTAAACTCTTAATTATGATAGCTGCTTGAGTGTGACAAATTAAGTTGACTATATGAAAAGTCACTCTGTACCCTTGAAAAATGCAGCCTTAGTTTAAAGGTATTGCACTGAAAATTGAATTTTTAACAGCAAATTCCAGACACTGTTGAAACTGTGAATAAAAAATACACGTTTCACACAGCGCAAGGCCCATGCATGTACTTCTCCTCCTCTTTATTCTTCTCACCAACCCTGTCCTGTATCTTGGTCAAGTTTTTATATGCATTTCACACCAATGTCTTCTTACAACTATTTTTCTGATACAACCAAGAATCTTAGTTTTGAAGGTTAGTGTACAGAGAAGGTGAAAGTCAGCTGGAAATCGGCATTATTGCATAAAAGCATGTTAGAAATAAAAGATAATAGTTGCACACATGATCAATTCTGAATTTTCATACTTGTTTGTCAACTTTCCAAAAATCTTGGCAAGTTTTTTTCTTTTTAAAGAGACCAAAATTCGTAAAAATGGCAAAATATAATTTGTTTTTAAAGGTGGGAATATATATATATAATTATCTTTATGTTCTTCTAATTAAATTGGTTTTTTGTCAAATTCTAAGGAGACAAAATAACTTTTTTTTTTTATTTTTCCCAAAAAAAGGGAACAGCTACTTTTTAATTACGTGCCATTTTGCTCTATTTTAATATGTCTGCTTTTCAAAGACCAGTAGAAATCTATGCTGCAGGTTTCATGATTTCTTTAAAGGAGTTAATAGCTTCAGTAGTATCAGACAAATAATACACTTTGCAGTGCAAAAGTTTCCTGAAAACATTGCATTGCTTAATATGTCCCAAGCCTGATAAACAAATTCTACAGAATTTTAAAGTAAGGAGAACTGTTTAAAATGCAATTTATTAGAATCCTGCACTCCAGTTCTACTGCCAGTTGGATTTTATTGCTTTGGTTTGATTGCATTCTTTCATTCTTTGCACTAGATTCAACCTTGACACTCAGATCACTTCTGGAAAGGCACTGGACTAAGGTGCAGTTCCTAAAATATTGTTTTAGTTTAGTTTTAGTTTAGTTGAAGTTTCAAGTGTGGCTTTGAATCTCTCTGACTCAGTTATCCACCAATAAAGCTGGAAAAAAAAACAAAAAAAGTCACAGCTTAGATTTATCATGTCATTTTTAGCAGAATTTTTTAGCTTGAGTAAATGATCTCATTTTATTTCTGTTCTCTATATGTCTGCAATAGGAGTTTAACCTGAGTGAGGAATGAAGAAATTGCTCTGTTTTAGAGAACAATTTTTAAAATAGTTCTGTTATTTCTGCCCCATTTAAAGTTCAATAAAGCTGTTGAAGTAATTTGATTTTTCAGCTGAAGACAAGCAGAAGGCTTGTACTTGGACAACAATTTATCGTTCAGTAATTGTTTTATGGAAAATGTTGAAGTATCTTACATGCTAAAGTCAGAGAGGGAAAAAGTCATCTATTTACTTCTTGCGTATGTAATAAATAAGTCTAATAGCTACAAAATACGTCACATTTCAAACCTATCTCTTTGTAGAGAATATCTAGTCCAACCACTTAGCTCAAAGCAGGCTCATCTACAGCAGGTTGCTCAGAACTGTCAAGCTAGGCACTGAATGTCTCCAAGGCCTGAGACTCCACAAACTCTAAGCAAACCATTTTGGTGTTTGACCACCCTCACAGCAAAAAAAAAGTTGTTTAGTTTCTTTAATGGAATTTCCTGCATTTCACTTTGTGCCCATTGCCTCTTTCCCATATGGAAGTGAGGCTGACAGACCTCAGATCTCCTCCTTGCTCTCTAGTTTCTTCCCATCCTCAGAACTCTCCCCAGTCTTCACAACCTTTGAAAGATTATTGAGAGTGGCCTAGGATGGTATCAGCAAGCTCCATTAGCACTTGTGGCTGCAGTTAATTTTCTATTAATTTGTCTAGAATAATATGATACATGTGACATAGTGAAAAGAGATAAAACTGTAAAAATAAAATTAAAAAAAAAGATTGTTTTGATAGTACACAATATTAGTTTTTACCTTTGAGACATTTGCTGAAAAGTTTTCCTGGAACAAAAGGTGTTATTGGAAAAATGAAGCAAACCTATTCTGAATAAAGTTTTGAATCTGCAACAGAGCCCAGAAAATATGGTATATTTTCTAGTCTGAATTTTCTTTCCAATTCTCTCAGTGACCTACCCTGGGTAAGTCTAATAACTTGCAAGAGCTGGCAAAGCGGTGTCTAGGTAGCTGTAAATCTGACAGAAACCACTTCAGTTTC
The DNA here is from genome assembly GCF_964035555.1 of Netta rufina. Taxonomy (NCBI): domain Eukaryota; kingdom Metazoa; phylum Chordata; class Aves; order Anseriformes; family Anatidae; genus Netta; species Netta rufina. Next base: position 12,242,215 of record NC_140140.1, on the reverse strand, counting down.
AGTCTGAACAATTTCCAGTGAGTTTTATTTATTTATTTAAAACTATAATTCTTTTGTAATTTGGGATATTTTTTTATTTAAAACTATAATTCTTTTGTAATTTGGGAATATTTATTGTTGACTCTACAGCAGTAAGGTAAGTGTTACTGATCATTTCATACAATTTAAGATGATTACATCACTGGCCAGATGTGCATATGACTAGTTTTCTGATGTATTCCTTTAATTTAAATTCAACTTTTGTTTGACTTGAGTGTTTCTACCAGATAGTCCAAGTTTCATGCCACATATTTATATTCCTAATAGAGGTATGGTCAGCATAAGGTGTTACATATTACCATATGCCCCCTCTAGAGGCATTAATCCATCCTGAGACCTAAATAACTCCATGGAGGTGATTCTCTCTTTCTATGACTTCATAGAAGCTGACTGTAAATACGATTGTAAGGTTTGGAAGATGTTTAGAAGCCTGAAAATAAGTAGAATGAATCCAATTTTAATTTAATTTGAAACAAAAGGAAATGGAGATACTGTCTATTCCCTTGAAAATTTGTTTCTATAGTTTACTAGCATTCCTGCCGAAAATAAGCACCTGTGTTTTCTTGTTAAAATCAAAAGCCAACTTCTATTTAAGATAATTTCTCCTGATAGATTAAAAGCCCTTCTGGTATTCTGAGTTTCCTCTTTACGAAGGTATTCATACACTGTAATCATGCTAGCTCTTGATCTTCACTTTGAAATTATGCTTTTGAATTGCATGAAAATTCATGTCTTTGGGGTCAAAAAGGGATGGGGAGTCAATACCAGAATGTTTCTCTTGTATTTTCATGTGGCCAAGCGAGGAAAAGTTCCCACTGACTTCAGTGAAATGAAACTTTATCTTTACAGTTCAGTTCTCTCCTTGAACAAGTTTGTCTGTCATAAAATGTTACTCTAAATTTGGGATTCTATCAGCAAAATCTGTTTCCTTCTCCATCCCTTATTGGTGGTATTTTTTCTGAACCCAGAACTCATCAAAATTTAAGTCTGGTAGCCTTTGGCCAAGCATTGTCATTATAAGGGTAATAATGATTCATCATCCCCCAGAAACCTCTAATATAAACATCTGCCTTTTAATGAATTGTTTGGATGAGTCACAAATTTATCAGACAAGAAGGGGAATCCTTTTGTAGTTCAGTAATTAAGTTCTTTGTTCACTGCACAGCCCTCTCTTGGCTTTTGCATATCAGAAGTCTAAGCAATGTCTTCAAGGAAATGATCTCACAAAGAATGAATAGCCTTGCATGATATGGCATTTGGATGGAGAATTTTTTGAACCATGCTTAATTAAGGATAATTTACACAAAAAAGAAAGCAGAAAAGATACAGTTAGGATGAATCAATTGACCAGTACGTGCTTGGGGCAGAGCATGTGTAGAAGAGGGTGTAGTCTGTTCTTTATATCCAGTGTTTAAGACATTGTGTGATGTATGTTACAGTTAGCCTTAACCAGTCCAAAGTTTAAATAAATCCTCTTTTAAATCCTCTTTTAAATCCTCTTTTTAAATAGTGTGTTTAGCATTTTTTCTTCGCTCAATGTAAAAGTTGTTTTTTTGTTTTGTATTTGGTAATAATGAGAGTAGAACACTTTGTCTTGATTTTAACAGAAGGACACCCAGAGATGGGCTTAACACCATGGTAAAACACCATGATACTGACAATGAAATCAGTAGAACGAACAGCCCTGGAAAACGGTCAAAGCACTAAGTACGTGATCCTCTATTCTTGGATGGCGAGGGCGGTGTCTGAGGTGGGTTGTTTGTTTCAATGTCTGACAATGGAATCACAACATAGGAATTGACTGGCTGAAACCATTAAATAATGTATTCCCTAGATATAGGTTTGAGAAGTTGGGAGGGCAAGCTTTAAAGCCACAGTGGAGGTGAATTTGTATCACTGTGACCAATACTTTACTTGTGTCGGCATCATTAACAGAAGTGGCATGTCTGATTTACATGTTGCTTTCTACTTCAACTGAGTTGTTGCATGGCCAGGTTTTTTGTTTACCTGTGCACAGTTGGTATCCTTCACCTCTCAGAAAATCTCTGTATATCAACACAGTGTGACATACATAATTAAAATCTCATTTAAAACTAAATCCATGTAACGTTTGTTGGATAAACTGATATAAAGCAGAATTTACTTAAATTCATGAAATAAATTATTTCAAAGAGATACACCTTACTTACCCACTCACCCAGATAGTTCCATTGAAGAATGCAGTGGATCTCAAAGAAGCAGTAGCAAATTAGAATAACTCTATTATAAGCTTTGAAAAAATAAATTTAACATAAACAAATCCCCAGGCCAGAAATATATTTCTGAAACCTTAGCTCTTTCTTTCTTTTCCTTGTTTAAAATAAAATGAAGCAGATGCTTGAATGCCTTCCTAAATCAGGACAAGAGTTTGAAGTCTGATCCATTTAGGCTATTCACTTAATCTTGAGTAGAAGTGGAATACCTAGCTCCTTTTTCAAAGTGTTGAGTCTATTACGAAAAATGAATATTGGATATGTCGGGTTTTTTTAATTTTGTTTTTGCTTAAATCACTGTAACCATTTCCGTAAAACATACACTGTCAGTATACATACATGAATAAAGTGAATATTTGTATCAGTGTTATCACATTGTAGTTAAGTACAGGCTTTTATTCCTAACAGTGACTTATTCTTGAGGGAATATGACATTTGCTAGGAAACCTAACTGGCAAAAGTAATAAGTAGTAATAAAGCAGAAGGAATCTTTGTAATCTAAAGATTAATAGATAAAATGTTTATGCTGAGGGTTTTCTTCATCAGTAAACTGCTGTTTCCACCTATTTGCATTTTAATGGTTACCCTAGTTCTGAAGTTAAAATTACAGACTTTTCCCAGCTGCTCTTTAAATGCTACATTATAATTTTGAGGAAGCATCATACGTAATTATATTTAATAGACACAGAATTGATTGAAACACTTAACGAAAACAAAAAGCCCAGACCTAATTTTGTAAACATGTTATTGTACAGTAACCCCCAATGAGTTTGTTCTTAAATCTCCTAATTAATTTTTAATTAAAAAGCTCAAAGATGCCATTATACTACTTGTTGTAAATAGCAGCCTTATGTAAGCATAAAGGACTTAGCTGCTCAGGCAAATATCTTCCATTTAAATCCATGTTAATGAGAACTCCTGAACACAGTATTTGGGAGATTCAGCACTAAAATACTGTAAATATCACATGGGGATTTGTTCTTTTTATTCCTTCTTTCGTTTTTTTTGTCCCACAGAGAGGTTTGTGCAGAACACAATAGGCTTGTACATGACAAACTGTCTGAATTTCCACTTAGGTGCATCAATCCTCTCCCTGTTTCTACTATCAGCCTATACACAGACTTAACTGGTGAATTGTAGGGCTGATGTAACTAATCTCTATGTATGTGAGGGCAAATGGGCACCACATCAGTAAATTTCTACACAGATTTCCTCTATTAAATAGATGAACACTCCTCTTATTAAGAAAACACTAACCTGGTGAATAAAAACAAAGACTAGCCATATTCCCCGCCTCACATATAGAGGATCCAGCTTTCCATGATTTTAGTCATCTTATCATTAAAACCAGCCAGAGGATCTGAGCCAGTAGTTGAAACAGTGTGTTGCTGTGGGGATGGGCTGATGTCAGAAGTAGAGGATTATTAATAGCATGAAAACAGCAAGTGCTCCTTTCAGAGAAGCATCTTTAATAGCGGGGGGGGGGGGAAAGCACTTGAGACAAAATCTCATGTGCTAAGTTTTTAACCAAGGAGAGATGAGGGGTGGAAATGCAGTGATTTCCACTGTTTAATTATCTGTCTTGTGTATGATTATTAACACTGCACACAGAAGCTGCAGAATGTAGAAGGCTGGAAGTTGTAAACTCAGTTTTGAAAAACTGCAGTTTTCATTTTAAAACACAAGAAGTTTTATTATTAGGACAAGGGATTAAAAATAGTGGTTTCCTCTGAGAATAAATTCAGAACGCCTTCTCCAATCAGAACTTTTCTTGTCAGGTTCTTGGTATTTTAGAAATGGAATCTATCATGAAATGACTCAACTTAATTAGGACTCCTTTTTATATATATCTAAATACATCAGGAATAAATCACACAATTCCACTACATACCTTCAAAATCAGCAGCAATACCTACATGCTTATTAATGCCAAACATCAGTTGCATGCTTTCCTTTGGCCACGAGGTAATATATTTAGTGTAAACTATATACACACACACACTCCAAAAAAAAAAAAAAGTCTAAAACTATAGTACTTATTATTTATCTTGCATGTCTTTTTTGGACTATCCATGGAGTAAGAGGGAACTATGGGGTAAGAGGGAACTCTTAGACCTGCATTTTTGAAGTGAAACATCCAAAGCAATCTGTTTTCCTGCCAGATCTATCACCTCTGTTTTTGATATTGTGTGGAAATAGACAGTTGGAACATCTTATGGAAAGTAGCACAAGGAAATGGAAACAGGGAGCCAATAGTATCTGCAGGACAAATAGTTCTTGTAGTCTTTGGCCATCAAAAGAATTTTAGAGGTATACAAAATGTATGCCCAACAGATGTTTTACTTGCCCTGTCTAAAGAGAGACATTCTCTTTTTCTGAGCAGATTTGTACTGATGCAATAATCAGTCCAATTGGTACACTTTGTGAAATTTGCCTCAGAGATATTTGGAATACCTGGTAAAATTTTCATGCATACTTAATTTCTTGGCTGTTGTTTTTTTTTGTTTGTTTGTTTGTTTTTTTTTTTGTCATTCCTGATTCTGTAATAAAAATTGTGAGTCAACCTATGCATTCAGTTTCTGTGTGCTATGTATTGTTCATTTTGTGCTTGACTTAATGCTTTGTTGGTGACTTGCTAGTTTCAAAAAATCATGCTCAGAACATTCTTCTTCTGAAATTAATATTCCTCTCGTGTTAAAGGTAACAGTTCCAAAAACAGTCAAAACTTTTTCAGTTCCTGGAATGCTCCAGCTGCTCTGGTATAGCTCAGTCTCTTAAGATGTGATACTATAAATCAAATGTGTTACAGTATATATTTCTAGTTGCTAATGGCAGGCTTTTACAACTATGGATGGTTTTGTCATTTCTTTTTTTTTTTTTTTCCCTTGTTAAAATCTGTAATAGTTACATATCATGTGTGTGTGCTGTAAATGCTATCTAAATTACCTATTTTACAATTGCCCACAGGAGATGCTTGCCTAGAAGAGAGCTTTATTGTGAGAGCATGTAGCTCATCACACTCCAAAATAAAATCTCTCCTGTTTCAGAAGTTGCTGCAGTGAATGCAAGTAAACCAGCACTAGCAAACTGTGCGCTGTAGTTTTACTATATTGTAAATCTTTATGAAATGATATTGGGTTGCATAAAGAAAATCAAATGTTTTTTATCATTTCTTGTATTAGCCCAGGGCTTCTACAGCTCTGGAGATTTGTAATTCTCTTCCTTAAAGGACTTCAAACAAAACTTTTTTCTTTCTGGAGAGAGAGAGGTGGAACAGAGGTCGCATGGAGGTCATGCTTTGTACTTTCCAGTGGTGGTGAAAACCCTGTTTCCCTCAGCACTTCAGGACTTACTCAGTGACAGTTTCTCATAGTCCTGCTTTTTCTGGTGAAAGATACCTCTGAAGAAAGACAGGATATTTGTGTGTGTTTTTTGTTTTTGTTTTGTTTTGTTTTTGCTTTGTTTTGACAGTGTCTTTATCTTTTCTCCAGTTTCTAAAAAGACAGACACCTTGTGCATTGAGACATTGAGCTTTCAGATCATCATCAACTCGTGTACACTTATGATTTAGATGTTTGTTTTTGTTTGCACATAAGATATGTAAGCGTCTAAAGTAAGGCTGGTTTCAATTACACAACTTGTAGCAATACCGTTTGCTAATCTCTGTAAGAAAGAAGTCTGCTTCCCCCCTTCCCATCACAGAGGCTAGAAGATGTGTGAAAAACATAGCAGAGTAGCAGCCAAAATACTTAAAGTACTGTATATTCACTTGAGTCCCTCTTCTTTGCCAGTGCTTAGAAACTTCTATAAGTACACCAGCTGTGCGACTTGTCCACCCAGCTGATAGTACTTCAAATCTGCTTAGCTTCAGAAATTACTTGCCTGTGTAATCTAATTTTACCCAATGTTCTGTTTAGAAATAAGTCCATTTACCACTCACAGACTGTTAGTTTCCTGATTTAATAGTGAAATGATGAAGAAAAAAAACAGTGTTTCTCCCTCATAACTCATGCTTTCATTCCACTTGTTCATACTCCAGTAATTGAAATTACAGTCTTATAATTGTGCAGACATTGATGATTTTGCAAATGGAGAATTATTAATAGCATAAAAACAAGAAGGACCTCTTCTCAAAATGTTATTCCAGCAGGGGAAGAAAAAAAAAAAAAAAGAACCAGAAAAATATCCTTGATTATTTCTTCATTTTTGTGCATTCTTAACATTTTAATTAGGCAGAAAAAGTAGATAAGATTTTCTTTCATCCGCTTGAATATTACTGAATCATAGCGAAAGAGAATCTTATGGGAAATAGTACAAATCGTGAACTTAGATTAAGCATATTCTAAGATTAAAGAAAAAAAAAAATTGAGAAAAGTAATGCAAAACAGAACCAAATCTTTATTGGTGTTTCATTAGCAAATTGATTTATTTGTACAGTTAAGTGAAAAATACGTACTTTGTTTAATTTTTTAGGAAAGATAAAAATTTATGTGTATTTCTACATACAGATACTTTTATTGTTAATTTGCCAAGCCTGATATTCCATACATACTTTGTGGCCAACAGGATCTTTTGGTCTTTTTTTTAGGAAGTTGTATTTGTTGCATCTACCACAAATGCATGCATTTGTTGCATGTATTTCCTAAGTATTTGAATATTTATTTTCAATTAGGAGCTGGTCAGGAAAACTTTGCATCTCACTTTGCTGGGAGGTCCCTGGGAGGGCCTGGCTGGGAGCTTTGGAGTCCCCCTTTGTAGGTGGTGCTGCTGAGCCTCCTTCCAGGTGGAGGTCCTGGTTGAGCACCTGCTCTGGAGATGCTCGTGCGTAACTCCTTCCTCTCTGCACAGCCAGCATCGTGGCTGGTCCCAACCCTGAGCCACAAAGTGGCTCCAAGGAGGTAGTTTGTTGGAGTACAGTGCCTGAGATACTAGTTAGGAGAAAGTGAATAAGGAACAATGAAAGAGCCAGGGGACAACGAAATCACTAGTCTGCTTTTTTTAAGACAAACAAAAGAAGTATTTTTAACACATTGTGTAACTGCACTGTGGAACTCATTGTGTTGTAATGTCAAAGAAGCCAAAAAGTGTAAGTAGGTTAAAAAAAGAGAGCATACAAGGAAATGACCACGATCCACATTTGTCACATTTCTCGTACTCTTTTCCTGACTTTTTAAGCTGTTGGATACAGAGGGAAATGGACTTTGGGCCTAACCAAGCACTTCTGTTCTTATGAATGCAATTTTACTTTTCCATTGTACTTGAGGCAGTTTTATCTTTGTTTTGTAAGTGTATATTTAGCAAAAGCTTTTAAAAATCAACCATGCTATGAGCATCTCATTGCTAAGCAACAATGTGTTCTTCCCTCCCACCTGCCTTCTTGCTATTATGTGAAAAATAAGTATAACAAATTTGTAAAGAGTAGGGTGCTTTCCTCATAATAGCATAATCAATAGAGAGGCTGAGCACTGAGCAGTTCTGGTCACTTATTTCTGAAACATACTGTGACTGCTATCTGGGTACTTACTAAAGCAACAATGGTCTGTATCCTACTGCTGCATTCCTGCAAACTTTTATTGAGATATCTGCTTGTGCATAAATTGTTCCACACAGAACATTTTTTGTAGTTTGTGTCTTTTGGTAGGCATGGATGATTTGGGTGTTTTGAGATGACCTAATTCTGCATGATCTGCTGTTCAGGCAGGTGGATCTTACTTCACCTGAGGAAGCTGAAGCCTGCAGCAACTTTAGTAAATCCATCTTATAAATGCATTGGCATACAGTGTATTGTTTAGGGGCTCTCATTCTGGAGTATTACTATTAGCTCTGGAGTTTTCACATTGATCAGAAGACAGTTAAGTTGTGGTGGACAGGGGAGGGGGCAGAATTGTGCTTTGTCAGCTAACTGCACTTCAGGAAAATGCTTGTCAAACCGTCTGTTGTTTCACCATCATTCTGGAACTAAAGCAATTTTAAAGCTCTACAGTTCATCAGCTTTGGGGGGGGGGGGTATTCTGTGGTGCTGCTCTGTTTTATCAGTGCTCTTGTGAATGCCTTCGAAAGCTATTCACATGTATTCCACGAACTGTGATTTTTGCTTTGCAATATTGTGTGAACACCACTGAAACTATTTTTGTAAGGTTCATGTTTTGAACTAAATGCTGGCTAAGTGTTAAGTATGGTCAGGGATTTGTAGGATAGATTGAACTTTGTAGGAATGCTCCCTGGCTTACAGTTTATACCCAAACTCCTGATCTCCTTGAGCTTAGGAAAGCTGTGGTAGTAACTGAGACTCCAATAGCAAACAACAAAAAAATAAAAAATAAAGCAAAATAGTTACCGTTTGGTGACCACCTCTTTCCAAGTACTTGGAGTGCAAATTGCTTTTTCTCACCTTTCATCTCTTAGCCTAAGACACATAGGTTGCATTTTCATTGGTATCATGTCAAAGACGTCCTTAACTTCCTCTTTACCATAAAGATAGCTAAAGGTTGTTCATTTATTTTCAAGCACCTTTACTCTGTTAGAGGTTTGCCTCCAATTCTTGGTGAACTCTACTTATCTGTGTGAGAAAGCAGTTGTGAAATGAACTTGGGTGTGAATTTGAACAAAATCCTGCACACTAAGCTTTGATGTGGCTGTTCTTATTCCTTGTTCAAGGAAGAGAGCTTTTAGGTTGTTGATTAGCATAGCATGAATTGCTATCCCAAATATATTCCTATTTTGTTTAGTCTTCATAGTCTTCAGTGACTATGCTGTGAAGCACTTTAAAGATACCAATACTCCAAAATATGACAGCAGAACTATTTTAAGATATAAATTATGCAGTGTACTTTGCTAGTTAGAACTTTCAGTGGTAATAATATTAGTATTATAATAGCAATCTTCCAAAAATCTTCCAAAATAGTGTCAGTGGCAAAACACAGGGATCTTTCCATATAGTGGATTTAAGATCAGAGCCATGACCTACCAACCACTTGCACATGGGAAAAAAGATTACAGACACCATGCTGTATTCCTGTTTGTACTTTTTTTCATTAATGGGTAAATAACAGGTGGGCAAGTAACCAGTGAAGAGTCATAGCCTAACCTGATGCGCCATATAACAACTGAGTTAGCACAGAATAGAAGTAGGTTGTGGAACAAAAGATATATAATTTCTCCTCCCTTCAGAGCAAAGGAGAAGCACCATCCATGATATTGATCTCTTTTTCAGAATTTATTCCCTGTTTTTCTTCCAGTGCAATAACATAATACAGCTTAATTAGAGCAAAAAGTTAATATTCTATTTAACATATAGCAAAGTAAAAGTAACATGTGCCAACGAGGTTACAGTCCATTTACCCATAATTCTTCTATTCACACTCTTCTCATTCATTTTTAATGATCATTTTATGTTTTTCCTTTATTTCTTCTTCCTATGTTATTATATACACAAGGGGGGAAAATGAACAAAGTTAAATTGTTTCTTGGGTTTTGCTGAGCTGCCTGGTGGGTAGATAAAAATAGCAAGTGCCAGTGGCAAAGTCTCCCGAAAAGTGCTAGCACATTGTGAAAGTGCTAACACATTGTGCTATTGAATCAGCACTGAGAAATCAGATTTTCCTCACAACGCTTTCTTTAAACTTAAGGTGACCTTTAGGAATTCATTTGCATCAATGTAGAGAACCTTATTACTTTGTCATATCAGAGTATGTGCTGTCATCCTAAAAAGAGCTCAACTATGGGTCCTGGAAATTCCCTTCTTTTGTCCTATGCTTGATAGAACAATATTGATTCTGGTACCAGAATAGACAAGTCAAAAACACACAGTAATGAGGGAGATTGTCTTTGGAAAAATATCGTTATGCAGTAATTTATATTTCAGTATTGCAGAAAGTTCCTATTTATGAAAGGCTCCATTGTATGGTTTCTGAAAACTATTTCTATATACTTGATAATTCTCCCTGCTTTTCTGAAATTCCACGGAGCCTGAGGTTATCTACAGCACAGACACTGATACAAATTTAAAACAGGGTTTGGGGCAGCAGAGCTATCTTGGATATGGCTTCTGTCTTGCATATTGATTATGTAGAAAAAGTTTTACCTTACGGTGTCAAATTCTTAAACTCTTACTTGTGGATCAAATTAAAAGAGATTGAGTGCTGCTGTGCCACCTATTGATTTTGAAGGAAGCAAGAATTGCAAGAATTGCTCAGAACTTCTTACAGTCGGGACTGAATTGATCAAAGTTCTTATGGGTTTTAGCTTATGAATTGTAAAATGACTTAGATGTCTGTATTGTCTGGATTAATGTTTTTACACATTGCCTCAATCCATGGTTTACAGAACTCAATGAAAATATTATCTTACACTGCCATGGACTTCCAGTGAAGATTTATATTACAAACTAGTCTCAGAACAGGTCTATGACCTGTTTGGACAAACTGGACAAATATTTCAAAATTTGGATGATAAAAATTAGGCTCTCAAGCCAAACACAATATCAAAGAATGAAACACAGCTAGATAGAGGAGGCTATAAATAGCCAGTGACTGAAAATACTAATACTTAAGTAGCTGTTTACATGTGGAATTTAAAGAAGTAAGAAACCTGAAGAAGGGCATTTTTGAATGCATTGTTACTCACTAGTATGTCTTCTTTATATACCAAGGGAAGAAAGAATATGGTTTTCAAAAGGCAAAGACATGTTTTCAGCACAGCAGATAGAGTTTCATTCCATGTTGTTACCCAAGACCTCCGTTGCAATGTATGTGTGCTTACAGTAAGAAGCACAATAGCATCAAAGTATAGCATAGAAACAGCAACAGTGAGCTGAGGAGAAAAAAAAAAAAAGTGTGTCTAACTTTTCTGAGACACACTATGCAGTACTCCTTTACTCAGATTTTTTAGTAATAAATTGGCCCAATACACATAGCAAAACTGGCCCTGTGAATTCACTATGGAGACTAAAAGTAGCAGTTACTGATCCTATCTCAGTCTGATGTATTAGTTTAAATAACAAAATAATACTTACAGAAGTTTAAAGCAGATTGCATCAGCATTTCATCTAATTTATGAGTAAGAGCTGCTGCACTTTGTATTCATATTTAGAATGCAATAATATCATTACTGACTTATAAGAAGTATTGATGTCAACAGACGAGTATTTTTCTCTGTCAAAGACTGGACTGACCAGGGTGTCTTGGTTTCTTGTATAATATTTTCTCCTTTCTCTTTATTTCTTGCATTTTAATTCAAATATTAAAAAATGAATATGTTGCAAACTTATTAGTAAGTACTATTTTTCAGTATCTTCTGTTTATTCAGGAAATGGCAGAGATATTTTACAATTACTTAGCATTTATCTTTACAAAGCAAAAGGATTATTATAAATAATAGTGAAAAGGTTTATTGAAGGCTAAAGAGGTATGAGTACTGAATTATCTGATGATCAGAGCAGTCAATGAATAATTCATTATTCCTGCCTTTACCGGGAGCTAAACTTAAGAGCAGTGGCCACTGTAATTGTGGACACCAGGTGTCATGTTATTAAGCTATTAATTTGCTTATGCAATGTCATGCCACGTTATATCATGTCAACGCTCTGTGTGGCCTGGCATAATAGGGAATTTTAAGTGTTGTAATGTGGCACAGCACAGCAGGGACATAAATCAAACCAGCAGCACTTCAATAGATCAGCTGTTTTGTAAAGTGTGTGTACAGGCTATCCCTGTGGTTGTACCTCTGCAACAAAACTGTTAAAATGGAAGTGGAATGGAGAGAGAGCTGTCTGCTAGTCGTCTCCACTATATTCAGGTACTTTGGCACATCCCTAATTAAAGACACTAAGACTTGAGTTCCAATTGACAAACCACTAGATCCAGACAACATACTCTCAAGTGTACTTGAAGAAGTAATACAGAGATGTGAGGCGCTAGTTGGATAATTTCATGGATGATTTCTAATTAGCTTGTACTTGAGAGGTGAACTCGTAGGTCTAATGGGAAACTAGCCAAAGAATAATGGAGTCCCCAACACCGCAGGTGTTGCTTTTATGACCTGACTTGGATTTTATGCTCCTGAAGAAGTGCAGTCTGCCATTTAAAGAAGTCTACCTCTGCCTTCTCCTTGGACTGATGAGGAACTGCCCAGCAGCCATGTTACGCTACTAGATGCTGATAAAGAATAGGCGTAAATCAAAACAAAGCTCCAAGTCATTGTTTAGTAGGGGAGGTAAAGATCTCAGAATCTTATTTTGTTTTATTCTATCACAAACCAAATGAAGCCGTTATTATAAATACCATACTCTTTAACAAGGATTCTGCAAAAAGCATCCATAAACACAGCATAACTAAGGAGCTGGCTTTTGCTTACGCAGGTGTGTATAATCAGTAAGAGTTGGAATGACGCTGTCACAGATGCCTCTAATCTAGAGCAGGCATTCCAGTAACAGTCCAGATATTGTGTGTAAATCCTAGAACATAGTACACTGAAGACAGGAACCCAAGATTCATGCTTCTGTTGTAATTTTTTTATTTTTTTTTGTACACTGAAGAAATAATGCATCTTATGTGGAAATCTTTCAGATTAGGGTGAGAAAATAATAGACTTGGAAAATTGCAAAAGTTGTGAGAAAAGTTTATTCATGTTAAGTTTATTGTCATGGGGGAAAGGAGACTTTATTAAAGATTTAAATTTAATAAAGTAATAACTCAAGGAAGAAATAAAAATCTTGATAAAGTTGATCCAAAAGAGCCTGACAATAAGAGGACTTAATCTGAAAGCTTATGAAATGAAGAGTCAAATACAAACCATACAGAGCAGGTTCATGTAGCAAGTAATAAGCATACACCCTTGCGTAACAATATAAGAGAATATATTCAAGCAGCATCAAGATATAGATGAAAGAATTAGATGAGATTCTTGACACCAGGGATTAAGGGTGGTGGCAGGAAAATAAGAAAAGGATGTGAATCAGTGAGCATGTGATGTCTCGAGCTGATGACTTTCTCATTCTTAAGGTTTTATTTGTTTTTTAGTACTTTCTTTGTTGGAGGTAAAACACCACTGTGGTTTTTGACCAGGCTTAGACTCCTGCCTCTTTTGCTGTCTGTCAGTCCGATTTCCTGTTTCTTCTGGGGGTCAGTTCACAGTTCTGCATCACAGCAGACTTGCAAGATTTCTTATTCTTTATCACTAAGGTAACAACGTGCTCTAAATCTGAGCACATTGTACCTGATTTTCAGAGGTGTTCTGTGCTCCCAGTTCTTGCAGCAGGCAGACTTCAGAGTTTCATCTGAAAATGAAGGTGCCCACAATCAGTGATCTAGTTTAAAACTGTTCACACTGGAAATGGCTATTATGATTATATTGATTGAGCATCCCAGATCCCACAGTCTTTCCATTTCCCTCCTTGCATTTTTTGTTACACTCTTTACACATACCATGAGAGAGCTGAAGTGGCTCTGTGGCAAGGATAAATCTGCATCTTTTTCTCTGCATGCATGTTGAAAAGTTTACAGAAAATACTTGACCTTGAAGTATGAAAATGTAAAGGCAGTGGATGAACATGGTTTCCTTTGAATTAGATTACATTAAAATTTTCAAAGCTTCCTGGCCCTTCTGATTTCTTCTCCTGGCTCTCCCAGCTGGGAAACACTGGTCTGCATGAGCCACCTGAGACACACACACTGCTAAATCAAACCACTTTGCAAGCACAAAAAAGCACATTTAGAGCAGTTTGAATCAGGCACGTTTTTTCTGAGTGTTGAGTGAGGGCGGGAGTTAATTAAAGCTAGTCTTTCAATGGAAATTCTTTTAGTGCATTTCTGGTATCTGTGGAGATAGTGATTGATGAGGACATAAATAGGCTGATTTTACTGCAAGTTATTAACATTCCAGTCCTTGCTGCATCACCACTGATCCTGCTCAGCAGAGACCACTCTCGAGTGATGTCACTGAATATTTCTCTGCACAATCAAATCAATAGGTAAAGAGCACGATCATTGCAATTACTGCTCTGGTTAACCCCCCTCTGCTACCTGAGATAGTAAAAAATAGATGTTTTTTTCACCTAGTGGCAAATCCTCACCACCAGCCTGTCAGTAGCAGGGAACCAATATTTATAGTTGTCTTTAGGGAGCTCTATCCCATCGTGCAGTTAATAATGATAAACTGTTTTATTTGTAAAGGAGCTTAAAATGGCTTTGTACTGTGGCAATGCCGGGCTATAAAAAAGCTGCTTAATTAGGGTGGTCAAGCCAGCAAATGTCTACTGCAATATGACAGGAAAGGCATCAAGACACTTGTCTACTCTGAACAGCAAAGGTGTGATTGTAGCATTCTCTGATAAGACACTTGTGTAATGAGGAGGATGCAGGTGAAGGCAGGTGTTCCAGTGTACCACCACCACTGCTAACTGTGCTGAGCAGGCTCAGGTTGTCTCAACAGTGCAGGCAAAACTGGATTGTGGCTCCCTGAAGGACCTAAGGTCCTAACATACCTGTCATGTGGCAAATTGAGACATAGACTTCTAGCTGACAGGGTGACGTGACAGATGAGGCAGAGGCCCATGGAAGGCTGGATTGTTTCTTTGTATGGAAATGGAAAGATTGTGGACTGTTCACCGAGCATGCTTAACCCCCTCCTGGTGCAGGTTGTTGCCCCCCCCAGCCTTGTCCCTTTCTCAAGTCATTTGAGTTTCCCTTGCTTGCCGGGACTCTAAAGAAGATGAAATAGGTAGCAGGGTCAGGGGAATTGCATTTCCTCTTAGCATCTAGCACTTGACACAAGGATAAGGATGGCCTGCAAGCATGTTAGCTAGAATGAGTGGGCACAGTCCCAGCTGAACGTGCATCTCTGTTTTGCAATAGATGCAGTCATTGCTTGGGCTTTGCACAAATAATCATCTGAATCCACGTACAGTCCATGGGCGCTAATGCAGAACCGGTTAACAAACATGAACACATGGCAGGATCCAGGCATTAAGGACTGCTACAGCACCCTCTGAAATCAGTCTGAGTCCTTCTGTTGCCTTCAGCAGATCCCAAAATGTTCTGAGATTCATCACAAGAAAACAAATGGGTAATTTATGGACATTATAATGGAGGGTCGAGATTAGGGAACTTGCTGGGGCCTTTTACTGGAGGAGATTCATTAGCATTTATACAGTAATAGTTGAAAAGCCCCAGTACTGCCTGTGTTGGCACACATCAGTGTCTTTCATCATGACACTGCAGAAAGGAGGACTTGACAGGCCATCTAAATTAAGGCTGCGTGAGCAACAATATTCTTTATCTTGGGGAAGGAAAGAAATTATATTAATATATAATGCCCTACATTTAACATTCCCTCAGTACCCTCCCACTTCTGAGTTACTGTAGTTGGAGATGTGATCATATATTAAACACTGTGAATTCAAGATCTTTTTATTTCTGGCAGTTGGTCTAGAGCTATTCTATAGAATGTGCTCAGCTTTTATATTCATCTCAAAACTGAAATTTATTGGAATGATATATTGGTTGGTATGTCTGGGAATATCTGAAAATATTGTGCTTTTACTCTTCTCTTTTTGTCTTTCATATACCTGTCAGCAGAACACATGCACAGACATATGCACTTTCCTTTGCAGACAATAATGAACTAATTAGAGCATAATTAGAGCAACCATTGCTTTTCACCGCACAAAATCATAACATCTCAAACATGTGTCACAGACTCGCTAGTACAAGATGCACAGGTAGTTTGGCCTGTGCTTACTGGTAGTTTTCCCTAAGCTTTAATTAGAGCTTCCAGTCCTAGGTTTTGATCTTTCTTGCTGGCTCAGAATTTCAGAAATGGGAAAGCAGAGTTATGGACAAAGGAAACTTTTCTTGGTCAGCTGCTAAATCAGCAGCAGAGCCACATGCAGGGCTGTGAACCTTACAGCCCAATTTCTTGCCTTTCGTATTTAATCTTGAAATTAAGAAACTATAATGCTGCAAAGGAAAAATATAAGGTATCAAAAATTTAATTGTATTTTCCAAATATTGTTTGCTTGTAAAATACTGATAAAAGTCATCATGGACCTAAAATAATTTTGTAAAACTTGGTAATCACTGATAAAAAAGATTCTTTCTACAAAGAAAGATGAGGCAGAGTAAACAATGAAAACCTAGAGCTTTTTCATAAAACTGTCAAAGTTTATGAGGCTGTCTGTCTGTGCTAGATTGAAGAGTATGCTACGGAGGTCTGCACAGGGAAGTATTTTTTAAAAAATCGACTGCAACAGCAAGAACACATTTAAGAGGACATGTCTCTTCAGATTAAGGTGCCAGTCGAGATCATGATATAAAAGAAGTTAGCACAAACTCAGGTGTGGACTAATCTAGGGCAAGTTTTCACAAGGCAACCACTTTTATGGATGAATTGATACAGAAAAAGAACATGCTGATTCAGTACAATTAAAAATAGAATTTAAAAATATATATATAAATCCAAGTCAAAAGAGAAAGGGTGAAAAGATATATATATGTTATTTATATATTTTTTAACTGCATGGAGCTTGAATATGCTTTTTAGGGCTCTGTGTGCACTGCAAAGAAAATAAATTAATCTTACATAGCAATGAATATTTAAATTATTGGAAATTCCATGTAGGGTCCAGCTTTTATTTCCTGTTGAGACTGAAGCATACATTGCTATAACAAAATAAATAGTTAAGTTGTTCTGGATATGTATTTTGTTTCAGTTCTAATAAAAATTGTATCAGTGAGGGTATAAAGGTGGAATTTGGGATGAGTGGGGAAAGCCCCAATTCAGCAATCCACCACTGTGAGCAGCCTGCTATTAAAATGACTTCATGTGTAAGCATGTTTCAGTCCTTTAATCAGTATGGATAGATAGAAGAATTTGCTTAAATAGCTATCTGAATACCTGGGGTCTAGCCACTTGGAATCATCCTTTCATGCAGAAAAGGTGTTTTTTAAATACTCAGCTAACAGTGGCTGGGGTAAAATCTTTGTTCAGTACTCATTCCATGTTAAATATTAATCTTTGGAAAATGGGTTTAACTTTACAAAAGGTTAAAATAGTTCTCTTTTATTAAAAAATGTACTAATGCATTTTTCCCCAAAACTTATGCAGGACTAAAACTTTTCAGATGAGGTTTTGAACAAAAATGAGCATGGCAGAATAGTGAGAAATTCTGGTTTAATACTTGTATTTAATTAAGGACCTGAGCAAACTATGTCTTAACCAAACATAGGCATTCTCCTGACTTTTTATCTATCACTTGAATATAGGATAATGAAAATAGAGTTGTAAATCTCACTTTTTAATATATATATATATATATATATAATATAAATTAATTGAACAACTGCTAGACAATATGAACATGTTACATAGTTAAAAGCAGTACTTGTCATTCCTTCGTCTTCTTTCTGGGTATGCTTAAATTACTTCATACTATTTCTGTGAGTTGGATTTTATTTTAACTGATTTATGTAGGCTTGCACACAACTTGACATGGACAGGAAAATGACAAGCAAGGGAAAGGCTAGAAATAATTTATTTTTGTCCTAAGCACTAAATGGTACTATCTTCTTCAAATCAAAAATTCTCTCCTTCACTACCTTTTAGCTTCAAAATACCCCTTTCTACCAAGTATATATTCCCTAATCACATGCACAATCTGTTTAGTTATTCATTAGCTATTCTGAATCAGCATATTGGACCCTTTCACTGGGGAAAAAAAATAGGGTTCCTATTTTTTAGGAACATATCAAAAATTTCCCTGAAGCTGATAAATCCCTCTGTAAGAATTAAGTACAATTTTCAGATTTATATCCAAGATGTCACTACCACGAATGCAATTGCACTTACATGTTAGTATGTAGATCCCTTAGAAGTACCTATGGGAGATAAATTACTGGATCGCTTAACATCATTGTCACATTGCTGCAGCTAAGAGCAATACATTGAGCAAAGGCTAATACGCACTAAAGTTGCCAGCTGGAAGGTTCAGACTTACGTAACTGTAAGCATGCACAGCTTTGCAAATATCCTTTTTGAAACATGTAGCTATGATTTCTTTTTTACTTCTATTCACTTTTTACATACTTACCAGATCCTGGGTTGTCCAGGATATTTTCCACTCTCTAACGTGTTACAGATTAAAATCTGTTTCCTGATGTATCTCAGCATTTCTGCTGCTGTCCTGTATATGAACAGCTGTGTGGTTCATGGACTCTTAAGTTTCTTTAGCTACAGAAAATTCTGTAAAAGCCACATAAAACTATGTAGTATATGCTATCTTCTCAAGTTGCGATGATGAGGCTTCACAGAAATTAGCATTATTGTAATCCTTTCAGACTATTGAGAATAAGAAATAATGCAGAAGAACTCGGCTGTATGCATCATATGTGATTCTCCCTGTCCTGTTTTTAATTCATTTTCTCATATTTGTTGAAGATGTTTTTAAACTATCATGAGTTAAACTCAGCTCAGCTTCGACTGGGGAAGTAGCTGGAGCAAAGGGCAAGCCTTTGGAGATTTATATTGTGCTGAAGCCTCCTTTGTAAATCCCTAATTCCCTTTACTCTTATGCAGTAGAGAAATCCAGTTGCAGATTATAATATTTAAATATGAATGTCCTTTTCCTTACTATCTTCTTCCAGAGGGATAGATCACATGCTGGGAACCTCTATAAAAGAGAAGGAAGGATGGCTTTGGAATTAGTGGTTCAAAGATGTTTTCTGGTAGCATACTGCAGTCACCTGGTGCTTCATTCTTTGTTCACTGCAAACTGTGTGCAGATTGTCATGATATCTTATTTTCAAGCTTGTTGCACGTCATTAGTCAGTCTTATGAAAAGAGTTCAGAAGTTTAAATGGTCAGAAACTAGATTTGGCACAAGCCAAATTTGGCTTGTGTTTGGCTTGGAAAGTTTAGAGAAAAGGAAGCGGAACCAGTAGGAACGACAAATTGTCATGTAGTGCTAGCACACAACTGAGTTACGGTAGAGTTGTGATCACCGGTGTTTACATTCAGAATGCAAATAAAAGTCCATTTATGAAATTTTGGAACTCTGGTGCTCTAATTACATACAGGAACTTGAAATGCATTTGACAACCTAAATGGTACAAATGATGCACCTTGACCAAAATCCTAAGATGGGCTTTCATTAAAATGAAAGAAACCAAGAGCATGCTTTGTGTTTTACAGAACTAGAATAAGAATATATATATATATATATATGTTCATTTGCCTTCATGAATAGGTATGTTTTTATTATAAACATTTGCATTTCTAAGTTTGGCATCTATGGACAGACAGGCCTTGTGTATATATATATATGTGTGTGTGTGTGCAATTTCTTCTCACAATCAGAAGACGCCCACTTTAGACCCCCCCCCCCTTTTTTTTTTTTTACAATCAGGTAGTCTTCACATCTTTCTTAAAATAATGTAATTATTCATGTTCAGCATAATTCTGAAACTGTTAAATCAGACTGAATGACTGTGTGTACGTGTGCACAGATACATATGTAAAAATATACCAAAATTTCAGGCATTAGGAGAATAAACACTAACTTGGACCACATGTTAATCTCTTTTGGTATGCAGTGTCTACTACTGCCTTCATAATCCTCAGCTTAAAGCATAAATAATAGTTGCTCTATCTGTTGCAGCAAACAATAAGCACAAAAGGATTCAGAAAATAATAACAAAGATAAATAACTTTGCAATAAAATTTCAGCTCCAGTAATTTCCCATTTATATTTTCTCACTGAATCATGTAGTCCCAAGCAATGCACTTTTTAACATCTGGGCTGCATCATACAAAATAATTTTATATCTAATACTTCTCAGTGTATCCAAAATATAACATCACATGCACAATGCATGACAAGGTAGTCAATGAATTATACAGAGCCTTCAAATAATACCACCGTGAATGTGATTTCATAGGCTTTCTAAGGCAATCAATCTTACCATATTATGAGGAATGAATTGTCAGTCAGGTTTTTTTTTATTCTTCCAGGAAGGTTTCAGAAGCTGTTACTTAATGCTACTTATTGTTGAAGGCTGTCTGCTGAATGTGTTTTTCCTGTGTGAAACCACTGATATGTTCTGTGTGTCTTAAAGCGTAGCTCTTGTTTAGCACAGCGTTTTGCCAGAGTGCAATACCTGAGGCTGTAGGAAACATTAACAAGGGAAAGGAAGTGGAAAGTTTAGAGGAAAGGAAGTGGAACTGGTAGGAACAAGAAAGTAATAGGTTTAAAATATAAAGGCTTGGTTTTGTCATATTTAAGTGTAATTTATCTTACCTTTCTCCATAGCACACATCCTCCCACCCACATTTAAAATATGATTTGAAATGACAACCAAACTGTGTCTTCTGGGAGCAAGCAGACAAAGCTGGACTTCCCTTTCTCTATATGAATATTGGGAGTGTTTCTCCATATTGTTCTTAAAATAGCTGTGGCAAAAGAATATATTTTCAGATATATATTTACAGACGAATATATTATCTTAAAGCCTCTGAATGAAGTATGTTTAAAGACTTGTTTGTTTCTATGTTTATTACTAACATGCCACTTCCCATCAGTAATTTCTCATTCTTGTGAAGAACTAGGTGCAAAACATTTGTCTTTTACCACTCAGGCACATTAAAAAAATTGTTCTTAAAATCAATGAGCCAATTTTCTTCTCCAATGGCCATTAAACTTAAGGTAACATCAGGTTAGTGAACCCAGACTTTTCCCATCTCTTATTAACACCTTGAGCTGAAAAACAGATCACTTCATAATATGTAGCCTGTGAGAGGTGTTGAGCTGAGAGCATTAGAAACTGAAATCTAATGCCCTTTACCAGTAATGCTTAAATGTGGACTTGAAGGGCTCTTCATTAGGGTTAATGGCTTTTCATACTTCCTCTGATCTTGGCTGTTTGAGAGGGAGACTATTGAGAACCTGCAGCTGTGGCACAGCTTTTCTCATACAGACACCAATTTGGTGTCTTCTGGCTAATTTTACCATGGAAATTACAAATTTAGGGCTGCAGTCAAACTATTAAAGGTTGATAACAAACATAGTTATTAACTGCAAGTTCAGATATCATCCCAACTATTTCCTTACAGCAGCAAGCCCTCTTTTCCATACTTTATATGCTCTAAAAGATCCATTGACTTTGTAGATAATGTGCAAAAAATAGTCTTTGGGGAAGGAGCTTTGAACTTAAGAAAGCATGTAAACAAATTCTGCCCCCTTCACTTTCATGTAGATGGGGTAAGACAAGTGTAGTGTAGTGATTTCACCCTGACGGACAGCTAAATACCACCACCACAAGTGCTCTCTTATTCCTCCTCCTGAAAGGGGAAGCATGATGAGAAACAAAAAAGCTTGCAGGTTGAGATAAGAATAATGTAATTAAAGGGAAAAGAAAGATTGAAAATGCTGGCTGCTGTGGGGAAAGTGAACTCCATCCCAGCCAGACCCAGTACAGCAAGTCCACAAAACTTTGAATTACAGAGACAGGGATGTTTAATTGCAGTTTTATTTGAACATTTTGTGCAGTTGTACCTGGGCTCAAGACCACTGATTCATTACCTATAGATAACTGAACAGATCATTCTCTCTTCTCTTAATTATTAATGTTATCTAGAGATACAATTGCATTGCATCCATGAGCCGAATATAATAAATTTGGATTTTACTTCTGGGCAGTGATCATTTAAGTCTGCTGTCCTCACATTCTGTCTCATATATTCACCTGGAAAGGAGTGAAGGTGTTATTGACCTCTGAAAAGCTGACAGTTTCACAGGAAACTGATAGTATCCACTCCCATCAGTAGATTTCAAAATAAGAAGCAAAAGTGACAGAGAGTGAACCAGCCAGTACTCCACCTCATGCCATTCTGAAGTTGGAAATCTTCTTTTAGACTCTTTTCCTAAATAGAAAATTGTTTTCTACTCCAGAAAGGGGAAAAGAAAAAAAAAAAAAAAAAAAAAAAGAGAGAGAGAGGAGAGAGAAGAATATAAGAATATTTTATGATAGCACAAACTGTCAGAAAACTTTTTAATATAGATGATTTTTTTCCCAGTGGGGCAAACATAATCTTAGTTGGTTACAGCAGGTATACAGATTACTGAGATGGAAGAATCCTGTGAGTGTGAAATTCTGCTTAGTATTTACCTAGATGCTGTCATTTTATTCTTTCTCTAGAGACAAATGCAGATGTGTGCCATGGATTTTAAATATGCCATTAATTACTGAACACTGCCTGACTTCACATAGTCAGTGAATTCCATAAATGCTTTTCATTGTAAGGGATACAGGGAAATCGTGCAAGCATTTTTCAGTGTGCAACTTACTGTTACTTCTGGAATCAACTTGTGACAGCAGATGTTAATTCTTTGCTCAGTAGAAAGCCTCAGCACTTGTAAGCAGCAAAGTTAGCAAGAACAATTGTCATAGTTCAGCACAGTCTTAATGTTTCCAGAGACTTTTATGCTCCTACTCTATTATACCGTAGGAAATTTGGTCTTATAAACAGAAAACCTGTTGCATCAGCATAAAAGACACAAATCTAACCCTAACAGTGGCGGATGAGTGAAATGTGTAAGGAATCCACAAGCAGAAATTAATCCACTCCCTGAAACAAAAATATAGAAAGACAATCACAGATCTAATTCATTAGATAAAACCAGGACATGCTTCAAATTAGTATTGTTCTATAATATTCATATGTAACATCTTTCAGAAGTGTCTCTTCAGCTTTTTTTATTTTAGAGTTCCTTCTCACCTTCTTCCAAATGTTAGTCTCAAACTCACAGCATAACACTGCTCAATCACCAAATAACTCCTATTTATTGCCAGATAAATGAATGCTTTAACATGAAGACATTACTTTCATCTTGCAGATTCTTTCTTGTCACTTCCCAAACTTGGAAAATAGCCCAGTGGTTTCAGTTCTTGTACTGGATATGTTGTTTCATTGAACTGGCTACTGTTGACAATATAACATGTAATTTCAGGTATATATAACGTAATTTCAGACTTTTTCCCAGCCTTCCCAAAAATGATCTACTGCACACTAACAGGTCACATCACCATTAGCCTATCAGCTCAGAGCATCTGTGCAGTATTTAAATGAATTCCCCCATTGTCCCCACTTGCCATGTGTTGGGTCAGTTGCAGAATAGTTTTGATAAATCCAAACTAGATTCTTTTCTGAGAAAATAAATCAGAAACTCTGCTACCACATGCCATCCAACCATTAATGTGGACACTGAGTCAAAACCAGCATTTGTTCCTTTAGACAGGTTTGGTCTATATGCCTGATGGGAGGTTTCCATTCAAGAAAAATCCAGTCCAGAGTAAAAATCCAAACTACAGATGCTTTCAACAAACTGCATCACCAACAGCTTTGTTCTGCTGATGCTTTCTTTTTACACCCAATTACTTGCAGTGTAGACAAAGCCTTTGTAAGCAAATAATTTTTAGTGGTGGTAGAGGGGAAAGGATGGGGAATTAGCACATGAGACTCCGATAAACACCCTAGTCTGCACAGTTTTGCAGCTGAAAAATGTCATGGTGCCTTGTATGCAATGCACTCTTAAAAAAAGGTTGATCTCTGATTCCAGAGGGGTGAACAGGAGACAAGTGACATGTTTTTTCAGTAGAGATGCAAATGCTAGCCACTACAGTTCCTTTTTATTTATATGATGTAATATAAAAAGATGTGTAATGGTGTAAAATTGGACTGTACTTTTTCATTCGTTCCATATTTTCATTAATCTGATTTATGCAGTTTACTGAAAAGTGGACATTTTCTCAGGAAAAATGACACAAAGTAGTTCAGCAGGCTTATGTTTAAGACAGCTTGTTAAATAGCCAATATTTGTGACTGATGTTCTGCTTCTGAAATAAGTGTATTATTTTCTAATATTTAAGAATATTATATTTTGCTTTCAAAGTGGATTGTGTGCAAGAGGCTTCTGTTTGTGAAACAAAGCAAAAACAAGCCAGACTACTGTATATCTGGAATTAATTCCAGTGACTAGAAATCTGGGCCTACGTTTACCCCAAAAGCAGAAATGCCTTTTCATTTTACACACACAGTTATAGTAAACAAATACCAAGTAAAATATGCTGTCATTTGAATTATTCTTCTAACTCTTTTTGTAAAATAGTTTTAGAGATGTGCACTTATTGAATTAATATTTGACTGCTAGAAGCAATGAGAAAATATTTAAATGATGATCCAGTCTGAATTAGGTATATTCAAAACTTTTAATCTTATACCATGAATTTATATTGGTTTTATAGACTCTATTTTTAAATGCTAATCTTCTATAATGATACATATGTTTCCAGTTGTGGTTTGTTTTATTATTTCTTTTTTATGAGTGGTTCAGATGTTTGATTTTCCTTGATCTTTCTTTAAACATTTTGAATTGATCTTACATGGGCTTAAAAAATTTACAGTAATCACAGGAACAAATACACACAATCATGAAGCAAAGCGAAGTGTTGCAAAAATGCACAACAACCTGTTTCATACCCTTACTATCAGAATAACATTTTCTTCACATAGGTGAGCACATACAATATTTATTTTTTAAATCAAAGCATCAAGAATTATTATGTAATGTCTTTTAAAACATTTTAATATGTGCTATTTTCCTTGGTGTTAAACCTTGGACTTAGACTAAAATTCATGCAGTTTAAGAATTGTTAGTCTGAATATTTGCTTATGTCACTAATTCTGGAATGGACTTTTAGGCTTAATCAAACCAGTAAATTTAAATTCATTAACCACAGTCAATATTTAAGTATTATTTATTTATTGCATGGTATCATTAATCCAAGTTTATTGCCTTCTGTGCTAAGGTCAAGGTATAATGAGGAGCACATCAGGCTTTGAGCATCATACGATCTCAAGTCAGAAGAAATAGAGGGCAACTGCCTTCATTCATGGGCGAAGGTCAGTAATAGCTGAGCCCAAAGCAAATTTAAACTCTCCTGAATCTCAGGCTAAAGCATTCTTTCATATTTCACATTGCCTCTACATAAATATTCTGTTTTAATTTTATATGTATCAGCATTGTCACCCCTAACTAAAAATGAAAGCATGAAGTCACAACATTGCTGTCCTTTCTGGCCAGCTGTAATCAAAAGTAGTGAAAATGTCGGATAGAAACACAGTTTCCCAGGACATTGACAGGCTAGGCTTGTGAGCAAGACTAGTTCAGACAGCACTGATAATTTCTGAAATGCAGCTCACCATTTTGTTACTTGTGAACAGGGCAGTAGCTTCAAACCTGGAGAGGGGAACCCTGCTGTTCCTGCAAAATAAGGAATGGTAGAAAGACAAGATGTGAAACAATTACAATATTGAGTCTAAAAGGCATCTTTAATGTTATACTTCAAAGTTGATATGCTGTCCTTATGCCTTAAATTCAGAGTGGATGCATTTCATCCAGCATAGGAATATCTTTTTCAGTTTCATGTATTTTGTTAAAGAAACCCATCAACCTGTAGTCATATTTTACTGGAAAAAGGGAAAGACAATTCTCATACACATACGTCTATATAATAGTGTTTAATCTTTCCCTGGCAGAGATCATTATCAGTTTAATAACTATTTTAAAGTATATTTTCAAATCACCATTCTTGTAAAGTTATTGCAAATAAAATATTAGGTATCACTTTGCATAAGTAAGTGTGTTGTGGTTTTTTTTTGCATCTCTAGAGCATTCTCTAAAATAGAGTTCAGGGTACACAGACTAACACCTAGATCTATCAGATTTGTTATCAAACCTTAGTTCTCAGTATTAGTAGGATTCATTGATCATATCATTTGACTGGGCAGGTAAACGTATAGTTAATACTTGGGGTGTTTTAAAATTGTTGTACCTGACTACTGACTATATCAGCTCTCTCTCACTGTTTCCCCAAAATTGTTCTTTCATTCTTTTCCACCCTAAAAACCACAGATTACTGAGCAAGCTGACACTCTATCAGATGCAATCCATTTTGCTGTAGCTGTTTGCTTGTCAGATTTATTTGTAGCAGTATCTCATACCAGACAACTCGTACAACTGCAGTTTCTTACAGCGACATTTCAAGAGAGCATGATGAATCTTCATGGCAATTTATATGGATCCAGATGTTGGGCATTTGCACAGAGTAATAGACAAAGTAGAGTAATAGACAAAGTAGTTCTTCATGGAAACAGCTTTTAAGAGTACAACTTGTGTATTGTTTCACTGAAGAATTTGTTTGTTTGTTTCTGTCTATTGGCTATTTGTAGTATGGTTTCTTATCATTAAGGTAGGTAGTCCTGAAGTTGTTCTTAATTATACTGGAATTATTTCACTGTTTCTAGATCCAAAACAATAATTTATTAGAGAAGGGAATATCATATGCTAAAACTGTACAAATATTAATTTCAGCACAGCGTACTCCTTGTCACTGGATTTATATGTAGTGTTGAGTACTGTTGAAAATCTAGTCCAAAGTATTTGCTGTTGAAACACTGTCAGACTGCCTTTGAAAAATAGCCCACTTATAAACTATTTTCAGTGTAATGTCCAACATTTCATCCTTGACCTTAGCTAATTGCGATTTTTGCTTTTATCATCAGTTTTTAGGTACAAATAGAGCTGTCAGGTGTGCTGAGTACATGAAGTACATGAGATTTTGATTGTACAGCTCCTTAGCATAGAAAGGAGTCTTTGCCTTTCCTAATCTACACTATAACTGCACTCAACTGAGAATATGCATGACTGCAAGGAAGTTATGTCGCTGCAGTGTATGTCTGAACACTATTTAGACTGGTGAACAAATTCATGGCAATGCTTAACATGAAAACTGAATCTGAGACTTGTGTTTCTCTGGATTCCTAGTTCCAAAATGACGTGAAACTGTGAAATGTTATTTATGCTGCACAAAGCATTTCTGTTTTACGGTTCTCCAGATTAGCTCATACTCCAGAAGCATGGTACTTGATGGCAACTTCGGTAAGACAGAAGGGTTGGTGACACCACACTTACTCAAGTATACTGCTTTTGTAGCTACACCATACTATTCTGCAGGGCATATGTCCTACTCATAGTCCTACTGAAATCAGGCAAGACATCATGCATCATGGCATCTTGCATGTGATGGTGCTTTTAACTGTGTAAAGCAGATTATAACAAACCATTATTAGTTCAGCTATGAATCTACTTTCAGTTCTAATGTACAGCACCAGTCCTGACCTCTGCCTTCTTATTCCAAGATCACTGGAAGGAGTAGCAACACAGATCATTACCATGACCTGGCAGGACTTATGCTTTGCGTTCTATGTACTTAGCAATTTTTTCCTGAATGCAGATGAGACTAGAGATATTGAGTAACCTGTTGTGGCATCATGATTTTCAGACTGGATCTTAAACTCTGATCTTAAACACTGATCTTGGAAAAACACTCAACTTGGAAACCTTCTGAGAGTTCTCCCTGTTATTTTTCATTTGAACTGCTTTTGCAAAACACCCCTGATATTCTCCACTAACTTGAATATGCATCATATTAAATTCCAGGGACAGTATTAATAACAGCCAAAGTGCTGGGGCTCATAATTAATCATCTGTACCACCAACCTAGAACTTTATGCTGCATCCATACAGGGTTTTGGTCATGAAGGGTTCTCAGTGTTATTTCACAAAACTTTAAAGTCACAGGTTACCTTATCACATTTTAATGAATGTTCTGTTTCTAACACAGTTGAGGATCTCTGAAACATTAAGGGTAGGAAAAAAGTGACACGATCATTACAGTCCATTGGATTTAACTCTAATGTCTTTCTTTATATGACTGTGAAAAATATTGTTCTTCAAGTAGCAGCCTGTGGGTGGTACAAAAAAAAAATGCAGTTTGAGCACTTCAGTGGATTTCTGAAGTGCCCAAAGGTGCGTACATCCCATGTTGAGAACCCAGAAGCAATTTTGAGCTTTCTACCTGGAATTGGGTATTTCTTCAGTAATGGATTTTCTTCCTACTGCTCTGTTTGTTTATATATATATATAAAATAGAGGGAATTCTTTGGCCACACTGGCAAACATTAGTTGCTATAGAAATGCGTAACTGTTTACAGGTGCAATATTGAATTTTGCTTGCTTCCTGGGACAAGTAAGTTGTATTTTCACTTGTGGACAAAATAGCCTATAGCATTAAGGGAAATGGGAGACATACAGGTTAGAGGGGACAGAAAACCTTACAGCTATTCATCTGCTGTTGTCTTGAAAGATAATGTCTTTTCAGCTGCAGCATCTTACACAATTTGTTATGAAACTTCAGCTCTAAGCTCTCCCAAAATGCAAGCATTGTACTTATTGATCTATATATATATGAAGGAAAGAGCACAAAGTTTCCTAATGTAGATGCTTCCATGTGTTCCCTGTTCAATTCATAACAAGTGTATGTAAGCAACATTTTTCATCAGACACAGAATTTCTGTTCATACAAGACCACATTCATCTGATAGGATACCATTTGGAAAGATCTTGAAATTAGTCCAGATTTTATTATGGTGGAAGCATATCTTCTCCTTGCTACTGAAAAGATATTTAAAATCATGTTAGAGATATTTTAGAGCCCATCTGTCTGTTTCAGAGACAGGAGTCCACATGTGATGCTGCAATGCAGTTGTGTTGCTTTCCAACACAAGCACAAGATAAGGGTTACAGTATAGTCACCTGTTACTTTTGGCTGCCAAAAACCAAAGATTATTTTCCTAAACTTGCCTGCTCTTTAATATTTTTCAGCTTTAATGACAGTAACCTACTCTTTCTTGTGTTTGTACTTCTTTATACAACCATTCCAAGATTCTTTGGGCAAAATAAAACTATTGCTTGGTTGGCAAAACTGTGACTTTTAAAACATTATGTATGTTTAATAAGTTAACGAAATATGCTAAGCATTATTTGGAACAACCATGTACAGTTCTACAACAGTGATGGTACAAGCAAATTTTTAATAACTCTAATTTGAGAAAACCTTTAACTAATCTCTTGACTCTACAGGAGCTATATCTTTTAAACAGTATGAAACTGAGGATCTGATCCTGCAGAGCAGTTAATCGTGTATATAATTTTTGTACACTGAGTAGTAACAAAGCAGAACTGCTAACAATCTTTAAATGCCCTATTAAATCATATTTAAGAGAAAAAGTAAACATATCTGAGCAAGGAAAAGTGTCTTCCAATGATTTCCATCCTTTTAATTGTATTCTAAGCTTGACTTGGCTGTACATCTCATCATTGAATTCCTTTTTAAATATAAGCCTACAGTGGTAGATTTTATTTAAAGAAAGTTGTTGAAACAACTGTACCTGAGCAGGCAGCTTGGCTGAGTTGAGAGAATTGAGCTGATCAGTTCATGCCCAGAATACATCTCTTCTATTTGGCGAATGAACTCAGTTTTATCAAGGCATCTAACAAGCAAACCACAAGGTCAGACAATTTCTGACCACAGACGAGCAAGCAAAAGCAAGATTTCACATGATCTGCTCTCTCTGATTGTTTGTCACTTTTATTCATGCAAGCCAAGAGGCAGAGGTCTAGTTTTGATCTTTCCTCTTTCAGAGAAATCAGCTTGGATCTGGGCCCCACTACCCACCCCCTTGTCTTTTCTATTATCTACTGCTTTCTAACTCTGCCTTCTCCTTAGTGTATTTGTGTCTGTAAAGGATTATGAATGAGCTGGGTGGAAGAGCCAGGCACATTATTGGGATACCTGGATAACACATGAGCAGGTAGAGCCACGACTTTTCTTTGTTACTGGTAAAGTAGATGCTTACTTCCAAGAGGAGAAGTTTCACATTTTGGAATTCTGGGCAGCTCCCAAAACAAGAATATAAACTCTTAAATTTGTGATTTCTGGGTTTTAAAAGCTGAAGTTTTTTACATTTTTATTTTCTAATGCTTTACATCTTGTTCTGTCAGCTACTAAATGACACCACCAAGGTGGGAAACTTAAGCTCCTGGTGTCCCTCCATGTCTCAGATTTAGTGTGCTCAGTCAGTATTGCTCCCAGAATGTAACACTTTTATGCCCACTCCTACACGTGCATAAAAATAAGATGTAATATCTAAAGCAGTAGAACAAATGTAACTAGAGCCTTGGTATTTTTTTTTTCTTATAAAAATTAAGGTAATTATTTGAAGAAATTCATTTTTCAAAGTGCAAAATGCCACAATTTGTTGCACAGTCAAATATAATCTTTTCCTTTTTTCTAAGTTTAGGTAGACCAAAAGTTATCTCAGTTAGACAGGAAGAAAGGTGAGGGGATTTTGATCTTTGAAGCAACTTCAATATTAAAACTACTGTAACATGACGGCACATAGTCTAATTTCCTTTTTTCCCCCCAATTAGGACTTTTCCATTACCAAACTAGCAGTAATCACAGTAATGCAACAGTGCCATCTCTAGGACAGACTCAACATCCCCTTCATTGTAAGATATGTCAAGGAAATTCAGTTACAGATGATAGAAGATGTGTGGGACTTCACCCTTAGACTTTTACGGAAAAGTAAGATGATTGCAAAAAAAAATAAAAAATAAAGTCTCGAGATTTTTTTTTCATTTGTTCTGAAGTCTGATGAAGGTGCCCAAAGTTTCATCTGAGCTTAGCTTCTCAGACCTCTTAGTCTTCTTGAGCCTTTTGCATTCCCCAGATGTTTTCAATCAGTAAGAACAGACCTGCTGTTTTCACAACAAATCCTTCCAAGTGTTTTCAGAATGCAGCCATGGATGACAGTGAAAAGGAAGCCCAGGGTTATTTTTCACATTCAGATACAGCTACACCACCATAAATATTGTTGGACTGACGTGATTTTACATCCTTGCCACTCCTGGCATCTCTGTTCTTTAATGGTGGTAGATTTTCAACAGCAACATTTTTGTCTGTTCAATTAGAAAAGCAAAATGCCTTCATTACAACACCAGGGTTTGATCAATCGTTAGATTTTTTTCAGTTATTTTCTTCTAGTATAATTTTAATTTTCCTGGCTATTTGATAAACTGTCATCAAACATTTTGCAAATAAAATTCAAACTTCTATGACAATAATTGTTATTAAGTATATGTTTGCGAGTAACTATAATTTCAAAACTGATATATGAAGCAAAATTTGTCACAGAAAAAAGAACCCGTATTTCTTTGTCATTCCATGTATGGAAATATCTGCATTAACTCTCTGTTAGCTTCAATTTTTTTTATTTTTTTCCTGTAGTGTGTACATTATTTCAGAACTTCTGACACAGATTTTTAAAAATTTTGATATGAATTGTTATATGTATGTCCTCCAATATACTCTCGAAAAGTCTCACCATATGTTTCATTTAGACATGGAGTGTACATTTGTGATTCTAGGCAGCCACTTTCTTTAAATTCAATTACTATGGTACTAAAGAGTACATTTGCTATGGAAGCTACAAGAATGTTACAACACCACCTGCACTGCACATTAAAAACGCTGACTTGCTTGAAAATACAAATGCTATATGCTGGCCAAAAAAAAAAAAAAAAGTATTTATCTGGGAGATTTTTCCCATAGAGAAGGTAACTGATACAATTAACCTTTCATTTAATGTACTTATTTAATTATTTAATTTAATTTAACAAATTTAATGTACTTGGAAGAAACAACTTTGAGAGAAAACTTCATAATTTCTTACTTGTCTTTGAAGAAGTTGCTCCTTTTTTTTGTTTGTTTTTGTTTTGCAGACAGAATATTGCTTCATGTGAGCTCCTCTTCTGGAATACCTTTTTTTAGCTTCTTTAATCTACATCCAAGAATGATACGTATTTGTCATAGTGCATTTTATTTGATTGTTTTTAATTATCTATTTATTATATTACGAAAAAGGGCATGTCAGAAAGATTAGTGAAAGGAGTGTTGTCTCAGTGACCACACAGAAAGCGGATATAGTAAAACCATAGAGCAAGGGTCAAAAGGTGAGGCCAAACAACTGTGCCATAGGTTCTCTTAAGGTGCAAAATGTCTTAATGAACAGTAAACCATAACGGTTGTGTGAGACATCTAGCTAAGATGCTTCTGGACCATTTTCCTCTTATATCTTGCCAAAGCAACATTTGCTGTTTGTCCTGTTTACAGAAAACTCTGCTAATTTGTTTGAGTAGTAAATATTTCCAAAAATTAAATATATCTCCTATATAATACATGGCATTTTAAGCTTTTCTACAAAACTTAGAAAAATTTGAAACCCAAACGCTATCCTGTTTAAAAGTAAATACTACCCTAGTCCATCTGACTCCATTTGAAACACCTTTGCACAGCAGAGTAGAATCTCTGACTATCCGGAGTTGGAAGGGAGCTGCAAGGATCATTGAGTCCAAATCCTGGCTCCACACAGGACCACCCAAAACACAAACCATGCATCTGAGGGTGTTGTCCAAACACTTCTTGAACTCCAACAGGTTTAGTGTTGTGACCACTTCCCTGGGGAGCCTGTTCCAGTGCCAGTTCTAGCCCCTTTTTTTTTTTTTTTTTTTTTCAGAAAGAAAACATCTTCCAACATCAGTCCATCATGATCAATCACCAATAAACCAATGCATTATATAAGGTCTAGGGAATGTTCTTGTAGCCTTTCTTTTCCAGGAAATAAGAAAGGAAGGACTTGTTTCTGCTTCGTCTAACCTCCTGCTGCCCTAGGAAAAATAAAGTATAGTTTTCTCCTCAAAAGCTTCAGTTTCTCCTCCTTCCTTTCATTATCATTCCCTTCAGTGAGAAGGTTCTTGTTTTTCCTCCCATCAGGTGAACCAAAGACAACTACTTTAGTCTTCATTTAGTATCTTTTATGTTGAGCCTTGGGGTCACAATCTTTTCTCTGTTTTTTGCTTTACAATACAAAGAGAATACAATTTGTTCCCGGTCAATACCAATAACAGGTTATTAGATCAGAGAGTTAATTCATCTGTATAAGGCCACTGATGTTGCATCTAGTTCTGCCCATATCTCACCACCAAGAGATGCCCCTCATTGACTCATCTCCTGTTAGAAATGCTGTAAATGAAAGAAAAGGCAGAAGAATATAGTATGTAATCTTTTCTCTTCTGCCTGATTTTAAGAAGGTGGGGAAAAAGCTTATGCTGCCCTCTTCCCTTAGTGAATAACACTAGCAAAATGAAGACTTTCTCCTCCACCCCTATTTATTATTGCTTTGTTTTACAGATTCCTTGTACATGTGGACTCATGACCACAACTGTATGTGACAGCTTGAGACTACCCAGACACCATTTGTTTTAGGCCTGTAGCCAAACCTTAATACAGGTCCTTTAGTATGTCATGGATATAGAGAACTTGGAGGAGTTAAGGGCATTAGGAAAGGACAATGCTGATTTCCTCTGTCTGAAGGATTGCATTAATATTTTCTGCCAGTAACAGATTAAAGTGTTGGGAACGCAGAAGCACAGTAATGGTCTCAATAAAACAGAATTATCCTATTCTGCCTTAATACATTAGAATCACTGCTAACTACCATTTTAATGTTACTCAGGCTATGTGCTGACAAGACCTCTCCTCAAAATGGATGAGTTAATTGTTCCTTCTAATTGTTTTGTTTTGGAACTGAAATTCCTTCCAGACTTCACCATTCCCTTATGACTTTTTGTATGGTTCCAGCCACGTGATCCTAACTGATGCGTGTCTTTGGTCATCTCACAGTTGATCTCCATCTATAATCTTGTATCGTTCTAGGCTGACAGTTCTGTTTCTACTGTGACACTTTGTCCCTTTATTTAAAATGTTTCTGCACAACATCTGTCCCCTTGTTTTTCCTTCATATTTTACTCCAAAATGTCTAAGTGCTCATTAGTAATTCATTTACATACTGTATTTTCAAACACATCACAATGATTAGTGATGCGTATAGGGGCATGAACACTCAAGTTATATCCAGAAAAAAAGAGAGAGAGAAAAAAAAAACATTTATGCATGCTATTGACAGTGAAAATTTATTTGGACAGCTCTCTATATACTTACACATACGCTTCATTGCCATGCAAATTTTATTTTTTCTGCCAGTTCAAATTGGTGGAGCTGTTCAGGGTAATGAAGGCACATGAGATTACAGGTTAGGGGCTAATGAAATAACAGGGTCAGTGCCTATGCAGAGAGCTTCAGGCAGTGAGCTCTGCCCAGTCTCCCCCTTCTCCTTGCCTGGAGCCCTGCTGTAGTGTGAGGTTTGCCCATGTGGCAATCATCTGTGTTAAACCATTGACACAGACCACAGCAGAATGCATTCCTTACCTTGACTGAATACACCTACCTTTACAAGTATTTGGTGGACAGAATGGTATCTGTTTTTTCTGGAGCTGTTGTAATGGCTGGGCCAAAGAATAATGGCTTATAAATATTTTTTGATATCCATATAATCTTGAACCTTCAGGAAAAGCAGACGTGGTGGTGATATGACTGTATAGCATCTGTGGTATGATCTTAAAATGAGTTTCTTTCATTATCTTCCTCTTCTGTGAGGACTTTCTGGAATTAGTTTGAAAGATAGCATACCCATTTAAGCATTTAAATAGTATCATGCAATAATTAAGTAAAAGTTAACTGTAAAAGGAAAGTAGAACAGAGGAAATTTGGTGCAAATCTCAATAAAATGAGGCATCTGTGTGATATTTTCAATATTCACAAATTCAATGCAGTACTCATTGCTCTGTTATGTTCCCTCACTCTCCTCTACATCATTTTCTACCTTTTTAGCCCTTAAAATATCTCTCAATTATTAGGACATTTTGCTAATATGAAACTGATACTTTCAAGAGAAATTCTCAGATTATATTAGCAATTTGAAAGTATAAAATAAATACATCCAAAGCATTGCAGAGAAAACTATAGTAGCGCATCCTGCTGACATAGGTGAATACAAAACTTAATTTCTTATTTCTTCTCTCTTGTCTTGCATACAGCACATCCTACGTGGGTTTCCACTATCATATTTCATGCTGTCATGTTCTCATAAGGTCTAACAGACCCTTCAAACACGAGAAGGAAACATTCTATACTTGCATTTATGTTTTACGTGTAGAATATGCCTTCAAAACCTCCACATTTTAATTTTACAATTTAAATACATATAGGAGATGTCATCCATGAAGGGTGAGTATTATGTTTCTTTCAAGAGTGTGAAGGACCCATAACTCACAAGACCCTCAGGTATGAATGAATTATGAAGGCCTTTCTCATGAGTGAAAGAAACATAATCACTCTTCAAGGGTGAGATATTCTATTTACTGCAGAGGTATTCCCTTTAGTCTATTTGAAAACAAACAAACAAACAAATAACTATTTAAATCCCAGTGCCTGTCTTTAAGGGAATAAAGTGATATGTGTTAGATACATCAAAGCACCTATTTCTCTCAATTTTTTTAGACTTTCCTGATCATGATAGAAGCTGCAGATTAACCAGGTTTGTGTACTGTTGAGATGGGATGATTACTGATTTGAAAAAGAGGAGTTGTGTTTTATAAATAATTGTCCATACCTTGTACCACTCAAAAAAAAAAGGGGGGGGGGGGGGTGATATTGGACTAGTTTATCAACTAGATTACAAATTAGCTGTGTTGTCTGGATAAATTTAGAATCACTAGCACAGTAAAAATTAATTTGTGTGTACCTTGGTTTGATTGTATTTTTCTTTATTACAATAATAGAGGTGTGTTCAACCATCTATAGACACAAAAATATGCATATCACTGTGTATACTGAAGATCATAAACTATAATCTTTAATCTGCTTCAGAGGACCTTAAAATTGAACTTGATCCTTGTGGTTACTAAGCATTTTATATAACATGGAAAATGTCCCAACTTTGTTGACATTCATGGGAGCTGCCTTTGCTCAGTATTGGATGGAACTGATTTTTAAATGAACATACCATAGAAGGAAATAATTTTTAAAAAGATGTGCATGTGCAAACATGTAATTTGTGAACGCTATGAATTTCAGTCTCAGTAAGGATTACAAGATTTCTGTTCCTCAGCACATCATGAATCCCAAAGTGTTCTGCTGTTTTGAGAATTAGGCACTTTAATGTGTTTCTGGAAGCTAACAGTAGTTTCCCATTACTGAATAATTTGATCGACATTGCATAGCGATGTCCCCTTCCCAAGTGATCCTAATTCTGTAAAAAAATCTCTTCTGCTTCCATTTTGTCCAATGCTTTGTACATCAGTGCAAAATTTATACAGTAGGAGAATAGTATTGATTTACATATGATTTGTGATAATGAAAAAAAAAAAAAAACAATGAAGAAAACAGTCCTCATCTTTTAATGCATGCTGTACTCACCCATCTTAAGTCTACATGCACAGTGTATGCACTGTGCAGTGTTCAGCTGTGTGTGTGTTCTGCTAGTAAGCCAATATATTCTTGAATGATGGATCATAAAACTCCCAGATAAGGCAACATGGGTTTCTAAATCATCTGTCTATTCTTAGTCTAGCTAAAACCATGTAATAGACATGATTTACAACATTTTGTACAATCTGTGCAGATTAGGAAGAGGAATCTTCATAATTATATAGGCTTGCTGTTATTTAAATATTTACCAACATTAAACACCAAAGGGGCTGTGCAAATGATCCAGGGGATTCATATTGTTCTGAGCTAATATCTGTTGTACAATATTATGCAAATTGCGTAAACTTTATTTTGTTCCTTCTGCTCTGAGCAGTGTATCCCAAGGCAGCTATTCACTAAGTTGAAACAGATAAAGTTTTAATAATAAATAGTGATGATGAATAAGTCAGAAAGTTTGTGCAATGCTAATGTACTTGTTGGCCCCAGGGTAGTTTATTAGATAAACAAGTTACATTTTATAAGTTGCCTGCACATAAGTGGCTTTTGTTTTCCAGGAATTGTTTATATGATAAATTATTTCAAAACATTAGTTGTTAACAAACAAGTTGCATTCACTTCCAATTTGCCATAACTTTCCTCAGACTTATGATTTAAACAGAAAAATTCCATGTTTATTTTGCTTTATCAAAACGACAATACCATGAGAAATGAAACTTTGCAGTGGGATGAGGGACAGACCCATTCTTCTCTTTAATGCAGAATTTTTAAGCCAAGAAATAGAGCTTCAGCTTTTTTCATTAATATTCAGGGCATTTTCTAGACTTAAGATCATGGGATCTTAGAGAGGATAGAAATTAGATAAAAATAGTCTTAGGAATTCCCAGCATGCCCATATTATACATTTGGCCTCTTGGCAATATTGACCCATGGTAGACCAGCTGAAAAGTATTTGTATATCTGGGAAAGAAGCCCCACTAAATAAAATAAAATAAAATAAAAAAAAAATAAAATAAAATAAAATAAAATAAAATAAAATAAAATAAAATAAAATAAAATAAAATAAAATAAAATAAAATAAAATAAAATAAAATAAAAATAATTAAAAAATGAATTAATCATAAACAAACTTATTTAACCAGCATGTTGTAATGAAAAAACACCAAAATGTATTAACTACTCTGCTCTGTGCAGTGTGGTCCCATATAGGCCTCTCTACCTCTAAAGTACATTTTGAGCATCTGCATTCTAGTTATGCTGAAAATCTCCCTGATGATGCATCAGATCTTAATAAACACAAACCACCATCATTTGGATCTTTGCTGGATTTTTTTTAATGTAAATAACAAAACAATTTTATATCCTTGCACAGAAAGAACAGATGGTGCACTGGTGAGAAGGGTCTCTCATTACATTTTCTTGGATTTTGTAGCAGTGGTCTATAGTCTGTCTAATTACTGCTGGACTGCTGTGAAACAGTGATGGAAACATTTCTGACATGGGACATGGCTGCCAGATTCTTGGAAAGACTGTTTCTCTCTGTACTTGATGACTTAGCTGACAGCATCAGTGATAAATTCCCTCCATTTCTACCATTCTTACCACTGGATGGATTCTGAAGCACTCCAAAATTATCAGGAATATAAAGTCTACAAAGTTAGTCAGAAAAATTAATGGATAGACATTTGGTTTACTGTTTATAATTTTGCACTACAGGAGACAAGCTTCTCATTTCTGTCTCTGCCAGTCCCTTGACACTAGAAAGCATAAGTCCTTTTAGTGCTTGTTCAAAGTGCTTGTTCAAGTGCTTCATTAGACCTAACTAGCAGGTCTAATGACTTTCAGGAGACCTAACCCACAGGCACTCACACATTCTGTAACCAAAGTATTTATATATATCAATTACAAGAAATTTGTAGAAGAATTCACATTTTAATTTTAAAGAAAACTTGTTTAGCCTCATAGGTGAGAGTTTACACAGAAAATTGTTTGTTTTTTTTTTTGGTTGTACTTCAGCACATGTTCACAAACTTAATTCAGATTGAGGTATAAAGATAAGCAAAAAATGAGGGAGAAACGTGGATTGTTCTTAAAGCTCAAAAACTTTTTGAACTTGGTTGCACTTGGGCATAGTTTTCAGAACAGTGAAAAGGACAGAGAAAATTTTACCCAGCTTTCTGCTATCTGTTCCCCAAAATTGATTTGATCATTGAGATACTTGAACATATGGGATCCAACATGCGGCGTGGTCTCCAACTGTGGAAAGCTTCTTTTACTCACATCCCTACTCAGTGCTGGGGCAAATTCCTGATGTTCAGGTTCATGTTATAGAGAGAGTGGTGGTTTTGAAATCCTTTTTTTTTTTAAAAAAAAAAAACTTCAATAGTTGAGGAGCTTTCTAAGAGGTCTTCCAGAATAACACTTCAGTACTCGTCAAGTGTCTTTCCTCTGTTTGAATTTTCCACATTAACAGCTGTTGCTATGATACCTCATGCCCGCTGGTAGGAGCATACAACATGATTCATTTCATGGGCAGGAGATCCCATGACAAGGACTTATCAGAGGGGGAAATTAGAAAGATGCTGTTCCTGAAAGCCATTAGCATAAGAATGGATGTAAATATAATTTACAATAATTTACCCTTACAAGAAAATAGAAACATTTAGAAAAAAGTCTGGCAAAAAAAATCATCCAACTTGTTTTACTTTTAATATGCATTGTGAAAACCATCCTTCACCAAACTACTTGTGCTGTAGATAAGCATTAAAAATCCCTTTTGAAAACTTTACATACCCAAATTGTTTTAGTTCAGACCTTCTGAAAGCTAAGTGTCTTCTCTGATGAAACTAATTATGTACTTCCCCCTACATTCTCTCAACATTACTCTTTGTTGGTAAAAGATGTATCACTTTCATTCATCAATCTTCCACATCCTCCTAACCACATTAAAATAGTCAATCACAGTCCTTTATTTCTAGAGTGAAAGGTCCATTAGTTTGCAAATTTCTGCAGAACAGCTGAGCATACTAACTTTTGTTTTGACATTTGAGAAAAAGATATTCTTCGGGAGATAATTAACCAGATCCTCAATAGATATATGTCAAAATAATTGTTTGGCATGAATGGAAAAGAGATGGAGGGGATGACATGGCTGAGATGATAAACTGAGCAAAACATTTTTTTTAATGAAATTAAAATAAAATCATAAAGGTTAAAGAGAAGCTGAATAATGATTTTGCGCCAGAAATAGAAAAAAATTGCTCAAGGATTTCAAGGGTAAAGATGGCTAATCATAACATCTGGTTGGATGTAAACTAATGTAAAACTTCACCTCAAAATCATAACCTTCTTTGGAAATAATTGCAAATATTAAAATATACTGTTTCTGATTTGTGATCTTGATCTTGTTGAATCTCCAAGTAACCCAGTTGCTATTGGATTCATCCAGCATTGCCACTGTGGGAGAAAAGTGAGTTTCTTATGTCCAGCAAGTTGACCTATTCCAGAGTTAAACCATTATTCTCGTGGTTTATGAATATTATAATTTTCCCAAGAGATAACATAATTATGCAAAGTAAGCATGTCTGCCTGCTTATTTAGGCTTACATATCCATGACCAGTGTGCTTATAGACATAAGATGAAGAACTGCAAAGAGTTCTTTTATATAGTACTGCTATAATAGTTAATTAATTCCTCTTTCTTCCTACAAACACCAAAGGGCTTTTTTATGTGTTTGTTTTGTGTGTTTTTTTATTTTATAATTTATGATATTCCAGTCTCTCTGTGACCTCTGGTCACATTATCCTCCTAGGCTATTTAGACAAATTATTTGAGTGCCTATTTGCATGAAGCTGCTGAACTCCACCAAGCAAAAATGCACTTTACAATCTTGTTCAGAGGATTTGCTCAGCACTGCAGTGAAGAGAGATGAGGTTTGGGATTAGAAGTCACATTGTTTTCACTAGTGAGATATACTCTTGAAATAGCTGATAAAATGCCAGTTATGCTGTATTAGGTATAGTATATATATTGAATCAGTCCTATACGTAATTGCTCCCTTCTTTCAAACCAAAAGAAACATGTACAACCTTCAACACCCTGATGCATGCCTTTAGGCTCTGTTTTAACAGCTTGCATGTAATTTGCATTTAGCGAGCATCAGCTATGACAATTTTTGCACTTAGAAATACCACAAGACAAGTACACCAGAAAAAAGATTCAAGATAAATTAACACATCTTACCGATGATACAGCAATAAAACCTGCATTATGTCACTAACCTACATACGGTGAAAAATATTCAAAGCCACTTTTTCAGCTACTCTCAGGATAGCTTCTTAACTTACTGGCTGAATTCTTGTTTCCTGAACTTTACATGTATAAAACTGAAAGTGGAATCAGACTGGGTAGCTGGTTGACTACTAGATTGGACTGCATGAAATTGCCGTAGCTCTACTTTACAATCTTTATAATGTTTATTATCATAGAAGAATAGAAGAGAAGAGAAGCTCAGATATACTTAATCCATACTTATCACCCAGTTCTTGCCCTCCTGCCCAGAATAGTCCACAGGCAAAGAAATAATATTCAGAACTCATCTTTTTTTTTTTTTTTTTTTTTTTTTCCTAATAACCTTTCTATCTGCTCTTGCTCTTGAATTAAAACCTTCACCAGAGCTAGAAACCTAATTTTTGCTTTTGCAAAAAGAAGAAGAAGAAAAAAATAACATCAACCACAAAATCTGGAGAGAGCATGCAACTCCATAATAGTCACTCAGTGGCTAAAGTACTGCTAAAGTTTTCACTTGTTTTTTCTCTTAATTAAGGAAATTTTCAAATATAGGTAAATATATCCTTGCAAAGACTACTTGTGTGGTATGAATGGGACACCTGCAGCTAAACTTAATTGTGTTTGCTTGTGTGTACAACACCAGTATTTGTCAGTGGCAGCAGCATGTCCTAGTGTGTGGTGGTGTTTTTCATCTAAACTGAGTGTTAACTTTTGGCTTTGGTGCTCTGTATGAAGTTCATCAAGGCAGCTCCATTGGTTTCAGCAAATACTGGGTAAAATATTGGTCATGTAATTGTTGAAAGTGTTTCAATACAGCTGAAAAAATTACTTTTTTTTTCCTTGGGAAGAAGCATGAGAATTATTCCTCTTTCAGTATTTATTCTTCTACAAGCATGGTTCACATAGAAGCAATCTCAGGACTTGTAAAGTGCTGGATGCTCTTGTGGTAGCTCTAGAAAGACCAGAAGGGCCCGACAGTTGTATTCACTACCAATAGATCATCCATGAGTAGGTTAAGATGAAAATTAGTTCATTACAAAATTATAATATCATGTTGAGAACAACATCCTTTTCTGCACAATAAACTTACAGCATATGTCTAATGTGGAAGATGCAGCCCACAGTCACTTGCAGAAAGCTGTATTGCATATTAAACAACCAGAACTGCCTCCTTCTGGGCTATGTGTAAATAAATGATCACAGTATTAGGCTTCAAACAATCTGACTTTAGAGAAGAGAAAATAAAAGCAGTGTAATGCTGACACACAAACCTTACAAAAGGCTCTTGGCTTAACTCAGATCCAGCCTTTTTACTATTAAACCAAAATAACTCCAAAAAAAATCATTAGTGGAACACTGTTCCCTGGTGGGGAAAGCAAGGCTCCTAGGGCTCTGTGAATAATTGATTTTCTTTTTTATTTTTATTTTTTTTATATTATTTTTTTTTGATGCAGCTGCTAAACTGAGGGAAAAATAAATTCTGCTTGGACTGACCCTAAACGAAACTCTTTTTTTTTTTTTTTGCTTGGCATATAATATTGGGGGGAAAAAATATTTCCAGTCACAAACATCTGCTCAGTACTACTTTGGTCCAGATTTTCAAGACTTTAGTCTTTGTTCTGACCTGAGAGCTGACCATGTGGCAAAATGCTGACAAACAGACAAGACAGGGGATAAGCACTGTGTCAATAGCATGTTGAAATGATAAGAAACCTGTCTAGGCAGGTAAGTGGGAAGAGGTGGCCTGTGAGACTACGTATAGATTTAGAATGAGCTGCAGAGAAGCAGCACTGCAGCTTAATGTTTTTCTATTATTTTCTCTTTATTTTTAGTAGTAGTTTATTCATTAGTATTAGCTATTATTAGTTCATTATTGTTTTTATCTTTTGGAAACTGTGAGTTACCTTAAAATAAGGCTGCTTTATATTTGGCCATCATAGCAGTTTCTTACCTGCATTAACTTACTAAAGCTTCAGTATTGGTGCTTGCCAGAGCTCATAACGTGCCAGCCACTGTGCTATTGCAGTTGCAAAAAGTGATGTGCTTTGTATACTCAGAGCTATACACTTCAGTGTAACCTGGAGATGTCAATACAGTGTTGGTGTGGCAAAGAGGACTGCAATCAATTTATGATTTGCTATATAATTTTGAAGCCAATTCTGAATAGAGTTTAGCCAGTTCATCTTAAGTACAAAATACAACAACAGTATAAAATAGGTTATTTGATGTGATTGATTTTGTGAAACTCCTCCATAATCATACCAGGTAACCCATTACAATGGTAAACTGTTTTCCAAAGGCGTCTAAATAGCAGAAAGGACGGCATTAGTGGGATGTCTCCACTTACTAAAATTGCTTCATGATATAGTTTGCTCCCAGACATTTGAACCAGATGATCAGAACTTTGTAATCTTTGGGGTGGATTGTGAAAATGGCAATAACCATAATCATCTGTATCAGAGGATTACATGTCCACAGAGGCATATTCTCATTTTGGTGATACTGGAACAAAGCAGTATTCAAGACAGGATGTCCTGCAGAGGGAGGTTAAAGTAGCATTGCTTTGGGGGCCAGCATGGGGGTGCTTTGATTGATCGCATACACATTGCAGCTTCTACCTGCAAGGCTCTTATGTCCCCAGCAGTGAGAAAACCTCTTTATCCTTCAAAGTGTTACCTTTCTGAAAAAGTGACTCTGTAGGGAAAACTCTTCCTTCTTGTTTGAAGAGTTCTGAATCTAGCTGAAAGGCAAAACATATATGTCCTTCCTTTTTAGTATAGGGTTTAAGAAAATACTAAATGGAAAAAGGCAAATATCTGAGCCAACAAATAGAGAAAACCAGATTATCAAGCTAGCCTAGTTCATTCTAAATCATAAAAATGACAGTTGGAAATGTTGTTTATTGTCTTACAAAAACATTTGAACATTTCTGGAATTAGAAATTAATTTAAAATCTACTAGGTAATTTTGCAGTATGGTCCCTCCTCCTTTTTCTCTCCATCCCTTCCTTCTTTCTTCCCTCCATCTGTCCCTCCCTCTCTCCCTTCTTCTCATCATCCTTCCCTCCTTCCTTCCCACTGCTGACTGTCTTACAATCCTGGTGGTTTCCAAAACACTCCTTGTTCTCCCTCTGTATCAAAAGAGGATCCCCAGGATGTTCCCAAACCTCACTGGGAACATCCTATTGTGTGCATAGAATCATAGAATCATTTGGGTTGGAAAAGACCTCCAAGATCACTGATATGATTGATATGATCATGATGATTCACATAAGTAATTAATATACATCTACATGTTCCTATGCACTTGTTAATGTGTGTGTTTACTGCTTGGTGGGAAACACTGTCATAGGGTTTTTCACCTTTTAACGGCATATCAAAAACACCCTGGGCCAGAATGCTCTCTCCAGTACTGAAAGGCTCTTTTCACACTGTGACATTCATTCTCACACCTTTCTGCACAGTGCATCCTGTGGGGCTTGTCACTGCTCCACCTGCAGTGATTTGCAGGCACTGCCCTCTTCTTGTTGCTGTGGTGGGAAGAAGGCATGAAGGTGAGAAGTTCCATTTGCATTGCTGCATATTTGTGTTTCTGGTACAGAGAAGCTGACAAAATCTTACTGATACTTACCATTTTTGGCAGAGAGGGAAGGCTTCTTAAGCTGTAAGAGCAAAAGATACCAAAAGATCAGCAATTGTCTCAGCACAGATATGTCAATATCAACACTATAAAATGCCTTTCAGGATCATTTGTAGCCTAGCCCATTTCACTTAATAGATAAGACTTTACTAAGGGCACATCTGCAACGTTAGAGAGGAATCCTCACCTGCCCAATCAGTTAAAGTGATCATTTACATGCATATTTTGCATAGTGTTGCTGTTAATAAACCCTAGCTACTACTTACAGATTTTCTCCCAAACAAACAGTGCTGTTTCCAAATATGATGTTCTTCCTCGCTTTCCCACTCACTTGCACCTTTCTGTTTTGTGTAAAAAAAAAAAAACAAGTGAATAAGGACAAAATTAAATAGCACTTCAGTAAGAGTGAGACAAATACTTGT
Organism: Netta rufina; assembly: GCF_964035555.1. NCBI lineage: Eukaryota > Metazoa > Chordata > Aves > Anseriformes > Anatidae > Netta > Netta rufina. Next base: position 12,197,235 of record NC_140140.1, on the reverse strand, counting down.
ACTTTGTTGGCTTATTCCAGATCCTTTACACAAAGGAAAGGACTTCTTAGGAGACGTTATATAAAACCATCACTTTTTCTTCTTTTATAAGACTTCACTTGAGCAAAACTAGAATTAATGTAACAGAATTGCAAATATACTGCAAGAAAAGATTTTTCTGGAAATGGAAACAGAGGCTGAAAATTTAGAACAGAATCTGAGTTTGTAAACCAACATCCTTTTTTTTCCAGCTGGCTTGAAATAAATGCTACACTATTCGCGTGCCTGCCAAAGAAAAGCAAATGTCAAGGGAGTGAGAGGAGGAGGGAAGAGAGAGACAAAAGCAAAAGGGGGATTTCAGGGGCTTCTGCTACAGGATCCTCTCCCAGGATACATTCATGCCACCAAAGAGGATTCATTCCCTTGCTTTGAGAGCCACTGTTTGGGAACCATTATTTTTTAATCTACTTCAATTTCCACAGTAATATGCAGAGAGAGTCTTCTGGGTTATTTATTTAGTTAGTTAGTTAGTTAGTTATTAGAATTGATTGACAATATAGAGTATTTTAAAACTACAAGCTTTTAGAAAAATAAAAATAGTCTGAACTATCCTTCACGATATTTTGAACACTTACTTTCTCTCCAAGTTGATGCCTTTTCTCCATGTCCATCTCCTTCAAACTCCAGTTCTCAAATGCTGTTATGTCAGCGACATTTTATTTGAGGTCTATACTCAGGACTCATCTGTGACCTTTTGCAAATCATAATGTGTTGGCCCAGGATAAGCATCAACAGTGCTTGCAACTCAATACCATAACATTGGAATGATTTAAATCTCATGTGTATGTATAATAAGGATTTAAAATATGAGATAACATAGAGACAGTCAGTAAGCATAGTCTTCTACTTTTCATACTGAAAAACAGTTTTACTGTTTTCTTTAATTTTGCCATCTGTCTCTGCTTTTTTCTTTATCAGCTATTTGGATTGCAGACTCTTTGGACATAGGTGGTTTTTTTCTACACTTCTACAACAGCTAGTGTGATAATGTAGTTCATTAAAGGCTCCCTATCCCAGCACGGCACAAATTGTTAAATAATATATTCTTCAAAAATTTTACCCCAGTTGTGAATCTCTTTCAGTTTCCTCATACACCAAATTTTACTTTTCATTTCCCAGACTGTAACATCCATAGCAGGAACTGAGCATCAGCAAGCCCTAATTTCTAAATTTACTTTTCATTCGGCTGGTATAAAGTTTTGTATGGTGGCCTTTCCATGTCATAAATATTAAATGCTAATGTGTAAGCTCCATCTGGAAGACTCTTCATTCTCGAATTCTCAGCTCTGTTTCTTCACATAACAACCAATAACAGAGATCATTAAATGAGAAGATTTTTATTTAGGAACACTGAGAATGTAACCTATAGTAGGCAGCATGTGCAAAATATTAAGGAGTAATGTTTTATTGACCAATTTTTCTTTATTGCTGCTTATCTATGAAGAAATGAGAAGAAAATCATTAGAGCCATAAAACTACCATACCAAGTATACTGCTGCAACTGAATTTACTTTACTTTTTTTTTTTCATGTGGCTAAAGTACAATAAGGAAAATATGCCTATAAAACATTTCATACCAGTGTTGCTCACTGTAATATGGAGCTTTCAATTTCTTGTGTTCCTATTTGACACTAATTATTCCCATTGGAATGCTCCATTATGCTCAGTTTTCTTTGCATGTATACGTGCTTTCGCGTGTGAAAGAGATGTAAAGTCTGTTGCTCGCAGTAAATTTTATTCAGATTCAACACCAATTTATAATCATTTACATTTCCAGAACATTTTTCATTCTGGATGATCCAAATGTGCTTTTCAGACTTTTATATACAGAAATGTAGCCAACTTCATGTGGATTGTTGTACTATCAAACAGCATCCAACAGCATTACACATGTGGTTCCCAACTGAAAGTGAGCATCCATTAGCAATGTTGTCAGATTCCTGTAGGATGGGCACAAGGCCTCATAGGTTCAAAAATAATAGCCTTCTAATAAAAGTACTAATAAGTCCTTAATGGGAATCGCACTAAAGGTGTGACTTCACACTAAGGACTAAACTCCCACGGCTTGCTGCCAAGAAAAACAGAAGCCTCAATAATCACAAATTTTTGTTCACAATCACATACCTCTGCAGTGCTGCCTTTATACTGACTGTGGTGCCCTTTGTTAAACTGAGTTAATCCAGAAAAAATAACCTGAAGGGATAAAACAATATACATGTATAATTTTCTGTTAGCTAAGTGAACTGAGTTAGCTCACCAAGTACATGACCAGGAGCCAGGGGAGGGAAAGCAACCCTCTACATCATTTCAAGAGCAGAGAACTACTAGGTTGGCTTGGTTTTGTTTTCGGACTGCCTGGGAAAGTACCTGCAGCAAGGTCTCCTTTTAAGCATCAGCTTCAGAACTGGACGGTTACATTCCTTTCTGAAAATCACCAGAACTGCCTCCTACATACAGAACACTTACCTTCTTTTTCTCGTGAGCCCCTAGTAGACAGATTTTGCTTCCCTTTGGCTACAAGATCTCCTGTAAATGCACAATGAACACTGAGACACAGCTGCAGTGGAACCAGACAGTATGTGCGTTCAGAGTTCAAGTCCAATGCACATAACCACAATGGTCTGGATATCCAACTGCAAGTCATGCTAGTACAGAATTTCAGTATTGAAGTGGCAAGGGAGTAATAGATAAAAAAGCAATACACTTTGTGGCCTTATGAAAAAATAATTTTTATGGTATTTTGGTTTTTCTTGTAAAATGAAGATATTTTAAGGGAGCAAACTGTCACTCTGATGTAGATTTATTATGTTCTCTTTGTAAAAATTGAGTTTTGCTGATGCTATTATATAAAATTCATGATTTTCCATTAGCCATATCTAGCTGACAAGTTTTCCAAACTCTTCCTAAAACAATATCAGATATCACATGAGCAAGCAGAGCTATGGAAATTAGTGGAAATATTGATAAGAATAGGGGTGAAAAGGATCTATCCTCATCTCTGTGAGTTCAAAAAATCTGAGAACTAATCATATTTTCAACATCAACAGCATTTTTTTTCTTTTGGGAAGGGGCTCAGGAGATATTGAAAGCAATATAATTTCCTTATTGTTCACAAAACTATTACAACTAGAACTGTAGAGGACTTCTGCAAAATACTCAAACATATGTTATATATGTCTAAATTGTTCTTTTAAAGACAATGGGGCTAAATACAAACATGTTGCACATGGTGGAATCTATGCCTAACATTGATTATCTTTTTAATTTAAATATTCCTCGTTTATTTAGTTTGTTGCGTTAGAAGCAGCATTGACTTTTTTTTTTCCTATTGATTCAAGTTGCTTTCTTTACTTCCACAAAAATAAAAGCAAATTGAAAGCAACTCTTGCTTATTTTCCAGTGGATAGATTACCACTGGTTCACGTTGTTTTTCCTAAATACTTTTTGTAATTCCCCGGACCAGCTGTTACTTTTAATGTACATCACAATTCCATTAAGCATGAAACATAAATGTTGCAAACCACAGTGCACCCATCAAGCTGATGTTTACCTGAAGGCCTTTGAATAGATTTTGTCAAGATCAAAAGTAATTACTTTGTAAAGTTCATTTCCCATCTTGCATCTCTTTTATGCCGAATAAATATTGCAAAAGGATGAAATATAGAAGGGTCATTTACATCTATCGCTTTTAAATATTAGCAATAGGCTTATGTAGCTCATTGTGTAAAAATCATTTGGATACATTATCCCAAGTTGAATAACAGATTATTTCAGATAAGGAACAAAACACAGGCTCTCTTTGTCATCCTGTATTGAATAAAGTGAAGGAAAGGGACTGTCTATTAATTTTATGGCTAATATATCTTCCCTCTAAATGGCTACACCTTGTAAACATTTTTGTTAACAAATATTATTAAAGTCTGTATCTGATTCAAATACCTATTATGTCTTATTAAAATAAATCTACTAAATTACCTACAGGGACACATAATAATACAGCATTTCATTCAAGTAATGGATATTTTAAAATTACACCTACTTTTGATGTAAAAACTACATAGGAATGTAAGTTTTCAAATTATTTTTTTTGTATGTGTGTGATTTGAAGGCATCAACGAGTGGTCTCCAGTGAAGTTTTCTATTTGCCAGGCAGTGGAAAAGCAGAAAATGAATTGAAAAAGTTTAATATTTTTGTCCATCTTTTTGAATTTTGCCATCATTTCTTGAAAAGTGTCTCAAGAGTCTGGATTTCTCATAGCAACAGTATCAGAAATGATATGCTAGAAAAACTTTCACACAAAACACTGGAAGGTGCTTTGGCTTTATTGTGCTGTGGTTTTGTTTCCTCCTACTACTCTTATTCCAATAAGGTTGGAGTTACTTTACTCTTTTTGATGGACTAGTATTTGTATGTATTTGTAAAAGAAGTCAGGTAGTGGCATGGACATGACCAGCTTCTAGGAAACGTCATAGCATGATACATGTATGACATTACAGTGAAGTCATATAAAGGGACTCATTAAATACCAAAACAGCTTCCATCTTTAAAATGAGGTCATACTTTACACAACTTCATATTCAGTATTTATGTTATTTACTGACTTATTTACTGACTAATAATTTGCTACTTAATAATAATTTCTTATGTCACAACTTTATACTAGAGTTAGGGAAACAATAGACTTTGTGTACCTCTCCCAACATTCCAGCCATGTTTAGCATAATAGGTATGTATTAGGTGGAAAAATTATTTTTACTTGCTAGACAACATCGATATGCATGGGAATGCATGAAATGCATTACTGGATTTCAGATGGGGAAGCCCAAATTCTACCTATGATACAATGTGCATTTTGCTTGAAAACAGGGAAATAAAGTAAGATTCTTAAAAAATAATAATAAAATAAATAAGGCATGATGTAACCTGAGTGATTCAAATCCATTCGGCCTCAAAGTTAGCTTGTATCATGGCCATTACAATTTCTAGAGACAAAGCAGTCCTGAACACAGTGACATGATTTGAAGACTCACACTGATATTGGCACATGGCTTTTTGCATGTAGGCTTACAACATGATGTTGATTTTTTTTTTTTTTTTGTCCTTTTAATTGAGATCTAGATGGTCATGTCCACAGCTTAACTGATCCTAAACTGCTTTTAGTGGGTTGTCTTTGTTTTTCTTCTTCCCCCCAGGATAGAATTCCCAGACATTATTGTATAAATTAAAAAAAAAAAAAAAAAAAGCCACTGGGTGAGGACTAGGATTTTTAATGCATGAACTTGCTTCGTAAACAGTTTCACAAAGACTTTAAAAAAGACACAGAGTATTTTGCACATATTCTGTCATATAACAAAAAGTTCATCCATAACATTTGTTAATCTAGGGTGATGTGACAAATTTGAAGTGCTTGAAAGTCTCTCAGGACAGTTCTTTAAAGTGTGTTTTGCTCTCTTTTTCATTAAAGAACTAGGCTCATGTTTGAAGTTGAATCCTCAGCTGAAAAGTTGCTTTTAGTTTTAAATGGAGAATTGACACATTTTCCTCAGTCAGGTTTTGGCTGCAATCCATCCTTGTCTATCAACCTTTCTAGAACTCCAATTTCCTTCTCTCTTTTCTTTTTGAAAACTAGGGAATGAAATTAAATAAATAATGTGTGACATTCAGGAAAAAGTAGACTAATTTGACTAAAAAAAGTAGACTAAATTGGTAGACTAACTACCACTTTGTGGTAGGTTGTAGTAAGACTTTCCAAGAAACTAGATTCTGGGTGACAACAAACTTCTAAATGTATATGAACTCACAGTGAGCTCTAAATTAAATGGCTTAGTCTGTCTTTTCCCGTAATAAAAGGTGTGAACACAAGTCATTAAATTGCCAATAGAATTAGGTCTTTCTTCAGCAAATTCTTTGTCCTTCATTGTCTTTCTCTACATAGATTAGGAGTAACACAAAGCTAAAATTGCTGACTCTCGATCTCCTTCTTTTATTGCAAACAATTTTGGAACTTCTTGGATTGTGCATTTTTGACTGAAACTCATTCAGAGTTCCTTGTCTCAGTTTCCTCACTGACTGTATATTCATCTAATACCTGTTTTATTTTTCTGCTGACATATTCATCTGTCCAGCCTGAAGTAAAACAGTTTATCTTCAGTCATTACATCAATTCGTATGGCAATAACATTCAGAGGAGCCTTTTACTGAGACATAAACTGTAGGCTAAAATGTCACAGAATTTTATTAGACAATCTAAACTTAATTGCAGATAAGTTGATGCACTCATAAAAGATGATGCAATGTTTCTATTAACTCCAACATATGGTAACTATTCATGGGAGGACAGTAAACAGAGATATCACTTAATGTTACTTTAAAACAATCACATTAGGAAACTTTTTTTTTTTTTTTTTTTTAATGGAAACTTCTTGTGTATTAATTACAAGTGATACTCCACCTAGCATTAGAAGTATTCAAAGGACATTGCCTGTACAAAACTGTGGTAGGTATATAGTTATTCTTACTGAGGCATTAGGATCTTGAGGTCTCTTCCAACCTAGAAAATTCTGTGATTCTGAGAGTTAAAATATTTTCCTATGATATGGGAAAAGAGTTCTATTTCCCTGACTCTGTCACATATTGCAGAGTCCATCCTTGTACATCAATCTTTTTTGTATTGTAATATTATTCCTACCCTACTTTCTATTTAATAACAGTCAGTAACATCACAAATGGTTTTACAGACTAGAAAGAGAAGATTTTGATTGCAAATTGCTGAACAAATTCCCTAGGAGATAAGAGGATTGACAAATGTCTTGCCTCTTTACTAGCAGTTGAATTGGAAATAAACCTTAAAGTTGTTGTATTCAAAAAAGAGGCAGATTCTAGTTTCAGGAGGGAGATATAGACAGCGAAAAGCTTCTGTTTAATTTTTAATGTTCCATAAGATATGAAAATTACACACATGTAGCCAAACTATATATATATATACATATATTACATATACCAAATCAGAGAAATTTCAAAGGCTACAATGAAGAGCTGCAAGGCTTACTTAATCCAGAGGTCTTTCAACCTTAGATGAATTACAGTACATGCAGTAGTAAACTACAGTACAAACAAACAGATGTATCTGCTTTGGCATTTCATCCCGTAGTCAATATTCAGCACTGTTACAGTCATGATTGTTGAAATTTGAATACTCTATCAAGAATAAAATGGCTTTTGCTCATTGGAGCAAAGTTGGACTGGGAACCATGGCATTTGGCATGTTATCACATTTGCCACTAAGCCATCATATAATCATCTCAACCATATAAGCTCACCATGTTTCAACAAAAGTCTTGAACATGTTTCCCTTCTTTCACTGTGGCTCATGTGAGGTTTAACTAATTAATTAATTCTACGCTGAATGATACTTGTAGGTAAAAGATATTGCAGATAGCATTGTTTAATTATTTGTGTCATTACTATCCCCATCTTTAGAAATTTTAGTGATAAGCCCTAACAATTAAATGAACTGTGTTAATTACAGTGCAAACTTTATTCCATCTTGTTCTCTTACTGACAAGTTCTGTACCATCCCACTTTGCCTTGATGTACAGTTTTAATGTTCCATGGTGACAGGTTAACTTTAAAGCTGTTCTGAGTTAATCACATGCTGCTAGAGACCATTGCACACAGACAAGTCCTGTGCTAGCAATTCTGACAAAGCATAGACAATTATATTTTACATTCGCCTCAGCTAAGATATAGACTGAATAAAGTGAGGACTAAAAACAGCTCCAAATGCTGCAATCAGTAGTTGGTTAAAGTAGATGGTTCATTTTTTTTCTTTCATTGCCAAAAATCAAGATGGTTTCTGAAGACATTTTAAGTCTATATAGACTTGGCTAAATTACAGTTGTTCTACAGCAACTGTAAAATGTAAGGGAGGACTGGAAAAGATCCAGGGAGCTTGTTTTCACACCAAAGATTCTTTATAGGATTTGAAATCATACTGGAAGGGCAGTGTGCCCTGGAGAATCAAACACCATGGTGTGAGTTCAAATTTGACTCCATGATTAGTTTGATGCTGCATAATACTTACATAGCCACCTCTTTAGGAGTTCAGATTAAAGCTTTCAAATTATATCATATATGTATTCAACAGAGCTGAACATCCCCATCTGAACAGATTGTTACCATGACATACTTCCAGTTTTCTCTTTGCTCACCCAAGTAGCCAAAGGACACTTTTAAAGGTTTAATAGAGTCCACTGGTAATGTCACTATGGAAACGTAATCTTTTAGAGACTGCTACTTTAGCAGAGCAACATCTTTGCTCACCCAGTGAGGATTTACAAGTCTTAGCTAGAAATTCCCTGCAGCGCCAGTGAAATATATATTATTCAGGGCTGTCATAATCATACAAAACAGGACAAGCTCCAGAAATAGGACATCAATGAAAAAGTATACTAAAGAGTTGCTGTTACTGAGTGACTTATCAGGTTGGTAAAACAAAGCATGTGGATTGCTGGTGGTAAGGGGGTTTTGTAAGAAAACAAATAGTTTGAAAGGCAAAATTAAATCAATTTACAAGTTAACGGAGGATGCAGAAAGAATGTCTTCAGTACTGGGGAAGAGGCTTATACTCCCTCGGGCAGATGGTCAGCACAGAGGATAGAGTACTGTGGTTGCCACCTGAAAGATTTGTTCCCTTCACTCCACAGGAAGTTATGCTCCTGCAGCCAGTGGCCAAAAATCCACTTCCAATACTTGCCTGTGTTGTCCCATGTTTGTTCTATTGATAATATTTAGACTGCCTCCTGATAATATTTCGACTGCTTCCAAGATCCTTCTCTGATCCTGTTTCATTTCCAAAGGTTTAGGAATCTTCACTAGCTGAAGGATCAAGAAATCTTGGACTAGCTAAAGCTAAAGGACTGACAGAATCTCAAGGAGAAAGACACGGAACAAATTAGGAAAGAATCAGAATATTCTCCCTTTTCTTCTGGATAGTATCAGCTACCTGTTGAACTGCACTTCAGACTTTTTAGTATTTATGCCTCAGGAGCCAGCCACTGACTTCATCGGTGCAGGGTCACATCCTCAGCTCAAAATTAAATGCCATTCATAAATGGAAAGGGGATTTCACTTAAATGGTAATATAGCGTGAGGAGAAGTAGTAGTAAGAGCTAGAGGAAAATGGAGGACAGGGTATACCAAATGTTATAGCTTTAATAATATGCCAAAATAGGAAATTAATGTCTACGTGACTATTTAAAAATTCCCCAAGTAGAGATAAATTAAGATTCCAGACCTAAGGGCAGTAGTGTCACGATTACTGAACTACTTCCCAGTTATGCCTGAGCTTAACGTAGATTCAGCAGTGCAGCATGAGGCATAACCTGGTGTGGATAAATGAATAGCCTTGAAATGCACATACCTACACCTTATGAGAATTTTCCATAAACATTTGTAAATGTTGCAGGTATTGCCAAGTATGCTTTCTTTTTTTTAATCCTGTTGTGTTCTTAAGATACTGTTGACATTTTTTTTTTCTTTTAATTACAGGTAGAACATAACTTTTACAGCTATACTAGATGTGGGCAGATACTTTGTCACAGTTTCTGCCTAAACATCACTTCCTCCTCCTCACCCCCCCCCCCCCCCTTCTTACAGAATAAGCATCCAGAACTTTTATTTCCCCACTTTCCTAAAACTGCATATGTTTAATGAGGCATCCTTAAGGAAACAGAGGTGACGTAAATAAATTAATGCATTCTATTTGTGTAATGCCTGTTCAGGACTCCTTGTATTGTCCAATTTTGTCCATTGTCCAATTTCAGCTCTGTGACAGGGGAATAAGGTGTAGAATATCACCTTGCTGGAAGCTGGGAGAGTGTCCTGGGGAAGCATCTTTGTCCTGCTTTGTCCTTATCCTCTTCCTCAGTTTGTTATTTTTCACTATGAGAAACGGAATACAGAGCTGGCTGTTCTTTTAGTGGACCGCTAGTAGAATGATTTGGAAATGCACTTCTCAAGCTGTTGAGTAGTTGTGTATAGAATTTTGGAAAACTATCAGCATTTTTTACCGTTCGGTCTTTTACTCACCATTTTTGTCCATCTCTTCATTGGGAATTGAGAATTTTGTAGCTAGAGTCATAATACAGCCTCAGACTCCAGTTGAACACACACAAGCCATACAACCTAAATGCAATAAAGTATATTTTAAGGTTTCATGTAAATGAACTTATAAGAAAATAAAAATTAAAGCTGTGAGGTCCCGGTGGTTTATCACATAATTCCACCAATACACAATCTTGTGCCTCAGTTACCTCTCCTATTACAGGAAGTGTCTTTCCTGACTTTTTTAATTAAGGTTTTAGAGATTCATGTAATTTTTATTTGCTATTGCTCTTCTGCTCTTCACTCCTGTTATCTTTTCTGGTATTTTAAAAGACGTTAGACCCCTGCTACTCAAATAACTAAGCTTTTGAAAGGTCCTGCATTTGTTATAGATACTAAAAAGCAAAGTAGTGATTTTTTTTGATTCTGTTCTGCCTTGATAAGGTTGCTGTGATAGGTGACTTAAAAGAAAGTAAGTTGAACAGATGTAGTAATAAATTACTATCCTGACAGATTTGACGTATCTAAACCCATGTACTGAAGACAAGTTGAGAGATGTGTGTGTGATTAACATTGCTTAAATGGGAGGTGCCTGAATTAGCATATTGTGCTGTAGGCACTTGGAAGCTTCTATATTCTCTAGTAACACTTAGCAATTAAATTGCACTTTACATCTTGAAAGAACTCAGATGATGAGAGATCATGTTCCATTAAAAATAGTGATGGATAGTCCATACACTGGAGACAAAGCAAATACACAATTCTGACCATAAATATTGACGTACTAGTGGTACAGAGACAAAAGAAAAATGCTGTGGTTCAATGTTTTATAACAAGATATTTTTGTTAGTGAAGACTATTGTATAAAAGTTGTCCACTGAGAGCTTTAACGTACTGTAGGAAGACCTGCTTATTCTTTCTAGTTGGAGGTCTAGTTCTTGAAAATGTTTAGATATATACCTAGTTTAAATAGGGAATATTCCCATTTGATTTCCACAGATATGAACATGGATCAGGGAGAGAAAGAAATGTAGGTGTTCTTTCTCCTAGGTATATGTACTGAGTGCAACATGTTTGTAGATAATATACCTTAACAGAGACGTTAAGTATGTTAATACTGTATTTCATATATACTATATTTGATTAATATTTCATATTAATTTTCTTCATATTTCTTTTGTGAAAAATACATGTTGTTGTTGTTGTTGTTGTTGTTGTTGTTGCTTTTAGGGTTTTTTTTAATCACTTCTTTGTGTGGTCTCACTCCTTTCTTGAATCATTAAAACTCAACTGAAAATGTAATGTCAGCTTTTGGAGCAGCCATTGTCTTCGATAGGAGAAACCATGTTTTGGTATATTTAAGTGTAATCCAGTGGCAAACTGATAGGCTAGGGAGAGTGAAAGTGACTGGGAGAGGTGAAAACAAGAGCACAAAAGAGATTTCAGATTCTTCATATCCTCTTGGACTTTCTTTGCCTTTTTAATGATATGTACCAATAATAAAAATTTGATGATATTTATTTAAAATTGGATTATGTCATGTGTTTTCCATACAGTGGATCTACACAAATGCAGGAATCCATCCAACTGTACAGCATAAATATGGGAAAGGCAAGACATAAAGTGCTGACAAAGGTACAAAGTCAGCTGGCAGACACAACAGATAATTTTCTCTTTTTCAATTCCATATAGGGTAGATAGTATTCATAACCAAAACAGACTTTTTCTCAAATGTAATTTTTATTATTCCTGTTTCTTTTGAAATATTGCAAGGGGGCAAGCACCATTTCAAAGTGTATGGTGTGATATTAACCCTGAACAAATGAACCAGTGGACAAACCTTGAGTGATTCTAAATGTTTACTAAGAACCAGCAGCTCTCACTGCACACAATAAAGCTGCAGGAGCTCAGCACTTCATTGTGTTTCAGATCAGCTGCCTTTAATCCAGACCTATTTCTGACACAGTTTTAATAGAATCAGTTTCTTTAATAGCTGAATGTGTTGCATTCTTTTTTCTTTCCATTGTTTACTATTTTTTTTCTTCAAAGAAACTTTTTTTAGATTTATAAGAGAGGCAATGAAGTCCTTTGATCTCTACAACGTATGTACTATTTATACCAGAGATGGTGAAACTGCTTTTGTCTAATTATTTTTGACATCTTGCAAATACTTGCAAAATTCTTCATGGGGATTAAAAAGATCCACAGAGCTCTATCTCTGGGTGACAAAGAAACAGTGTTCTCAAAAGGCAAAACAATTGTTTGTCTGTTTTCTCTTTGAGAGATCCTAGGCATTTATCTTCCAACATGGCACATTTTATCTGAGATAGCAAATGAATGCATCCCATTTTTAGAGGATCACTAAGTTTCCATAAATAGAACTGTTCCTTACAAGATCAAAATAAAATAGTGCTAAAAATGAAGCACATTTGGAAAGCATCAATTCCACCTCTTTAGAATGTGTGATTCCAGCTTTGTAGAAGCTGTTCTTTGCAGAAGCTGCCATTTTAGGGTGCAGTATCTTTGAGCTTCTGCTAAGTTACTTACTACAACAAAGTTTTTGAGGTAGCCACTAATGTTTTCATCCCTGTTGGTTTACAGAGCATCTAATAATTTACAAGTATTTATTTACTTATGCAACATGACTTTCATGTCATTGTTCTTCCACATCAAAAAAATAGCCAGGGTTACCAACTCTCATTATGACCAAGTCTCATGATTTTTTGTTTGTTTGTTTTTAACCTTAGTCCCAAGCCTTAGATGAATGGGGGAGTGGGGGAGGGAGGTTATGTGCTTTTACTGGGGGGGAAAAAAAATAAATCTATTCGCAGTTTCAGAGAGATCCTTCACAATGTGATTTACATGTATATGGTGAAAAAAATCAGAAACTGAAATTCATTTTTTAAAGCTCATTATTCTTCCTTCCTCATGGAATCTCTAACACTTGGGATTGGTGGTAGTAATGAAGACCACAGAAATCCCTTAAGATTAGGCAAGAGATTTGGAGAGTGTAGGGAAGCTGTCAGAAATGTGGTCCACGTCAAGACACACCAGCAAAGCCAGGCAAAATTGCCAGTGGATGCTATCTTGATTAAGAGTAATTCATTAGATTTGGAGACTTCTAGGTAGTTTCCACAGTGAAAATAGATACCTTCTGCTTCAGCTAGGCTCTTTTCACTGCTGAAATTTCTGATAGAATTCTCTGTCTAGTTATGCAAGTGTGCACTGACAGATCATAATAAAATAATTATATAAAGTTTCCCACTAGTTGCCAAAATTTTAGTTTTTAAACTATTGTACAAAATGTGGAAAACTTGGCTCATAAGTTATTTTGCACTGAAAAGCAGATATTTTGCTACATTCTCAGAAATTTCTGTGTTTTGTGTATGGAACTTAGAGAAGCATCATCAAATTAAGATAGGTAACTACTTTAATAGTACAGTAATGCAGACTTCAGTTCCTCAGTAAATCTTTTTAGTTTCTTAGAAAAGTTATATTTGTTGGACATGACATGAATCATCCAGTACAAGCACTGTGGTAAATTCTAGACAATCTATTAAGAATGTCACACTGTGTTCTTCATTTCACGTCCTTTCCAAGGTGAACAGAAGTGTCATCAGCAAGTGGTTTGTGAAGGTGTCTGCGAGTGTTGGCAGGTAAATAATTTTTTTAAACCAAAGTTAACAGTCCATGTAATCATGTGCATCAATCTGATTTCTGTAGAGGCAGCTGTTCTACTTAATCTGCTCTGGTAAAAAGTCCAAAATGCACGAGACAAATGGGAGCACAAGGCTGGCAAAGGAGCACAGTGAGAGCATTCACTGAAGGTGGAACAGGGTGTTATAAACCCTGAAAGTATGAGGTACAGAGGGGCTATGCCAGGTCTGTTCAAAAGGAATGACAGATACTAGTGTCTGTACTGGTTTGTAGGTGGCTGTTTAGATAAATTTCCTGTTATTGCTTGTTGTTCCTTTCTGAGAGAGAAAAACAAGAAAATATTTAAGATGTTAAAGCTGTGTGCAAGAAATCTATCTAGTATTCAAACAACTTTCAACCTTCAGATGTCTGCATCAGCTGCTTCATCTGAATCTGGATGGGTGTTTGCTTGGTGACATAGAGCCAGTGGGACAGCTAGAGCCAAATCCTGCAGAAGAACAGTCTGAGCTCTCATCACTTTTGTAGGGTTTCTTTAGCCCTGACTAACTTGTGTTCATGTAAGTCATTAAAAGGGAAACTTCCTCAGCCTTACGAGTCTGTTCTACTGATTTTAAAGGATGGCTATAGTCTACACATCAGACCTTGAGATTACTCTGATGGTGCCATGCTCGGCACTGTACATCCCAGCAAGCCCTATCCTTACAGAGGTGGAGTAAGTATATTTTAGGTAAATAAATCCTGCATCACTTCTTTCTACCAGAGACCAGCTTGAGGAAGCTTCCATCACTAGTATAAGAGGTTCCTCAGGACGAGGCAGAAATTGCTGAATATTACATTCTCTGTATATTCATGTTCTGTGAAAATCCACTGAATCTAGCTACTGTTCGTAGTATCTCCCATTTGTAAACTATCAAGAGCCTAAAGATTGTTCAGGCCATTTTGAAAAGCATTAGTTTCATTTTAAGAATCAGTGAAGAAAAATGTGTAATCAGTGTATTAATTACTCATACTACAGAAGTATTCTAAGATACAAGCTAGTGCTCAGATTCCAGTATGCCAGGTGTGTTATGAATTCATTGGAAAACATGATCTATGAAAAGAAAAGGTTGGTGTAAATAGAATAACTAAACTTTTCACTTTGTGATATGTTATATCAGCAACCTGCACATTTTTGTAAACATTTCCTGAAAGTCTCCCTGGCACAGACCATACAAATGCACTGAGCAGCAGATGGCACCCAGCAGGCGTCTGCATGAAATGCTGCTCCTGAAGAGATTTCCAAAAGCAAGTGCTCTGCCTTTACCTTTGATCTTTTCCCCAACCAAAAGCATGTTGTGTTTTTGTTTTATTCTATTCCCTCTGTTACTACCTCATTCTCAGCCACAAATGCATTCTACAGAATTTCTGCCCTTCATGTTTTTCAGCTGTGATGAGGTATTTGAAACTTGACTGGCAAGGCTAAATATCTTATTTCATTGTCTACACAGCAATTATTAACAGGAATCTTTCATTCTTCAAGTCGTCCAGAATGTGTCTGATGGCTCTGATTATGAAGACAAGACCTCCAGTTACTGAGTAGCATAGCTAATTTTAATGTAAGCCTTATAAAATTAGGCAGCCATTTGGAAGTCAGAAATTTTGTCTCATAAATTGTTATAGATGTTGTGCCAGCTTATCAGCTGTTTAATATTCATATAGAGATATTACTAATAAAAATAAATATAGATTCCTGAAAATCTTCAAGTACTTAAAGGAAAGCATATGTCTCACAGTACAGTTTATGTGTGCTGCCATGCTACCTTGTTAGCAAATACAAAGGCATAATACCAGCTGTAAAACAAAAGTTCACCATCTGAAGTGAAGAGAGAAATTTTAGTACTAATGTGGAAGTAAAGCTTGGCCATACAGAAGGAAAATCAGGTTGTGAATATTAGAGAATGACAGTGTTTCTCCTGTACCATACACCCTTTTCTTTCCACAGCAAGGGTGAGCTGCCTGCCCATGTTTCTGTAAGGAATGTCGAGAGAGAATAACAGGCACATACAGCCAGGTCAGGATCAAGCCTAGCATTTAAGCTTATGTTTAAAATGAGGTGGCACAGAGGTTCTCAAAGCCTTTTTCTTGATGATGGTGTTATTTTACTTTATTTCTGTGTAGTCATACTTATTTGGGCAATGAAGAGTCTATTTATTTATTGAAACAGCTGGATTAAGGGGTACCATCTTGGCTGATTTTAAACAGCTGCTGTAATTGCCAAAGGGATCTGAATAGTATGTTTCCAAGAGAAAGAGAAAATGCAGTCCATGCAGGGATAAATGAAGAAGTGTTCCATGAGATTTTCTAGTAAGAACCGAGCCATGATGTGAAAAATGTGACAGCATATAGGATGGAAAGGAAGGTAGCATGTTCCAGATGATAGGGCATGCAAAGAGCTCTCTCATGCTTTCAGGCACCACAGTAATTCTCATTTTTTAATCCAAAAAGAATAGTCACTCACATCATTTCCTTCCACGGCAAAGAGCTGACTCGATAACACAAGCTTGTACGTCTGCTTGGGGTTACAGATCACACAGTCATTTCCTTCCTCTCTTGTTCAGCCCTCACATCTTGTCCTTTCCCTGTCAGGAGGGAGTCCAGGTCGCTTTACAAGCCCCCTCACCTTTCCTGGAGACTGCCCAGTGAGCTGTGGTCTGCTGCTCCTGTTTCACCCAATTAGTGCCTCTCAGTGCAGTGTCTCCTGTCAATCATTGTCATGCCAGTGGTGTTGCTTCCAGCAATGCCAGATCGACAAAGAAGAGACAAACAGTCTAATGGTTGCCAGCAGCTGAAGCAAGGGTGAGGTAGAATAACCGTTTCAAGTATTTTAGTCATTTCTGAAATACTCACATACACAAGAACAAATTGCTATACATGTATACGGATGGCAAAATGACATCTGAGTTTAGCTCTTTGATACCAGCTGTAGTTCATTCCTATGGCCAGCAGCAGGGTGTTCACTAATTGAATGGAAAGCTTTAGGATTTGCCTGTGCATCCTCTCTTCCTTGGAAGCCCGAGTCAGTCAAGCACAATGCTTCCATGGCAGGGACTTTTGCAGCTCCTCAGGTTCAGCGGGAATAGCGCTACATACCAGCAGGAGTCACGTTCACAGTCTGGCCCACAGAGACCGCAGGCCCTGATCTCTGCCATCATTTGGTTAACAAGGACAAGCAACAGCTGTTTTACATTTAGGAGACAGAAATTAATTGTTCTTGATGGGAAAGAAAAATAAATGAGTCTCTGAACAAGCCCACCTGCAAGCACTACTGAGTGCTTCACCCAGGTTCTTGTTCCAAGCAGTCTCTGGGCTACGTGATATGCTATGAAAGAGATGTTACCTCCCCATTCCTGTATTCACACCTGATAACATTTCTGCAGCTTTACTACACTATTTAACTCATCTGTTCACAGCTGCAGCACAAACTTTAGATTTTGTTTCCTTAGAAGTGTCTGATGAGAAAAAAAGCATCTCCTACCTTATCAAGACTGACTTTGACTTACTAACCTGATATTTAATGGCTGAGATTCATTTCTTCCTGCGTTGTTTAAGATTTCCTGATCATATACTCTCTAACTAGATCATAAATCCTGAAGATAGGATGGCAGTGTCATACTTTATATGCTGAGATGAAATCCTTCATCTGCAGGCATGCAAATTTCCTGCAGATACGTGATCTGGTTTATCTGTGCACACTAAAACACAGAAAGTAGTTGAGTCACTACTTGCAAAAATCAATTCAAAAACTAAACAAAAAAAAAATCCCCATTTCCAGTTTCCTGCTCTAACAACAATTCTGGTTTCCTAACATGTGCTTAACCTGTGTTATAATAGTAACAGTATGAAGTCTACTACCACTATAAAAACAATATCTTTAAGCTAAGGTCCTCAAAAAGTCATCTTTGCTCCTGGATGCCATATTTCCTTTAAACCACTTGCAGATTGCAGGCAATTAATACAGATTGGGAACCTCTCATCTAGTCCACTTTCCTCTTTGGATGATCAGGTATGTTTTGACAATTCATACCAGAGGTGTTTTAAATTATTCAAAGATGATGATACCACTGTATCGTTAAGCAGTCTGTTCCTATACTAGCATTAGAAAATTGACCCTTTCCATTTTCCCTTAATGAAAGTGAAATGATATACTACTTGTCCTAGTCTCCATAGACAGAGAGAACAATTCAATGGCAACATATATGAAAAACGTTGTCATCTTCATCTCTCCCTCAGTCTTCTCTTTTCCTTGGAAAACCAATCCAGGTGTTTTGTTCACATCTGCTGCCATTTTTTGTCACTCTTGTCTGGTTTCATTTTACAACAGCTTTCCCAATTAATGAATTTCAGATCCTGAGATAATATATTTCAGCTGAATCATTAGTGCTAGCTGGAAATAAATAATTGCCATCTCTATTTTAACAAAATTGTATTTATTTTATATTTTCCCATCATAACATGACCTTACGGACTGCCACAAAATTTAGTGTCCACTGTACTATTCACAGACCTTCTGCGTTATGGAATCTGTTATATACTTGTCTGACTACAGTCCTTAGCAATTATTTGATTGGATTTCATCTTCCATTTATCTTGTATCTGACTGGTCAATCATACATGGAAAGTACCAGCCTCAAGCTGAAAAGCTGAATAATATATAATACCTCCAAAGCTCAAGCTTGCTAAGGAGAGAAAATGGGTACAGTAACTCCACCTGACAGCAAAGACTTAGAATCTCTAGTCCAGACATGTTAATAATTTCCTGTTAGAATAATACTTAAAGAAAAATTCAAATATGAAATGCTAATAGACAATGTTACAATTTATTAACTGGAATGTGGCTCATTGACCTGTTTAGTTTTATATCAATGTCAATATATGTGGGATTTTTAAGCATCATTATATCCTGTATTCTTGTTGATGCTTCTCCATGTATTGCTGTGGTAAAATATTTGGCACAAGGGACATATATAATGCTAGCATTTCTATGATATACATACCCAATAAAAGCTTTTTTCAATTTCATTATTTTGACAGGCAGATTCCATTAATACATCCACAACAATCATGTTCCTTTTCTTCAGAATATAAGGGAAGAGGATTATTAAAAATTACGGACAATACCCTCATACATTTAATCTCTCCAAATTCACTTTACAATTGGTGTCAACATCAATAACGTCAGATGGTATAATCAGGTTTCCACAAAGCATCAGAACTTGGGTATTCTCCAGAGGGGCTTTCTTACCTCACCCAACAATGTAGCTGGTTTGTTTGGGGTTGGGTTGGTGGGGTTTTTTTGGTCACATACAGATGCTCCCAAATGCATGTGGAAAAGCTGTGTGCAGTGTGATGGCCAGTTTGCAGCTTCGTTTCAACCCATTCTCCTTTTCTCCTTACTGTACCTTTGGTCCACGTTTCTGTTTCAAAAATTGTTTCATAGGTGATGAGAGGACTAGGTCTTCCAATATTACATGAGCTTTTCTTTGGGAGGGAGCTTAGAGAATCTGCGTCCCTCAGCTTTCATAGCTTGGATGTCCGCAACAGAAGCACAAGGCTACTAGCCAGTGAAGAAACTACTTAAGAGACCATTGAGAGCCTATTTGTTTGCATCACTAGTTTATCTCTCAGTGTAGGACATAAGTTAAAATAATTTATATGGACAAGTAATAGGACAAGTAATTCTTTTTCTGTTTTGTTTTGTTTTGTTTTGTTTGTTTGTTTGTTTGTTGTTATTGTTGTTGGTGGTTGGTTGGTTTTGTGTTTTTTTTTTAAGGATTTTTAAAGAATCTTTGTTGCACTGTTATGTTGTATATATACAGTGCATGAAAAGCATTCTCATCACCAGCATGTATGCTGCATGTCCCGCTGCTCTAGTGGCACTCTTAAATCCAGTTAAAGCTGGTTGAATTTTTCCCTTACTAATTTTGATACATGGAGCATGGAACAATTGAAAATCCACATTTTCATTAAGGCATTATAGGAAAAAAATATTATCTTCCTGTATATTGCTCTTATATAAAAGTATGTCTTCTGATTTGAACTTTATTTTTATTGATACTAGCTTTTCAATGTCACTATCAACTCTTCTTCTGACCAATCCTGTATGCAACATTTATAAAGTCAGTTTCTATCACAACTTTGTACAAAACAATTGTGTGCATCCATTTTCATACCATGTAGTTTCTCCTTTAGGTTCCTTTAAAGTCAAGCTAAGTATGAACAGCTAAGTTTTGTTGCCACTCTCTGATATATTTTTCTAGCAATTATATGAGTTGTCAAGCAAAAATAACTAAGATACATGGGTATGTGTATCTTAAATTAAAAGTGATTAATAGTGGGAAGTGACTTTTACACTGCTAAATGTTGTCTGTACAGGTTTCCAACAGTGTGTGGTTAAGTAATGATTACTTAATGGCACTCACTTTATATTGAACAAGGCACTTTTATCCTTTTGTGTTCTAGTGTTGTCTAAATGTATCGCAAGTATCTCTGATAGGGGAGACACATAGCAGGGAATGACTCCAATGTCTGAGCAATAATACAACATCAATAGCATATATGCTTAATAAGTTTAACATGAGTGATGACCCCTTGTCCCAGCCCAGTCACTGCCTCAATCAGATCATCTGATTCCTTTTTTTTTAATGCCTGGTTTGTAAACCATATGATAGATACTTCACAAATATGCATATGGATATAGATCAAAAGGGTGACTGCACACGTTGACAGGACACTAATTAAATTGATCCACAGTTAGTGATTTATCTATTCAGAGCTGTTAATTTTGCAAGTGATAAGATAGGCTGCCTTCTTACAGGCTGCCTTCTTTTTTCTTATTGAAGGTGCACTGGTACTATTTCCTCAAGACAGTGAGTGCCACCTACTGTGCACTCACTGCCTCAGAACTGCCAGGAATTCATAATGTGAGTCCACCTAAACAAAGGGAATATTCTGCAGCAATACAAAAACTTGCTTCTTCGTCAGAGCTAATCTCTTAATTCTGACATATGTTAGACACAAAATTGACTGGAATTTCTGTGCAAGTGTATGGAAATATGGTAAGTGATGGTTCTCCCATCATTTGTCCTACACAGTCATGCAAATGTTATTAGTGTCTTTATTTATTTATTTATTTATTTTATTAAAGAGATGACTAAAGAATGTTTGTTGTAGTGATGAAGAGCTACAGGAAATCTAAAGTCCATGATCAGGCCACCTCCCAGTACTAAAGTATTGTGTTTTGTTTTTTTTTTCTAAAAGCGTCATAGATATGCAGTGCTCAAACCTTGATTAAAATCTGAAAGTATATGTCCTGAAGCAGTTGCCAGTGTTGATATTTAAAAAAAAAAAATAAAACCTGGTTATATTATTGATAATAATCATCCTGGTGGACCAAAGTAGGAAAAAACAGATTATATGGCACCTGTCAAAAATTCTTACCAAGAGAAACTACATGGAAAAATCACAGAAAATGTGCTTTGTGGGGGTTCAGCAATCCATTAACTGGCTGTGCAAAGATGAATACTGGAAAAATACTTGTAAAAGATTTGACCCTGTTAAGAGTAGTTGGATTTAATAGCCTCTTTAAGATTCTGTAATATGCCAGACACAGCTATCATTTTGCATCCTTAGAAAAAGTACTCTTGTCTCAGGAAACAATACTGAGAAGAGGCATTCTTGACAAACTGTTACCAAAGAAGCTACACAAATTCACTTTTATTTGTGTGCAGTTCATTTTTCACAGTGAAGTGGCATCTCCATGCTGAAAGGAAATGGGCGTGATTTCTCTGATGGATACGATGGGACAAACTGATTCTGATCAAAAGACAGAAATGCTGAAGTTAAACTAAAATCAAAAAGAATTCTAGTCAGTTCATTTTGCTCTGAATTACATGCTAATGGGAGATTAGAAGCTCAAGATGTACTTAAAATATCTACACAAAAAAACTTTGCAGCTCTTCTAAAGGAGGAATTTGCCTGTAAGCAAAAAGATATAGGTTTACAAACCTTCCTTAGACACTTAGCCAGTGATCATAGAATGGATAAAATAATTTTTCTTACTTCAGAGAATTTTTATTTAGATGGTTGGCAATAAAAACTAAAATAATAATAATAATAATAATAATAATAATAATAATAATAATAATAATAAAGTTCGTGAAACAAAAAACATTCAAGAATGGTTCAAGATCAGAAGATTTTATAAGTGATGAGCAAACACATTAGAGCTGTGTATGTCTAATATATATTGGTCATCTTCTCATGAACAAAGGATCAAAGGATTTAGGTTGGATCCATACTTTTTTTTGCAAATCTTTCTTTCAATCTAATATTTTTTTCTGTTTATAGGCCAGATTTGTAATTTCAGATTTACAAGAAGAGCCTAAAGGATGTAAGCACTCATCTGTTTATGAAGTTCAGTGGCATTTGAGTATTTGACTCCTTCAGGCTTTATTATGAACCACTATTCTAACCATAACTTATTGACAATAGTCTTCCAGTTCAGAAAGCACAAAATTGTTGCCCTTTACAATAACAGAATATTTGTTTCGTAGAGGCAACATCTTCCTTCCAGGGACTAGCTTGTGGTCAAAATCAGGGTAATTTATACAATTTAACCCAGTGGAAAATTTGGCTTCATATATGTGGGAATACTTATTTTACCACAGATTTACATTCACAATTACCTGCCTAAAAGATGTTATCAGCTCCTCTAACTTCTCACATCCAAAAACTTCTCTCTTGTCTGCTCCCTGACCACATCTAGTCAGCAGGTCTTCAGCCTAGCTCATAAATGCTTCCTCAGTATCTCTGCCCTTGCCCTGATCCAAGGCTTCACAGATTTTTTTCCCAGCTACTTTTCCCCTGACAGTGGTCTGATCCTAGAAAACACCCCAGTCATTGCTGCTGTCTGGCTCTGAGAATCCAAGTTACATGTTCTGACACAAAACGAGAAGTTAGGTGTGATGGAGATCTAGAGTATTAGGTGAAGATCCAGCTTGTCTTGCAGTCTTTATATGTAGACTTTGCAGAAGCAAACTCTAATGAGCACATGTGCACAAAAGGGACTGTCCTTCATTAGCTGAGCTACACTTGGTGTGAGATCTAGAGGAAAGAGCAAGAAGGGCTTAGAGACATATTTTGCTGTCCTGAGAGCTGGGTTGGCCAAAGGCAGGGACAAATGCCTGTTTTGCCATTTTTCATGTTAGATAAAGGATATTAAACCTTATAGCTACCATTGCACATAATTTTTGACCACTAAAATGTCTGTTAAAAGGTGTAAAAAGACAGGGAGGAAATTGAATGCCTTTACAGTAGGACCAAAATAACGATAGTAGTGTTATGGGAGTACTTAATAAGGTCTCTGAGTTGCTCTAGCAGCTCAACTTATCCTTTCGACAAAATGCCTGTAAATAATGATTACTGCTTGACTGAGGGTGTGAGGAAGGAAATTCTAAGACAAAGTTAATTTACATCTTAAAAGAGTTTCTTTTTAAAAAACACACCATGGTAACAAAATTTCAGTATTGTAATGATTAATGTCACCACATTGTACTGACTCTACTGCCTCATAATTAAATAGAAGATACTCAGTTGTATAGCACTTGAATTTGATAATGGTTTATATATTAACTCATTCACCTTGCAATTTCTTGACCTATTTTTCATTTTTAGAGGCACATAATGATGGAATGTATACAATACTCAGTGAGCAGACTCTGAGCAGTCTCTAAGCATTCAAGGAGGAAGGAAAGACAGTGTTGCTTTTGGCTTTACGTGAGCCTTCCTGATAAAGTGAAATCAAATTTTGGAAGTACATTTTACAAGGGCTTTCCAAGTATTCCAATCTGAGTAAAGTCACTGTATACTTATTTCCCAGAGCATGGTTCTAAAAAAAATCTAAAAAATATATTTTTTTTTCATCTGAGCCAATGAACCCAATGACAGCTGAAATGTAAAACTGGGAAATATGCAGTTCCTGTTGTTGTGAATTACATCTTGTTGTTTGCCTTCTTCCAGTAAAACAGAGAAAATACTTAACCTTCTGTTCAGTCTCACCTTCCTTCTGCATCTGCCCCCATTTCTCCCCAACTTTGGCAATAGTTTTGCTTCCATCAACATCAAAGGAAACATTTCCATTGCTTGAGTAAAAAGTAAACTGACTCTATTTCCATTGGAAAAAGAAGATTACAGATTTTATGCAAAAAACCCTATTTTCACCAAAATGAAGTGCTTGCATTCATTTTCAAACCTCTTCATACCCACTTCCTTTTCAGGAAATTCATAATGCAAAGCTCAATTACCCACTCACTAAAATATCCTGAAAGTATTTTTATGGAGTCTCTTTTGTTGGCCTTCACTCTTGGGAAGAGGTCCCCATAAATACAGATCTTCAGTAAAAATATATACAGAAAATGTAGGAATGCGTAGGCTTCTATAAGCTGTGAGAGAGCCTATCAAAACAACTGATTTTGTCACATTTTTAGATAATGTTTGTTCATGTACTACCACATCTCTGAATATACACACCTGTTGTAACACTTATTCTTAATAAGTAAGCTTCCTTGGCTGGGGCCATCATTTTTCCTGTGTGTGCACAGCATCTGGGTATAATGGGACTAAAGACCAGAATTATCACATACAAGTATTAACAGTGATAAAATTTTCTACACACCTTCTTGAATTGTGTATTACTCTTCATGCCTAGATTTAAATATTGTAATTTTTGCTCTTAATAATAACTTCTCTCATAAATCAATTGTAAATTCCTGGCAAAAAAAAAAGCCCATGTAGGGTGCTTTGTTCATTATCTTCTTCAAGGTTCTGCTGTGGCATATAAGCAATGGCAAAGAAAAAAGGTAATGGCACACCCTGTTTGCAATGGTTATAATGGTTTCCATAACACTAGTTATAATGGAAAAGCATAATGCAAGGAGAACTGATGGGAAGGAGTCTTACAGATTGCACTGTGAGTTAGCAGGGTGCTTGGGATGAGGAGTGGTTGAGGACAACTCCCTCTCAAAACCTTGTGGAAAGGTGGGCTGGCAGTTAAGGCCTGGAGATTTTATTTCATTGTGTTCATTTTGTGCTTTAATTCTTGGAGCACAATGGCTATTAAGGAGATCAATGGGATTAATGTCTTAGTTTGGATTTTTCATAGGGCATGCACAAGGGATTTAATCCTTAATTTCTCTGTTGAGATGGAACTCCCACTGGCTTCTGTTTGGCACATTGCCTTTGTGAGGAGGGCATAATGGAGCCGTAAAATGATAAAGGAGTAGGTGTATAATTGTTGCAATTCAAATGTCAAGTAACTAGCTAGCCTATTGTGTCTTTCCTTCATGTATTTCCACCTTCTGCCATTCCAAACTGTGTTTGGAGTCCCACCTATTCAGCAAGATCAGTCTCAGTTTCCATCTGCTGGTATTCAAGTGGGAGAGCAGTAATACAGCAAGTGAAAGAATGTAGTCTGCATTTTGAACATAAGACAAAATCCCCAATAATGGTAATTCTCCACCATGTTAAAATCACCTATGTTGCAAAAGCTTGGGATTTTAAATCAGGAGAGCTGTTTGTTTGTTTTGTCTGTTTCTGTCAATGACTCACTCTGTGATGTTTGCCAGCTATCTTAAATGAACTATTTGAGAGCCTGAGGTTAACCATTTAAGTTCAACAAGGTACTGAAATACATCTTGTTTTTATCAGAGGTGTTGAGCTCCCACACTCTCAGTTCAAGTCAAGTACATGATTGTTTCACCCTCTTCATGGTCTTGTTAGCAAATATCCAGGAACTCCATGGCAGGGTGTCAGTTTTCCTCCTCATTTCTGAAATAACTTGTTTCTCTACATGAAAACACCGACTATAAATAATGTTGGATCTTTAGCTTAAAAAATGCATATCCTGTTGAATATTTATTTAGCACATTAAAAATATCACCCATGCCTTCCTTTCATTTGGCTCATAAACCTGAGTATTGCAGGAAATACATTATATATATATATTTAATCCATACTTCAGCATAGCATCAGTTAAGGAAAACGTCATATTTCTCTTTAGAATACTTACAAGCTCCCTATTCCTGTCCTGTCAGGACACTTCATAATCTTTGGAAGTATTTCTTTGAGACAGGAAGGACTGTTGTTCCCATTTCACAACTAGAGAGACAGAGTAGACAGATTTATGGCATTTAATTTCCACTAATTCCAGTGGAGATAGATGCTTAATACTTTGTAAAAATCTGTCTGCAAGTAACTTACCCAGGGTCACAGGGAAATCTCATGAAACATGATTTTCAGAGCTGCAGATTAGCAATCAATCTGTTGGGACACCTAACTTCCTAATTTTCCCCTGGTGTTGAGAGTACTTATTTTTAATACCATGACAAGGTGTACACAGCAGTATTAACTTAGGCTTCCATCACAGGCTTGAGCCCAGTTTCCCCATTATCCATCATACCACAGTGGTAGCTTGCTCTCTAGCTCTGTTGTGGAGTAAGCCATCTGGATCTCAAAGCAAGAGAACTTAGATAATGTCTTAATTATTGGTCTTGGCAGTGCTTCCCTGCTCCCGCAATAGATGCATGCTCCAGTTACCTTTTCTTGCTCTGTTGGAACAAGGTGCAAACATGATCTGTCTCCTCCACTAAGGTTCTCATTTTCTTTGGCAGAGACACTGCTGTGTCTGGAAAGGGATTTTGCAGTTCGAGTACTCCTCCATGTATGGAATTGCTCTGGAGACACAGCACCTCTCTAATACAAATATGTCTAGGTTTACCTTACACCCTCCTCAGTACAGTCCTCTGTTAACAGGCAACATTAAGCCTTTTTAGTTTTATTGTAGAGTCATTCCAGAATTCTTTTTTTTTCTTTTTTTTTTTTTTTTCCTTATTCCAGTTTGGATTTGAAGAGATACTGCTTTATACGATGTTTTTCTAGGAATGTCTGAGTAAGAAATTGACAAGGTTCTTCATTCTGTACAGATGTTACAATCCAAGCTTTTTCAACTTCTGACATCATTGGCAAAGTTTAGATTTCCTTTTTTTTTCTTTTTTCTTTTTTTTTTTTTTTCAAATTCTTTACATTTGTCTCTTTTTAAGTATATACATTCCAGAATATCCTCTCATCAACCAAACCTATAGTTCTTACATATTGATGGCTACTGCAAATAGAATGTCCTGGTAACAGCAATGGATGCTCTGACCAATAAAGCCCAATCCTCTCCATTGATTTATTTGATCACACTGGCTTCCTAGTATCATTCCTGATTTACCCTTACACGACAGAAAGAAGGATCAGGCACTGAAGTGAGAAATTCTTTCCACTGTAGATGGAAATAAGAACTCACTTGTCACTACTGCTTTCAAATGAATTTCTAAATGAAAATACCTTTTATACTGTCAGTAATATAATGCAGAGATGACAAGTTCTGTTGGTTTTCCATCAGTTACAGCCTGTGTCAGCAGCTTTTCAGGATCTGCAATACACTTGAGCTCCTATACTAAAAGCCCTTTTTTATGTTGGCTTTTTCCTAGGAACAGCTGTGAGTGCTAGTGACTTTAATACCTTTGCTGTTTTTTGTTTTTTGTTTTTTCTTATAAAAATCTGTAAATGTGTTCTTTGGAAGATTTTTTGGTAAAGCTTCTACAATCATCTTCTATTCTTTTCCACATCTCTTCTAAATGCAGTTCAATTAAATAGGTTGATGGTACTTTTATTAATGTAAACAGCATTCTTGGAAAGATGGCACACTAAGCTAGATGAAGTTTTTGTGTTTTATGGCAGCCCTGGCCATAGCTGAAGTTTCTTAATCAAAATGTTTAAAAACAAAAATATGTGTTGCGTTTTGTTTTGTTTTGTTTTGTTTTTTCAAATGTGAGATTCCTATCTCTGTTTATACAGAATTTTTTTTGCAGGAGGTTAATTATTAGAGAACATCCTTTCCCAGAAATTGGCCAAAGTATGTTGGAATATTTTTCAAAAGCACAAGTAGTCGTTCTGTATCTGACTGCCACTATTTTTATTATGGAAACATCTTGGAACCCTAATTAGAGACTAAAATCTCTTGTTTCATGTACTATAAGGAGGTAAAACACAGCAACAACCCGTACAGTATTGAAACTAAGGTTGGTTGGTGTTTAATGGAGGTTGGGAAGAAAGATCCAGTGGTGGCCCACAGCTCTGAAAGAAATAGGTCTGTTTAATATTTTTTCTTCACTTGTATATTAATACGCTCATCTCTTATAATCAAAGACATTTTACTTTTCTCACTTTCTTGGATCTGATTCAGAACTTAGAAAAGTGATGCTTGCCTTGCTAGCAGTGTACACATCTCCCTGTGTAACTGAACTATTGTATCTCAGAGCTGATTTGCAACAGCCCTACTAACCCAGCTCTTGGCCTTTTGTAAGAAGTGGTTTCAGCTATGACTTTGTGTTAGACTTTGCAAACGGTTAGAAAAAAAAAAAAAAGAGATAAATTCAGTGACCATCAAGAACACTTTCAGCAGCTGCCAAACCAGGATTTGACCCAAGGTTCAAGAAGGTTTGCTTGTTTAATTACCTTTTGTACATCGTTTCACTTTTGGACAATAACCTTAGAGGAACAGACAGCGTAGTTCAAGTTAGTAAATTTCATACTAACCCCAAGGACACTTGTATCATCAAGAACTATAGTTTGACACTATAAAATGTCTCCTTGAGCCATGATATAGGCATTTAAAAACACTGAAGAAAATGAGATAAACTATTCTCTCCTTCTGTTTCTTCTTTAAAATATCAATTACTGCAGTGTGCAGAGCATCTTATCTTCACTATTTATGGAATGTATAGGTTTGAATACTGAAAACACTGCTCGGAATATGTAAATTGCTCATGCAAAAAGTTACAACTTTGAGGCCAGTTGCAAGCATAAATTCCCTTTTTGTGCTCATAAATGGTTATTTGCTGGTGTAAATAGATTCTCCCATATGCCCCATAATCTTAGAAATTATCTGAATAAAACTCCTTGGAAAAGCAAATACTGTGTAATGAGCTACATGGAGTACAAAACATAATAGATACAACAAAGTATAGATATATGTCTTATCAGTCTTTGTTACTGTCTCTTCAAAAAAAAAGAAAGAAAGAAAAATCCACAAATGTCTGCTTAAAATTTTCATATTACTCTCCCCATTTTCCTTTTTCTTACTACTGCTTTGTAGTCATTAAATGGTACATTCCTTGCGTGATGCTGATGAGGAAAGGAACTCTTAAAAAAAGAAAACTCTTCTCCATTGACCACATCAAAATATACATTTTAATAAGGAGATTTGTTTTGAAATAAGATACTTGTATATATACTTGTTTATATATACTTGTATAGAGACTTCTTAGTTTTCGCTTTTTGCTACATGAAGGTAGCCTGGCCTTCTTATAACTGGCCTACTTATGCCATCTTCTGGATACTTGAAGAACTTTCTTTACACAGTTTCTTTCTCAAGAAACATTAATAATTATCAGTGCCTTGGAATAATTTGCTAATTGCATCCCAGAAGTAATTTTCTTTCTTATTTTATCGAATATAGATCAAAGCAAAACTGAATTATTAATAATGTATCATATTCAGCATTTATGAATAATCAGTAGATTGTAACAAAAGGTCTTTGTAAGTGCGGTCCCAAAAATACCGATATATTTAGTGATGTCATGTTTTAAGAAAAAAATACTTTATTAATGAAAGCCCCATTTATTCAAAAGACTGGGCTTCCATCCCTTGGAGGTAAGTCAAAAGAGGGAATAAATATTAGTCATGTTGCTTAACATGTTCCTGGTGATGGCTCTGCTGTGTGACACTCTGTTACTATTCTGACGCAAGTGGTAGAAGAACCTGCGAAGAACAGATGATTTTGTATGAGCTTCTGGAAATTTTATCTATGGTATTTTATTTTATTCATTTAATCGCTCTTGGCAAATCTCACATTGGATAATTACATCTCTCCAAGGGATAGGGAAGAAGGCTGGAGAGCCTTCAATGTCTTCTGTAGCCTCAGTCTGCATCATCTTCCCCAGTGAAGACTGGATATCTTGCAAACTGGGGTCTCCTATAGGATCCTCAGAGGGAGGGACAGGAAGAGCAGAAGAAATGTAGAAATGTGTCCTTCAGAGTACAATATACTTTGCGAGTCTGGGATTCATTTCACACTTTGTAAGGTAACTGGAGATAGTAGGCTCCTACCACACATGTTAAGCAAAACAAAGTGGTCACCTGAAATGTTAGATATTCAAATTTGTCAAGTGCCTTCTGTTTCTTGAGAAATGTACCAGTACCTAAGAAAGATTCTTGCAGGCTAGTGGTAAGTGTTTACACTAGACACTGCATTTATCTTATTTTAGACATCAAGAAATTATCCAGGTGAGATCCAGGTCAGATCCAGGACAATATGCCATGTTTCACTAGCATGGTCAGCACAGGAGAGCTAAGGTTTCCATTTTGAAGACTTCTCAACACTTTTGAAAAGTATAAAATAATGTGCGTGTGAAGGGCAGAAATGGCACAAGGATGTGGTGGTACAGCATCCGTTTGCCTGTGCTTTCCAAGTGTGTTCTCTCACCTTTTCTGAGTCAGCAGTTTTCCATTCCAAAAGCAATTACAGGTTAAGATGGAAAGCCACTTCGGAATGGCAGTGTTATTGCCATGTCTTGTTATTCTCAGACTTCAGCATCATAACATAGTAAGAAAGAAAACGTCCATTTTTGGTTTCTTTAAAGGAAATAGTGGCTTTTGAAATGAGTTGAGAAACTTTGCCACTACCACAAGTGCTACAACATCTGTTCTCTGCTTCCTCACAGAAAACCTTGAGAAAAATCCCCAGCTTGGCCTATGGGATTTTTTTTTTTTTAATCCAACACTCTATTGCAGGGCATTTAATTATTAGGACTGTGAAATACAACAACACCTAAAGCATTAATGGAAGTAACTAATTATAGTCCACTCAGCATGTGGTTTACTCTTCGCTTATAAAGACTCTTGTCATTTATTTGTCCTTTAAATGACTTCTTTTGATACCTCAGCCAGGACAAATGTGTCCTTCAGAAGGGAGATGACCCCAAACTGGCACAAAAAGATTTGATTAAAACATATACTCCCTCTGTGGCAGCCTAAAGATCCCATGGGATCTGCTACTGCTCAGTAGAGTAGAGGAAATAGCAAACTGGGGAAATGCTTTCTTTGTGAGACAAAAAGATTTCATTACTAACATGCTGACATCCACTCTATGTAGGACCATCCTGTGATCATTCTCTGTTGTTTCCTTTAAAGCTTAGAGGCAGAAGTTTAGTTCCAGCGTGATTAATTTCCCTTTTACTGATTGTGTGTCATTTACTTTCAAGCAAGATTTTTATAAATGAGGCAAAACAAAGACAGAGATGAAGATTGTGCAGAGATAAACATTTGTGCTGCTGGGACTCCCACTGACTTGGGCACAGCGGGGGCCAGAAGTAATGGGGATTCACAGGCGTCATGATTAGACCTCTCACTGTGAACAGGTAATTGAAACACTATAGCCCATCACCAGCATTTACGAAACGGCAAGCCATGAAGGTACTTAGTTTAAAGCAAACCTTGAACAAACCAGAGGCTTCATACACTCACTCTGCCATTATGTATGAGCAAAGCATAAGCTCAGGCCATCCGTACTCTATACTTTTGTTTGCGTGCAGTGCACTCCTGTGATGCCAGCCTGGCATTGTCCCCTGAGGACTGGCAATTTTGTGTAGTTCCTTTTGTGAGCAACTTGTAAGCTGTCTGCCTGGCCTTGGGGGTCACCAAGCGCAAGCAGAGGGGCTTTGGGAAGAAATGAGGCAAGTTTCCTTGCCTCGATGGCCTTGCTGTCAGCCCAGGTTTACTGCAAGGCACTTGCAGAACAGGGGTATGTGTCGCACCAACCTTCGTGTGAACATCTGAAAGCTCCCTCAGCCACTAGCAGCCTGGTGGTTTGCTGTCACCCTCAGCAGAGACAGGGCAACAGCAATTTTGAGGGCCCAAAGACTGACTGATAATATTCACTGTGTGTTGAGTCGCCTATGTCTCCATCTGCTGACGTACACCCCAGCCTCACATGATTAAGAGCTGTTTAGTGACTAGCTTCCTGCAAATGTGACTGATAAAATCTGTGATGTGAGAAATGCTCTCACTCCTATTTTTCACTACTTATTAATCACCATGTCTCTTAAAAACCTCTAAGTAAACCTTTTTGATTCTAGTTCATAGCAGTGAATGTGTACCTCGTCAGCCTGGGCCTCCCTGCTGCCAAACTCCACTAAAGTCACTGGTATCTCAAGCAGATGTTTCTAGCTTTTAAAACAGTGGGCAATTACTAGACTAATTTAGGTTTCCTTCACTCTCATTAGAGTAGAAACATCAACTCAAACCTTATTAGAGATGGAGAAAGAAGAAATTTTCATATGGAGCTGACATGCTGACCTACACCTCTAGGCCTTCTGGATCTTGCTGAGTTTTGTTGTTGTCCAGAGACCCCAGCTGATGCATGACAGTTTACCTGCCCATATTTTGGCAGCAGGGACAATATGAGATTTCAGCAGATTGAGTGGAGGTTTAGGTGCTTGTATCATGTTTGTGTCATGTACTGTTACATAAAATTACTCATTCCAAATAGGGGGAGCATAGTGAGGTAAAAAATATCACTATAATCATTCAAATGAGCTGAACACCACATTATTATGTACTTACATGGTACATACAGGTAACACAGATAAAAATATCAACCAACAGTGTGATCATTAGTGGGAGTTCAACTGTCACATTACTGAATTTGTGATTGCAAATGGTTAATGAGTAAAAGGAAAAACATTTTTTTTGTCCAGGTAATTGCATAAATGACAAGCTTGACAGGAATTATGACTATAATGTTATGTCAATGATTATAATGCCAAAAGATTTCTGAAAAAATATTCATCCACTCTGTCTCTTTTTGACTATGGGAGCTGGCTTACAATTTCTGTGAATTGGTATCTTATCTGTAAAATTAAGATTTTAATTATTTATTATTTGTTAAATTATTTTAATTATTTGAGTTTTGGTGTTTGTTGTGCTATAGACCCAACACAAATCTACATGAACAGTACACACACAGAACGCTTTGATTATTATTTTTAATCTTCCATAATTTTCAGCAGAGATAAAAAATCAAAACAATTCTAATCTTACAACTATGGTTACAGTTCGCAGTAAAAAAAAAAAAAAAAAAAAAAAAAAAGTCATCTTGCTATTGTGCTGTTGGTGGTGTTGGTGGTGCTGCTGATTTAAAATCTTCCATCCAGACTTCTAAGTTAAGGGCAGTTTATCAGACTAGTGATTTACTGTGTAAACAGATCCTGCTGCTGGCATTTAGGAAAACTTAGCTGCCTGCCATTCAGCCAGATTCTTTAATCACACCTGACTGAAGTTTCCAGCCTTGAATTATTATTTAATAACATCTGAGCAAAAGCCTAATTTATTGTTTAAGTAAACTTTGAAACAGAAGAACAGTGCCTTAGATACCAGACTTAGTGCTTGCCTCGGGCAGAGCATTTTTCTTTTAGCACAGAAGTGGAACAGAACAGAATAGTGTGACTAATTTCACCTCTTGTTGCATGCATAACTTACCTAATAGCAGCATGCTATCTTCTGAGCTGTTATTTCCTCATTCATGTTTTGTAACACTGTTAGCCATCATGCTGTAACTAACCACGGGCCAGTTGCACACAGACAGGTACAAACCACGCAATTTAAAAGTAACACATTTGTGCAGTCCATGTAGGGAAAATCGATACCATCCTTTCTTTATCATATCATCTGTTTTAGCAGTGATGCCTGAGGAAACCCGTGTATTTCCTTATCATAGTCACTTGTAGCTAATTTAGAGAAGGTTTCTATTTCGATGATAGCCATACCTTGTCCTCCATCAATTTCTTACTACTTATCGTTTACAATGGTGTAATAATACCAAGAGCCACCAGATGCCAGCACAAGCACGCAAGCACTCAATAAGTGCCTGTTTTGGGCTAAAAGGCAAGGATGGTGCAGACCTCTCAGGTTATTATGCAGTATACAGTCACTCTAACAGTACAAGTGGGCTTTCTCTTAGATGTTTCAATATCATTTAGGAAGAAAAGATCTTATCATCAAGTCAGATCTGCATGGATAATTTTGGATTTAAAGAGACCATCTACTGGAGAAAGGACTGTATCACTGGCCTAACTGGTAATTGCCTTTGCTGTTCAAGAGTAGTTTAATTCCATAAGGAACTTTCACTTGAATTTCCAGCCAAATAGCCCTTCTCATTGTGCAAGTCTGCACAGAATATGACAAAATCACTCCATCATCTCTTCAGAGTAGAGCGTACCTTCCACATGTGCCATGTTCTTGGCTGCAGGCATGCAAACAGCATAGGCAGGCAGAATAAAAGACAGGTACTCATGGTGCAAATACAGTGCAACACTTTCAAACATCGGTGGGGGGGGGTTCTTTGGAATTTGTCAGCGCTGCTGCCTTTGCAACACCGTAAAGTACTCACAGCCTTTTGAGATTAACTGAATGACGAAAATCGCTTCTGACAGATTTCGTCCAGAGCAGAAAACTTTGGTCCTAGAGTGTTCAAAAAATCTGTGGGCAAGTCGTCACTGCCCATGGAGAGAGAGTGGAAGGAGTTACTTTTCTCCAGTTCTCCTTCCTGTGCATATATGCAAGGTGCATAGCTTGCCCAATAAGGTTCCAGTGCGCTTTGGTCATACAATTTCTAAAGGGAAGAAACAACACAAATCATCATGGAAGCTCCTACTACCCTTCAGGAAATTAAAGGTATTCACAGTATACTGTTATCAAACAGGCGAGCAGGAGGCTACAGTGAACAGTATAGGTTTCTCTCTGATAAAGAACAGTTGAACTGAAACTCTCAGATGGAAAAGTACGAGAGCCTGATCTTCCCCTGAAGTGCCAATGAGGCAGGAAGAAGACTTTAATATGCCTTAGAACAAAGAACTCTAAGTAAATATGACTGCGTGGAGGCATGCAGTCTGGTACAAGGAAGTGTGGAGAATAGGCCTGTTCAATGACCAGACAGAACATGGCAAGAGAACTAAGATTTCTTTGCTTCCACAGAAATGAAATAGCAGGAAAACAAACTTTAACCCTGGTATGGTCATATAAAGTATTTTAGCCCCACCGCCTAGTCTTGAAATATTCATTCCAGGTGAAGGTCTCCAGCCTTCCAAGAACTGTTGGGTGACCAGGTACATTCAACGAGAAGTCTAGGAGACATGGCATCTTCAGCAACTAAGAGTCCTGACTGTTCCTCCATCCAATACATTCCTTTTTTTTTTTTTTTTTTTTTAATAGTAATGCTTTTTAGGTATGGCCAGACAGAGTAGCTGAAGCAATAGCAGCTTTTCAGTTTTGCATGCTTTTTTTCCTATTCTTACAAGCCACCTCAACAAAAGAGGGATTCAACATCTGCTTTCTTACCTGATTCAATATTTTGTCTACTGTCTGTATGATGTGATCGTGGTGTCTTACTTGGACTGTCTTTTGTATAGTGTACAGGCCACTCTGAAAGATAAACACAGTTTCTCAGGTTTCACCAGTGTAAAGTTGCCTACTAACATTTCTTTCAGATACAGATAAATCCAACTGCTTTCTCTCTGTTACATCCATTTCTCTTGTGCTGTCTTCTCTATTAGATTGCAGCTTTTCCTGGTCAGGGACTGTTTCTTCTTCTGCATACGTAAAACACTTCCTGTATATGTGGAGCCACCATGTATGTGCTGTTTGTAATCTCCAGTAGCTAAATATGTTTCTTCCTCTGAATTTAGTGAATTCCTTCTTGCTAGTGCACCAACATGACCTCAGAGCTTTGTAATGTCTACTTGTATAAGTACTTGTAGCTCTGAACTACAGACTAAGCATTGTGGAATTAGATTCTACATACATTAAAAAAAAAAAAAAATGGTTTTCATTTTCTTTGTCTGCTGTAAAACAGAGGTTATTTTTAGAGTCTCTTGATGAACATTACATACTTATGACCAGAACACATGGCAGTCACTTACTGATGTAGACCAGAATTTCCTTCAGGGATTCTTTGCAACAAAAATAGAGGTCTGTTGCATAAATTAGAGAATGCAGCACAAAAATCTGCAGAACAAATTCAAAAGCCTTCAAAACCTCAAAAGTACATCTTCCAGTTAAAATAAATAAATAAATAAATAACTCTTAAATCCTGTCCACACAGGACAGGATTAGCCAGTATGCTAAGTCAAAGATGTTGACTGGCATGTTTTTGATCAGATGAAGAATGATGGATCCTTTTCACTTATACCAAGAACTAAATAAAGTTTTACTTAGTTTTATTTTACTTGTTTTATTTACCTGCATATCAATTCAGGTACTGTGAGAAGAATTTTGGAAGAAATTGCACTTCCAAATATTTAGGACAATTACTAATGAAAAGAAGTGTCAGTCTCAAACTGAAAGTTGCTGGGGAAAAAAAAAAGTGTCAACATTTTTTCATATGCTGCTGGAATCTCCAGCAAGTAAAATTTATTTCTAATTTAGCTATATTGCATTATTTTTCCCACTGTAATTTATACCAAGCATCATTCTTAGGATTCCAGCCACACGAATGTATGTTTTTGCACTTACATGACACAATGGCTTACTGCTCTCTTCATTATAGTTGATAAAAGTCTGTTCACCTTCTTGAGGTAGAAAAACAGCTTTGCTTTTAGATTGTGGCACATGAAACTGACAAAGTAAAATACTGGAAACTGTTGAAAGAAGAAAGGAAATGATGAAATTTATGTTGCGAACAGATCTGTATGGTTAAGTACAGGTGTCTGGTGAGGCTACTCACCCAATAGTAGTAAGAAAGCTGTCAGTATTATTGCAATGGCACCACCTCCAAATCTCACAGCTCCTTGTGGTAAATCTTCACATGCATGCCCATCTGGGCAAAAGCAGAGCCTTATATGCTGATTCTGCCTCGTAGAAAGTCCTCGCCTGTCCCGAATAATGAAGGGCACCACATAGGTACCTTGTGGGAGGCTTCTTAACATCAAAAGTTCCACCGACTCCACTAAAAAGACAAGCAAATTATTTCAAAGAATCACAGAATGGCTGAGGTTGGAAAAGACCTCTAAAAGTCATCTCATCTGCCCTCTGCTCAAGCAGGGATACCAAGAGCAGGTTGCCCAGGGCCAGGTTCAGGTGACTTTTGAAGATCTCCAAGGAGGAAGACTCCACAGCCTCTCTGGGCAACCTGTGCTGGTGCTCCATCACCCACACAGTAAAGTGCTTCCTGATTTTCTGATGAAACCTCATGTATTCTAGTTTGTGCCCATTGCCTCTTGGCCTGGAATTGAGCAGCAATAAAAAGAGTTTGGGGCCCCTATGTACCATCCCTTTACATATTTATAGACATTAATGAGATTCCCCCGAGCCTCCTCTTCTCCAGGCTGAAGAGTCCCAGCTCTCTCGGCCTTTCCTCATAGGAGAAGTGCTTCAGTTCTTTGATCATCTTGGTGGCCCTCCGCTGGACTCTTTCCAGTATGTCCATGTCTCTCTTGTACTGGGGGGCCCAGAACTGGAGGCTGTACTCCAGGTGTGCCCTCACCAATGCTGAGTGGTGGGGCACGATCACCTCTCTTGACCTGCTGGCAATACTTTGTGTAATGCATCCAAGAACACTGTTAGCCATCTTAGTGTCAAGGGTATATTGCTGACTCATGTTTAATTTTGTGTTCATCAGGACTGCTAGGTCCCTTTCTACAGAGCTACTTTCCAGCTGAGTAGCTCCCAGCATATACTGGGTTGTTCCCCCTCTCTCCTCCCCCCCCCAGGTACAGGACTCTGCTGCAGGACCTTCAAAAGTCATGGAAAAAAAGTCTGATGCTCCACAGTGCCTTCTGACAATAAAAGGAAACTCATCTGCAACCCAATTGCAAACAGTTTTTCCACCGTTAATGCATCATGGTGAATAGGGCAAAACCCCATCCTGTTCTATCACCTCGCTGAGCCTTCTGGGCAACGAGGTGTGTCCCAACCTTGCTGCATTCTAGCATAGCTGCACTGACAACCTCTAGAATTCATCAGGAGGTCATTCAAATGCAGAAGTTGTTCCTCAGATGTCTTGTCTCCCTTTCTACAACTGGAGTGTATTGCTTCTGGCCCTGTCCTCAGTAGGGATGAAGAACAATTTTTTGTGTTTGGTGTTTTTTTGTTTGTTTGTTTGTTTTTTCCAAATTGAAGAAACTTTGGATTTTGAATGCTGTTCTTCCATGTCCTTTCAGTCTCCTTGAGACTAACCAGTAACAGTCCATAAAGTAAGTGATAGTGAAATAACTAGAGGGGACGTAAGTGACAATAGGCTTCTCATGAAGGGCATAGACAGAAGAACTCACCAAAGTTCCTTCCTAATTTCCAGGTACTCTTCACATCTTCAGAGTCTTCAGCAAGCTCAAATGTAAATGGCCAAGAATGTGAATGGACCAAAGGAGACTTAGCTTTTATAATGAGAGGTCTCATTTCTTTTTTGTCACATACATCTAAAGAAGGATCCACTAACGTTGGCATATGCTCTTTAATGTCAGACAAATAAAGCAGGATGGTGCCAGTACCAGTCTGTGGTGGAGCATCTAGAAAGGAGCAAAAGAAACAGAGAAATACTTATAACTGGATATTGACAAGAGCCATTCTACTGGCAGGAGCTCTGCACCTGGTATCCTAATAGTCACACATGACACAAGTGTTAAACATTGGGGTGTTCTGAATAACCATTCTCCACTTAAATTAGTAGGCTTGTTATCATTTTATATCTAGCATGCACCTCATCTCAAACAGGTGTGCTTGAATATTTTCTGACTGGCTGCTTACCATGACCAATAGCATGGACAATGATGGTGTACAGGCTGTTGTTCACATAAGGGGATTCTTGATCAAACTCTTTTACTACAGTAAGAACTCCAGAATTCTCATCTACACTCAGCCATCCAGCTGGGTCACGGGATAGTTCATATCTTAAAAAGAAAGGAAAAAGTTACAAGGAAGCACATTTCTTTAAGTGAATTTTGAAGAAGAGAATATTTCTGCTGCATCTTTGTTCTTTTGAGCTCTGTAGGTATTTTTATTAGTGATGCTTACTTTTGCTATCTCTATCACAGGTTGAAGGTTTCTGCATAGCCAATATTTCCCCATGTACTACTAATATACCTTGCACAGCCCCATTAAATCCATTCTTAGGGGTTCAGAATGTATCTGTTTCCACATCAGATTATTACTCTTAAAGCCAAACATACCTTAGTCCCTTCTACAGCATCAAAATTTGGTAGTCAAAAGTGACATATAAATAATGCAGCCTGTTTTTAGGCAAAACTGTTATGAAGACAAGAGAAACATTGAGCAACCAAGGACTGACGATGCCTATAAATTTCATCTTACAGAACCAGCTATCTGGATCTGCAGCATTATTGGTAGTAAACCTGCACCTCTAATGTGTATCTTTATATAACTGCAAATATGCATGTGTATGTATATATACACATTTGAATATATACCATATAAAACTCAAAAAAAAAAAAAAAAAAAAAACACTTTATATTCTTAAGCTATTTCTTATTCTGAGAGATGAAAGCATGTCCACTTACCTAATCTTTTTTGGCCCACCATCTGGATATGTAGCAAGGTACTTTCTAAACACTCTTCCAGGCTTCATTTCATCTTCTTTTTGGACAACAAGTATAGGAGGATGAAACTGGGGAACATTTTGCAACTCTGTAACCTTGATATTCACAGTTGTGTTCATGGGTTCTAGGCTTGAGATCATCACAATGCCATTTTCACATGAGAAGAAAGGTTCTTCATTTGCTACAGAAATTATGAGTCTCTTCTCAGAGTCATCTTTATAGCGGAGAGGCTGAAAACCCCAGACAAGAGTCTCATTAGCAATTATGATCTTTGATATGGCAGTCATATTATTTCATATTTTTGTATGCCAGGGACTGAGAGGACAGCCGTGAAACAGTTAAGATGCTAAGCTATTATTCTTATAGTCAGACTGACCATGTAACACATTGCCATGTTGTAGTTCATCTACTACAGTTCCTCCGGTCTGCTCAATAAATATTACCTTGATAACACTCAAAATGCCTTCATTTGTGTCTGGGTCAGTCTCGATGGTGAATTGTTCCTTCTCATTGCCTTTTATTATTGTGTATTTGGCTCTCCAAGCTGGAGTGTAAGGCGAATCTTCATCTTCCACTTGGAGCCATAATGCAGCTGAGTGTTCTCGGCCTTCTGAAATCTGTAGCTGGTACTGGGAGCAGAAAGGAAAGAAATAAAGATTATTTCCATTTCCAAGAGAAGTCTGTTAGCTCATTCTGAGACACAGTTCCAACACCAGACCATGTGGAGCTACTTTATGATCTTTATGAAGAATGGATTGTAATCTGGACCTTAGCTTCTCAGATATGTTAGAATAAACTAGTCTGTCACCATTGCTATGCTGTGAGAAAAAAAAAAAAAACTTCTAGTGCTGTACATGGAAATCTGACAAAGTTTATCACAGTCAGTAGTCAAGTGCTCTCTTACCATCCACATTTTAAAGAGGTACTTCTTCTAGCACTATACCATTATATAAAGTACATTTGCAAGTGCTTTGGCCTGATCCTATAAAGGGTCTGAGGGTTCCTATTTCTACTGCGGAGTGCATTAAGCACTTCACTTGAAGGATGAACTGTATTTAGGAAGGCTAAATAAAGTACTAATGTTTTTCCTTACATTATCCCTAGTAAATACAGGGGGGTGGTTGTTTGCATCTTCAATAGCTACATTCACTGTTGCAGTAGATGACAGCTGGGGAGTTCCGTGGTCATAGGCTTTCACCAGAAGTTTGAAAGTGCTGGCAGTCTGAAAAACAGAAGTAATTTCAAACCTCAGGTCAGAAGCAGTTCACACCTTTTACCAGTCATAGCTACAAAGCTGGATGTGAAACTGCCCCTCTCCTCGTACCCAGTTAACATGTAGTTAATATTGATTAGGCATTAAATTACAAGAAGCTGCCATATGTACATCACCTTATAATTCAGGCATCCAGACAGATGTATTGTTCCTGTGGTAGGATCAATATCAAATGGGAATCCATCTAGAAGGGGCATTTGCGTACTTAGAGAATAGGACACCTGAGAATTAGCAGTGCCACTTTCATCTTTGTCCAAGGCAGTAACTTGGAAAACTGGGTCATCTAGAATGAAGAATCGAGACTTTAATACAAGTGCCTAGTCTTGACATGGAGTTTCTCAGGCCTATCTACACGCTCTTGGACACACAGGTCCTAAGAGCAACTGCAGCTTCTCCTGTGGCTATGGTTATACCCAGAAAGACTCAACTCCACCTCATTTGGGTGGTAAATCTGCCCACAGTATCAATGGACAATAGAAAGGGTTATCGCACTCCTGAATTACTTTGTCAAAAATATTCAGTAGTATTTATGACAGTTCTTGGCCAGCTCCAGAGGAGATAGCACCATGCCCATGTGTCTACATGTCTGTTCTTTGTGAACACAAACAGAGATTAAGTCTTTGTCTGAGCATTTTTCTGTGACATGGTGTGCACACACAGGTTTCAGATCAATGGTTCAGATCGGTCTCCTCTCTCCTCGGCTTACAGGTATGAGCAATTTTCACAGCAGTTTTTCCAGAATGTCTCTGACATTATGTTAATGTACAATCAGACAAGTCAAGCAGGAGGAAGTAGCCCTTCATGTGAAATAAGTACTCATAATTTTAGGGACTAAGTAAAACCTATGGAGAAGAATGGATTTGGTAAGTAAAAGAAGGACAAAGGAATTAAGAAAGCATTCATACACAAACCAGTAGTATCCATTGTTTGGGTGGCATTTACCTTCACTGTGGTTCTCCCTTATCGTAATGCTGAATTCCTCTTTGGCAAACTCAGGTGCGTTATCATTAACATCTTTTACTTTAATCTTGAAATATAAAGGGCGGTCCAGTGGCTGACCAGTTTCTCTGTGCACAATATCGAAACGTATCTAAATAAATAGTGACACAGTAGCTCATTTAGATATCAGAATAGAACAAGAAACTGAATTTTGAAACATCATCAGTCATATTTAGCTAGCATTTGGCTTTGCATTGCTAAGACATTTATTCATTTTTCAAAGGTAGTAGATGTATAATGGTCATCCATCACCTTAAACAATACTTTAAAAAAATCAGTTAAAAAAATCTGGATCTGCATTGTTTGAAATAACTGCTTAATGTAAAATATGTAAATACCCTTGAGGCCAAACACAAGAATGATTTCAAAGCTGCTTCCCAACTCTGAAGTATTTAATTGAGTGGTACACTCAGTTTTCTCTAGCTGCATTTCAGTTATAAGTTCTGAAGTCCCCTTTGCTACACTTATTTCTGCTTTAAAACCAAGCAAAAAGTGTCCTGGACCAACCAGATGTCCAGTGAGGGGGAATAAAAGGCTCTCCAAAAGTTGTCTTTTCAGTGTGGAAGTCAGGACTTTGCACTGAGAACAAGGAACTTTAACTATAAAGTGGGTATAATTAATCCACAGAGATGCTTCTATAAATCATCATAGAATAAACAAAAGGAGACCATAACCAATTTTTTTTCCAAGAAGAAAACAAACCCACACTCACATATTTCATTCATACACTTATCACATTTCTTTTGTCACACTTACTGCTTATGACCAGTTTCCTGCTTTTTAAGTAGGAACATATGCTTACGCATGTAAAGTTACTGTAATAGGACTTGGCAGCTCCTTCCTTTTGTAATGCTTAACTTTTTAGTTCCATTATCTTGATTAGGAGTTTGGAGGTTTAAAAAACTGCTGTAACACACTTTGAATTTCAGGACAAACTTTTCATTTGTAGGATATAGCCAAGGTCAAGTAAGAAAAATGATAGAACAGAAGTATACTGATACTTGAAATCCAAATATGTCATGACAGTATATAATCAGTAGTACGGTGGAAGTTCCCTATAGGTCTCTGCTGAGACAATTATCTTTGCAGGTTTCAAATAAGAAAATACACCCTTAAAATTCTTATTGGTCTGCCTCATTTCTTTGAAGCATTTGGCCATGAGAAAGCAGTTAATATTTGCAAAGAGTTTTAGGTATTCTTTAAAGTATATTACCTGAAAAGATGGAGTCTTTTCTCTGTCAATGGTACGATGTACATACACATGCCCGTTTTCGTCATCTTCTATAGAAAACAATCCAATCTCTGGAGATTCATCTACCCCAGGTCCACTAATTAAATATTTTACTGATGTATTAAATGACCTGTTATTGAACAGCTTTTGAAAAGAGAAACAGCACAATGCAGTGTGAATAGGGAAGACAGAACAGAAGTAAAAAAGCTTTAGACCAACTATCTTCCTACCCACTTTGTCTTTGCAGATAAGGCCATTGTGTAGGCTTGTTCTCAGCCAACTCAACGGTTTTCTGGGTTGCAGCATCACTACTCTCTGCACAATGTGCAGGTACACAGCTCTGTACAATGACTCATACCTCTCCCACCCTATAGTCTCTTCTTTCCGCTGAGTATGCCTAGAGCCTCCCATAAAAAGAAGAAATCTCTCTTCTACACCACACAATCCTACCCACTACTCTGTTTAAATAAGCCAATTCTGAACAAAGTTTTTTTGTTTTGTTTTGTTTTAAAAAATAAAGCTGTTAAATACACAGTTCTTACCCTCTCCTGCTTTTGGTATTTTATAGAAAAATCTGTGCTGGTGAGTACCTTACTGTGAGGTTCAAGGTAAACTTCTACTAAAAGGTTGGTTGTACCTGTCCAGCATATTTTGGGAATGGTCCTTTCTCCTCCTCTGTAACATCGATGGTGGTGATAACCCATGTCCTTTTTGTACGCCGTAAAGGACGTAGGCTGTCTAATTGATAAGAATCTATCAGCTGTTGGATAAATAAGTGTATTTAGTGTCATAGTTTACATACTAACAGTTTTGTATCTGTTATTAAATTGTATTGACTACAAACCTGAGTATTCTTCTTTTGGACAGCTCGTCTTAAACTGAAATTTTCAATGTCATGAGAAAAACTGTTGGTGGCAGTAACCTTATTAAAAAGAGAGGTCATTGTGAGAAGTATGGTTAGCTAGAAACCATTGTTATATTGCCTAGGAGGACTTGTGCTTCATAGAAACACATTGATTCGGTTTTGACAGTATTGTATTAAGTTGTAGCTGAATCTATAAACCTGTAGAGATTCTACAAATATAGTCCATCTCATTCCAAATCAATTGGCTTTAGAGCTTGGATACTAATTTCTCCGGTCAGGTGGTGCCGGTTCCAGAAATACACAAACACTGCATCTAACACTATGGTACTATCCCTACGGATTTTCTCAAATCAAGTAGCTCAGTTTTCAAAATATTCACCTCTGTCTCTGTCTGTCTCACGCTCCTTTAGACGTTGTCTGGTATCCACTCAACATAAACCTATTAGTGGTGAAAGTTAAGCCTGGGGAGTATTTCAGGTTCTCAAAGACTGTTATGTTACTCTAAGTGTCCCAAATATAGCTGATCTACCAGAAGATGAA
Source organism: Netta rufina (assembly GCF_964035555.1). Classification (NCBI taxonomy): domain Eukaryota; kingdom Metazoa; phylum Chordata; class Aves; order Anseriformes; family Anatidae; genus Netta; species Netta rufina. The sequence continues at coordinate 12,152,781 of NC_140140.1, read as the reverse complement.
CACTGGACCAAAGTCTCCAATCCATGTGAGAGAAATAAATTGAGAATGGGGACTATACCCTAATTGGCTGAATTTGCCTTTTTCTAAGCACAAGCTTCCTGCACAGGCTTCAAACACCTGCACAGGCTTCAAACACTGCTTTCAGTTTAAAATTTCCACCACAAGGGAGTATGACAGTACTCAACTTACACTGTCATCATTAGCACACGGATAACTTGTATACCTTCCTTTCGGCTCTTGCTGCTTTTACAGGAAAGCTTGTTTGGATTTTTTTACGACCCATCAGATGACTACAGCATCATATAAGATAGGAAACCAAGCTCTTACTGGCTCAACTCAGGCAAAGGTCAGGCCTTTACCTCCTGACCTGTTTCTGAAAAAACAATATACTGATAAGGTCATCATGGTTATTAACTTGCCAAGCAATGAGGTTTCACAAGTGAAGCCTTTGAGCTATTCTATAAAACTGTTGTATGATCTGGAGAAAACCTCCGTGGTGTGGAAACAGCAAGCAAGGCTTTAACCTGGCTCTTGCAGAGCACATTCATTAGCTTGGGGGCAGGTTCCTATCTGCCAGACTTGGTTAATTTGGTCTGTACCAGACCCCCCCAGCCAACCTGCTTTCCTATTTGTCTATGTGTAGCTACTGTTAATTATATTGGAGCTTCCGTTATGTATTTTATGGCTTCCACACTCTTCCACACGCACCCGTTGTACAGCAATGGCTCTGGCCAGATGTGGAGTTGCTGCCAGAAATACAAATCAAGTTCAGGCCCACAAACCCCCCAGAAACACTTATGGAAATGCCACAGAATTACTGCAGGGGATCGTTAACCCAGCAGGATCAACAACAGGCACCGGCACGCTGTGCCAGGCATGGAAGGCCCCATATCCTCACCAGGAGGACTGAAAGCTGAAACCCCCTTCACAGGAGCCCTGAGCCCGAGTCTAGGGTCAAGGCAGCATCATCCCCTCCCTGGGGGCACTGCAGCAGGGCCCAGCATAGCAGAGGGACCCCCAGGACCCCAGGGGCAGCACAGCACCCTCATCCCCATGCAGCACCTACCTGCAGGAGAAGCAGCACAGCGAGGAGATCCATGGGGCACGTAGTGGGATGGAGGGAGCAACACGTTCCCGTGGCTCTGCCAGCCCAGCCCAGGCGTGACAGGAGTCGGTGGGCCCACTCTGGTCCTCAGGCACCCCTGGTGAGCTCCGGCTCAGTGCTGGAGTGTAACCCACAGCCGGGTTTCCCGGCAGGTGCTGACTGCACCCTGTTGATGGGCTCCCCACCTTCCGTCAGGTTTGGTGCCCCCAGACGCTGTTTCCTACCTCAGACTGCACCTTATTGGTACAGGAAAAGCCTGTTGTTTAGGAATGTCCTCAGAGCAGCTGTTCTTAGCAGAACAGAGAGAGTTTCCCCAAAAAGCTGTCTGAAATTCGGGGATGAGAAGGCAGCGCAATGAATCCCAGCTTGTGTTCTGCCCAGCTGAGCGCGAGCACGCAAGGCTGCTTGGTTCTTTGACGTGCCAGGCTAGAGGGCATAAACCAGGCTGTTGGCACGCTGCAGTGGAGTTATTCCTTCCTAGGAAGTTCATTACAGTATCTTATTACAGAGAAATAAAAAAGAAACCAAAACACTGAATAGCTGTGGTGGCTTTATTGACAATCATATAGCTTGTGTCGATAATTACTTGGAATCATCATTTCCTAGTAACTTCACCGTTTGCAAAAGTCCAAGCATGTGACTGTAATGGGAGCATGCTATTACCTACACTTGCGATAGTTCAGCACCCCAAGTTATATTTATCTGCCATGCTTAGGAGTGCTATTGTATTACTTCAGACTTTGAACCAAAAGTTTACTTGAAAGCTGATACAACCATTACTGTCTTGTTAAACTCAAAAGCCATTAAGCAAGTTTGAACTTGTATGCCTGAAGCTGACTTCACACCCAGCTTACAAAAATACATTTTAAATAAAACTACATAAAGAAGCAGGAAATGAAAAATAAAGTCTTGTAAAATCATGTAAAAAAAAGACTGAGTGGCAGACAGTATGGGAAAGGTCCTGGCTCCTACGAAAATAATAGGCACTTTCCATTCCGTGTCAGCATTGTTTTTACTGGGGACTTCTTTGGAACTGGAAAATTTAAGGTTGCAAAAGTTGTGAAAGGAAGACAGGGAAGAACTGATCTTCTGCTAGGAGAAGAAAAGCAATAGATCATGTCAATTAGGCCACAATATTTTAAATCAAAGTGAAATTTACTGTTAACAGGATAAAACGTAAAGCTTAAATAGCAGCACAGGGTAGGAGGATTTAGACATTAAGAAAACCTCCATAGCAAGAATGTTGAAACACTGGAGAAGGTCACCTAGACAGCACTTGCAACACAAGAATGTGGCTGAGACCCCACTTGTGCAAGCATCTACCTACATGTGTTTGCTGTGCACTGGATCATGATCTAAGTGTCCTAGAGACTAGAACAGAGAATGTGAAGCACTTTGATCGCTGCGTTAAAAAAAAGAGTATGATGAATTATGAAAATTGAGTATGATATTTAAGGCTAAAATGATGCCTTAACACAGCCATTACAGAAGTGACTGCCACGTGGAGCAGAAATAATCATGTATCTTTTAGCCAGGTAGCTTGGCCATCAGCAGCAATACAGCTGAGATATCACTGAGCTAAGAGCCTTTGCCGTAGTTATGTTTTAAAAGAAAATTCAAAAGTGCCATCTTGTGGATGATGAAAAGAATACAACTAAGAAACAAGTAAGCAGCATTTCACTTTTAATATAATAAATACACAGTAACTTTGAATTACAAGATCACTTTCCAATGAAATTACCAGCAAAAATATCCACAGAATCTTCAAATAAATAAGAACAAATGATTGCCAACATCAAAAGCTGGGCTCCAGACAGTGGCCTGTTTAATTATTTTTTTTATGAGAAATTATTTTTTCATTAAGAACAACAGTTGTTCAAAGTTTATATATATTGGTATAACTGAAGTAGGATCTGGCTATTTAAAATGCAACCTGAGTGTATCAGTTTTGTAGGTAGTACTACAGAACACTAAAATTACATAGAAAAAAAATCATTCCATTTAAATAGCTCAAATTACAGTAAACTTGCTCTTCAGCATCTTCAGTGCTACACTTAGATACATGTGAATATAGGATAATATTGCTATATAGAGTGAAAAAATATAAATAACCACCCAAACTGTGCTGTGGAATTATTTAAATTCTGAATGTAATGTACTTGATGGAATAAACTTTTCTGTTATATTCAGAAGTGTTTTTAAAGAAAATACCCATCAATAGAAAATGAAGGAAAGATAAACCATAGTCCTCTTCATAAAAGCAGCTCTTTTCATCTATAGGCCCAGAACACAGACAAGTAAAATAGGAGCAAAACTGCTTCCAGATAAAATCCAACACTTGCAGGTCTGCTCACAGTAAGAACAGTTTTTGAAAGAAAGCAATTTCAAAAGTATCAAATGAATGAACAAAAATTAGAATCAGAATCATGTGATTATCATGTGAGACAAACTTACTTGTCCTGATCACAGCCAGAGCTTAGTGATGAACAAGTATCCAGACTTGTTTTCAGTGCCATCACCATCTCTGCCTATTAAACTTCTTAAAAAGTCTCCAACAACAGATTAAAGTGCATTAGACCACAAGTGCTACATCAAAACAATACTTACTAATTCCTGGGTCTGTGAGAAAAAAAATTCTCAGTGCCAATCGCCTTTGCTCTAGTCAAAGCTGACTGAAACACCACTTATTTATTTATTCTTTAAGAGGTGATCATGCAAAATGCATATGTCTACATGCTCTCCATGTAATCTAGGAAAGCACCAATATAGAGCCACATTTCAGATAAAAATTTAGCATACACTAATATTCAGTGTCATAATAACATGCTGAATTAATTACTGCATCTAAGAGAATTTGTTTTTAAAAACTGCCATTCTGATTATTGACTTGATCCTGCTCACCTTGCTTTTGGTGTCTATAGTAGTGTGCCAAAACAGGGTACTAAAATCATGCAGTAGAACAGCGCTTATTATATAGTAAGAGCAGTCTTACTTTCACTACTCTTAATGCAAATCAGGAAAACTTGACTAATGAAGGCTTGGAGAATTTGGCCAAAGCCTGAAATTCCAGCAGTGGATACAAGATCCTTTCATCTAAAAAAGCTGAAATACACAATGAGTCTGGAACAAAACAAAAGGATGAAATGTGCCAGTGCTGTGCAGTTGCTGGTATTTGAATGCCATCCTGTAAGTTTCACCACACCTCCAACACAGCCAATTTACTTGATCACTGAGCATGTCAGATTAAGTTCCACTTTAATTGCATAGAGCACAACATACAAGCAACTACAATTTATTTTAACTGTATCCTAACAAATACTGAATATGTAAATATACTGTACATTAAATTTGTTTCCTTTATCAATTTAAAATTTCACATTTGGTCTCCAGTAGACTAGGAAAAAGCCACTAAAAATATTTCTCACACTATTCCTGAGCATTGTTTTTATGTACTGTAAAATAATCTCGTTTATTACTATATTTATTAATGTTCTCTCATTTTAAACTATATATAAATCCATGCGTTGAAATTTTACAAAGCTGAAGATCTGGTAGGCACAATGAATGAATAGAAACAGCTAAGCATCTTAAAACCAACATGAGATCAACCAGAGAAGTGCAATTCAACTATGTACATAAATATATTCTTTAGCATTTGCTACTTTCTCATTTGATATCACAATGGGAAGGATCCACTTCTAAAATTTGGTCCATCAGACCTCAGCTCACTTCTCATAAACAGTTCGCTGTGACAGGTGGCTGAGGATGAAGCTAATGGTGCTCAGGAAGTATTTCATTTTAAAATGAAAGTTCAAAACATTTTCTAGAACTTCATTTTAACAGGATTGTGTCCCCAGCTAACAGCTGAACTGACACTTGAATATCCACTGAATTATTTTTCACATTCTCTTGTATCTCACAGACACAATTCAAAATAGAGTCCAAGGACAGGACCCTGCATTAAAAAATTGTACAATTTCTTTCTGTAGGGTATTTCCCCATGCCACATCACTAAACCCTGAAATAAGAAGCCAAGCTAAGTGAAGTAGACTGGACCATGGAATAGTCATCTCAGTAACTGAAAATAGGTATCTTTTGTATCAAAATATATCTTTGACAGACCTTAAAATAGCTTTCAAATTCATCCCGTAAGAGTCTATTTTCTATGTTTTGAGAGTTTATGAGTTCCGGACATTAGACCACAGAATATCTAGTAATATTATTATGTTGCATTAGTTATTGATATCCATGTGCGGTTTGAAATTTGGTCATTTCTTCTAAATGACAAAAAACATCAAGGTTTACAAAGTTAACTTGAAGGAATACTGTATATAAATACAGTGAAGGTTTCTGGGTATAAAAATATGTATTCCTTTTTCTTAATCTGCCACTACAGAAGCTGTCTGCTCCCTAGTAATTGTTTGTCTTTAAAATAATCCTTTCTGCATTAAAATATTTCAATACTTTATTTCCATTCTTCTTCCTAGCAAAAAATAAATAAAAATAGAACTCAACAAAAAACTCAATTTATCATCTTCTATGAAGAATTAAGAGTTTGACTTTGTATAGATAGGTTACTCCATTATTTTATAAAAACAATTGAGCCCTTTTTCCATCAGAAAACAGAACACCATCAAACCTGTCTCAAAATAGCACATCTGTTACAGAAAAAGAGCACAGCTCCTATTCTCTCAAATACACCAAGGTAAGCAGAGGAAACACAATGGATTTCAATGGAGTTCAGCTGGTGCAAATAGGACATATTGTACATCTCTAAACTTTCATATTCTGCTCGTGTTATCTTCATTGAGCAATTATAAATGCTTTTGAGGAAAGACTGATGGAAGACATGCCTTCAGGGAAAAGATTTCCTGCTGGCCTTGCTGGCTTAAGATCAAATGTATTGAAAAGAACAGTGCTGACTTAGAACCATGCATTGAGAACATGTTTTTTCAGGATCTTGCGATGAAGAAAACATGACCCTTCTGCATTGGCCAAATGCTTTCTAGCAGTCAAAAAACATCAAAAAAGATGTTGTTTTTAACATTTACATTTTTTCTAACATTTAAAAATCATTCTTCATTTTAATTTGTGCGATGTTTGCTTCGTGCCATTTGTTTTAATTTTCCTGTCCCCTGTTGGTTTTTTAGAAGGAATGTAATTGTTAGCATTGCCATTTTTCTTTGGGTTTGTACATGCATATGTTTTTACACCTTTCATGGGAGCAGCTGAACCATGGTATACTGATGCTTGCTTAGGGGGTCTGATGTTACCAACATTTTGAATTTTAGATTTGTTCTCAGGTGGCTGAATATTGAGAAGCTGTTGCTTTGCAGTTGTTTTTTTCAGTTCACTTCTTACTTCACCAGATTGTCTCTGAGAAGACATTGCATATCCTATTCTCTCAGATAGTTTCAAGTGACCTGGATGTGAACAGAACTGTCGACTTTCTTCACAGTATAAATCTCCCCTGTGACCTGAATAGCATGTAGGGAGCTTTGTAACACTTTCCTGGGGAGCCAATTGCTTGCTAGGCAATGGGCTTAACAATGCTTTGCATTTGCCAGGGCTTTTTAGGGTACGTATGGCACTGGGAGCAGTCTGTGGTCTGGCTTTGGCTGCCTTTACCTTCTCGTTCTGTACAGTCTGCATTTGCAGCCATTCCAGCTGCAGAAGGCGATCAATGTATTTCTCCAGAAATCCTGTTGGCTTTGGTCGAAACTCAGATTTACCCTCTACATTAACAAAGATGGCCAGTTGCTTCAAGTCCCATGAGTTGAAAGGGGGTGGCAGGAAGTCTGGGTAGTAATATTCTGATTCCTTAAAACCTGTATCAGGCACATGCTCCAAACAACCTGGATCAATTTCCTCAGCTCTGAGTATGAGTTCTGGTGGTGTGCAGGGAGATGGAGGAATGGGAATCCTTTCTGAATCAGAGAGATCACTGGCACTATCATCTTCGGCATCTTCTTTAATAATTTGTACCGATTGAAAATCAAGAAACATTTCACCTGCAGATGCTCCTTGACATTTAGAGGAGCATGGACCAGCTTCAGCAACATATTCTTCACGATTCTTTTCAAATTTTTCTTTTTTACTGCAATAAAAATGTTGTACTGGCACGTCTTTAACCTTACAGAAGCTATCTTGTGTGCTGCCTTTTATGGCAGGAGGGATCCTGTGCACTAAAGATTCACTTTGCCTTGCTTCTGGGAGACTCTTCTTTGATCCTTGTACTCTAGGAAGTGATGTGCAAACACTCGTGATCCTTAAAAAAACAAAGATCATATCCTGTTAGAATGATTGATGTCTTTGGAACAACAGGTTACAAAGTTCTTGCCACCTCCTTCAAGGACATAGATCTACACAAATTAAACTACAAATGGCATGGAAATTTAGTAATGAGGTAAAATTAATATTTGACGGCAGAAAGAATGCTACCTACTACTATTTTTTTATTGTTTTATTTATTCTGAGTTTGCCTGAGAACCTATTAAGGCAGTATAGTTAAGTTTCCATATTGACTACGTACGTTCATTATCCACAGAAATTCTGAATTCTGAGTCTAGGGAAGTTAAAGGCAACAAAATGAAGCCATGATTTTATCACAAACATTTAAATACCTGCTTGATTAAATTGAACAGATGATCTTAGCACAGAATTACCGTTTTGACTGAGCATTGTCATCCAGTTGGTTTCTTCCCTTCTTAAAAGTACTTGGTTGGTTGCCATATTGAGTATCATGGGAAGTCTGAAAAGATATGAAAATATGTGATGTTACTATTAAAAGCTGACATAAACTAGGTACCCTTTTTCTATAAACATAGAACTGGTTTGATTTACCTTTTCACTGGCACTTGATACATTTTTCCCTAATGTTCCAGGAGTCAGTTTCACATGAGAAACTGGTTTCTTTAGTCCTTTGGTGTTTGGATGGCTTTTTCCATTACTGCAAATAGCAAGGATTAAACTGAGTATGACACACAAATAGCAACCTATCATCATCAGAATATAAATACAATAAAAGTTTACAGTACCATTAAGTTTTAGAGAGTTGATTGCAACTATTCTTAGTATTCACTGGAACTATGCTATGCTAACTTTTTGGTTTTTATAGTATTACTATACTACTATACTTTTTACGCTATTATAGCAAAATGCATAATTGAATGATACGATAACAGAACTTAGCCCCCGTATAAAGCCTTCTATAAGAGGATCCCAAAGTTACTTTGGGGATAATAAATAGTAAATATTAGAGATTGTGTATTTAATTACTACTGTATATAATACCTGGAACTGATGGTTCTAATGCACTTTACCAAATTAATTATAAAGTACAATATGAAGGCCACCACAACCAAATCTTGCTTGCCTTTCTCATTTGCATAGTCTTAAAATTTAAAGGATTATTCCTATAATGTTAATGAGTGGAAGTGGGCAGGGAGCATACAATCTATTATGATATTACTACAAACTAATTCACAACAGCAGCACAAAAAGATTCATCAGTTTGTTTTATACTGGAGTTGTACAAATATTAGTAGGAAAAAAAATCATAAGCAAGCAAAAGAAATGGCATTACCAATCTGGACAGCTTAAAACTAACATATGTATTTTACTTCAAATCAGATATATCAGTGTAGGCGCACAGCATCATTATATCAGTGTGTTGTTTAAGAACCAGAGAACAGTGTTTGTTCTACAAACAAGAAACATTACTAATTTTACAAAAGAAAGTTTTAAAATGTCATCTTAGAACAGGAATAGGAAAATTATACTCCCCCATCTAATTTAGATTGACCACAGTTTATTTAATGTCAGGCAAGACATCTTGTTCACAGTTTTTAAGTCAATATAGTTGCATTTTCGTTTTGTTCAAAAACAAAAAACAAAACAAAACAACAAGAACAACAACAAAAAAAACCACCTTTAATTCATCAATTCAAGAGCTTGTAGCAGAATGAAAATGAGTCTGGTGCCTCCAGTGACACAGACACCTCTGTCATTTTGTGACCTGCATGGTCCTACTGCACGATCATTTGTGGTGGTGTGAATCAGAGAGGGAGATGAGAATCTGAACAGTACAGTCATGCGCTTATTAACTCTTCTATAGTAGAGATTTCTATAACTAGAAAGAGAGAAAATAATTTCCTTACTTTACCATTCCTTTGTGGTTTTCATTGATTTGGATTTCCTTTTTCTGTGTCTTTCTGTGCAGTAATAAAGGATGTTCTTGAATGCCTGGTCCCATTATTACTCTTTTAAAATGGTATCTGCACCTTTATTTGTACATAATCTTCAAATGACTCCAGTCTTAGGTCCATACGACACAGCCTATCAGATGCAATCATCACCATGTCCTAGAAATGCGATAAACGAACACATGCAATTCCTCCCAATGCGATTTATTTTTAAAGCAGTACAACAATCAATAAGCAGCTACCAAATGGCACTGGAAAGCACCATCCCCTCCCTGGGTGCTTGCGTATTATTCCTGCATTATTCCTCTTCCTAGTGTTGATCCGTGCCCAGCAGTCATCCCCCTGGGTACCGAGAGGCGAGCAGAGTAGGGGAGCAGCACGGCATACCCGCCAGGCGCAGGTTGCCCATTAATGCTGCAATGCAATGCACTGATAACGCAGCAATGCTGGGGGGCACTGCCAGCCAGAATCAACACACGCTTTGCTGCTGCAGCCACCAGCCCAGTGCTGTCACCCCAAGGCTTCTGCAGTCAGTACCGAGGGGATGCCAGGCCAACCACACCGTGTTCAAGCCTGTCCTGGAAACATGGTTTGTAAAGATACAGAGAAATGTTTTGAAGTACAGCGGCGTTAGGAGAGCTGCTTTTCATACTACAGCATGCTCTTCGTTTTGTTCTTCCTGCAGGGCCTTATGCGTGCTGACTGCAGCCAAGTACCAGCCAAATGGTGGTGGGTGTCGCTGCTCTCCATTTAACACGACCAGCTGATCAGCCTCCCGCATCCTGTGCATGCGGAGTTGTCCTTTTCTGAGCCAGGAAACGCGCTCATGGTACGTTCATATATGCGAATTTTGTATCAAATGCTTAATATTTTCCTTATTCAAAAGCACATCTCCCAGCACTCATAAACTGCTACCAAAAATGCTCCCAGCAGCGTATGCAGGGGTCCTTTCTCTTCCAGACACCGCAGTCCCCTCCGAGGGCTGCACAGACACAGATTTCAGAAGGGGAACAGCTGACTTGCACCAAAATACCTCTCCTCACCCACCCACAGCTTGGCTACGCTGCGCTTTGTGTTTATATGTATTCGATGCGTATGTATGTGGTTTGTTTTTATATGGTTTGTGTTTATAGGATTTCTGTTTATATGTACACGATCTAGATGTACATGATGTAGATGTACACGACGTATTTGTACACGATGCAGATGTATATAATGTGTATGTACACGGTCTGTGTGCGTTACCTCACCCACCGCCGTTCCGCCATCCCCCGTCCCTGCTCTCCCTCCCGGCCGCCGGTCTCAGCGGCTCCCTCCCGCACCCCGCAGCCCTCCGCGCCCCAACACCGCCCTCCCGTGGCCCCGATCCTCTCCGACGGCCCCATTTAACGGCTGCTGCCCACAGCCCCGCTCCGCCCCGGGCACTGCCCGCAGCCCCAGCACGGCCAGGAGCGGCCGGGCCCTGACTGAACCGCCCTCTCCCCCCCCCCTCCCTCCCCCCTTCCCGCCCCGTCCCGGTACCTGCCGCGGCCCCGCCATCTCCCGGCGGCTGCGGGCGGCCACTGCGCGTGCGCAGGGCGGCCATGGGCGGGGCCGGAGGGGCAGGGCCGGGGGCTCCGCGCAGGCGGCCCCGGGAGGGCGGGGCCGGGCCGGGGAACCGGGAACTGGGAACTGGGAACCGGCCCCGGGCCCCGGCACCGCCGGTGGGGGCTGCGGGGCCCCCGGGTCGGGCTGAGCGGGACCCCCAGGGCTCCTGCCGGCCTGAAGAGCCGCTCCGCCAGCCCCGAGCGAAGCGGCCGCAGGGCCCGGGTGTTCCCCGTGAGGCGCCAGCCCCTGGTTTGCTTCCAGCCGCCGCGACAGGTTCCAGATCTCTGCCCTCGCCGCCTGGCTGTTACCACAGGGTGCGTGCTCCGGGGAGGCAGCGCTCGGTGCTGACACCATCAGCTCAGGATGGAGGTGCGAGGCCCTCGGAGGAACCCCAGCTACCTGTCCGATCTCTACCAGAACATGCTGCGGGCGGAGGGAGCAGCGGCACGAGGGCAGCAGCAGCCCCTGGCAGCGCGTACCAGCAGCAGCACGTCTGTGCTGAGCAGTGCCTCAGCCAAGGGGGGACCTCAGACAAACCAGCTTCAGAGCAGCGCTTCCAGCACCTGCGACCCAGCGTTACGGCCCATCATACGCCGCCGGGCGAGATCGTTGCCTACAACACCTGAAAGGAGGAAGCGAGCAGCGGTGCAATGCCAAGTTCCCAGGTGCCAGAGCCGTATGAACAGGGTGAGGTTTGCTGATGCTCTGGGCTTGGAGCTCACCGAAGTGAAAGTCTTCCAGACTGGGGAGGATCCATCCATCCCTTTGCATGTCCTTTCCAGGCTGTCCATAAACTCAGACCTCTGGTACAGCAGCCTGGACGTGGAGTTCACCATGCAGTGCTTAGTCCCTGACTTCCAGCAGCCTGCAGACTGCATGGATTTCTCTGCCCGACTTCAGGAGCAGCAGGTGTGTCTTGAACGAGTCACCAGTTCAGATCTGGGGCTCAGCGGCACCATCCAAGTTTGCAATGTTGCTTTTGAGAAGCAGGTGTCTGTGCGGTACACCTTCAACCAGTGGAAGAGCCTCCATGAAGTGGCTGCTCATTGGCACAGTAGCATCCCTGAGAAAAATGGGCAGGGTCAGGTTGATGTTTTCACATTCTTTCTCCCCGTGCCTCCTTTCCTCCTCCAGCTGTCTTCAGTAGTCCAGTTTGCAGCAAGGTACCAAGTCAACGGGCAGGAGTATTGGGATAACAACAGGGGCAAAAACTACAGTCTGACTTGCCGGACTCACCCCCTCAAGATGCCTAGAGAATGTGAGGAGAGCTGGATCCACTTCATCTGAATGAAAGGAAGTGGCTGCGGAGCAGCTTTGCGAGTTTCAGTGGCCCTCTCTGTGCTCCTGTGGCAACAGTCCCCTCTTTGAAACCTACTGAACGTGGTGGCAGTGTTTCAGGACAGGCAGGTAGCCAACAACCTGTACAAACTGTTCTAAACCTCTCAGAGAGTATAAAGGGCCAAAATGTGTAGAGTTACATCTGCTGAAAGCCTGTGTGATCTCTTGTGTGTGAACCAATGCAATTCAAAGGGATGCTGCCAGGATATTTTGCAGAGATCAAAACAGGACGCTTCATGTTGCTAGTCATATTCTAGATTTCATAGAATATTTCTAACAGATCTGTTTTACTATTTTGTACTGTTTTTTTAAGTGGTCAGTGTGGCTTTACTCAATTTTTGTTTCTAATTCTGTTTGTATTATCTCACCAAGTCTGGGCATTGTTCCAGTTATGCATAATTTGCATGGCAGACACTGTAGGGAAGTACTTGTATTTATATACTTTATTTTTAATTAAGACTGTTAACCATGTTAAATAATTCCATTAGTTTTGGGGTTCAGAATTAACAAAATGAGCAAAACCTACAGGAAAATGTCCAATCAGCCTGTTTTTTTTTTTTGTTTGTTTGTTTGTTTAGGAAAAAAAGAAGTGCCTTTTCTTATCTCCCCTGTTGCGATTGTTACCGGAGTATATGAAGGCAGGTCTTCCTGAGGAAGTTCTTGTCTTTTCCACATGACATACCAGGAGGTTTCTCCTCCAGGTGGTGGTACAGGAATTGTTCTTCCCTTGTGCAACCGTTCTTACTAAGGGAAACTAGAGGAATTTTGCACTCGTGTTACAATTACACTTGTAGATCTCAAAGCACTCTAAGAATGCTACTGATCTTATACTCAAAATGAAGCAAATATGAAAGGTGAAAGAAAAGCTAATACATGGATCTGTAAGCAGCTCATTGGAACAGTGTGCTGGAATCCCAGCTGGTTGTTCCCCAGCATCCCGATGTCATTGCAGCAGTACTTTCTGAATGCTCTTATCAGCTACTTCTGGTTATAAACCAGCTGAACTCCAAGACTGCATTGGAACTCCTTGCAACTCCAAGCAGGAACTCCAAAGTAAAGTGATGTTTTTATTTATCAGTAAAAATGATATTTACATGTGTTCACAGATTCCCTTCTATAGGAGGGAAAGCACAGCAACACTCATGTACCATTTACCCAATAGATGCTTCCTACTCTGCTACTTTTACTGTGAGGAATTAGTGTGGTTTCAGATTGGCAACAGGTTTGGTGACAGGCATATCTAGTAAGTAAAAGATTTCCCATTGTTTTTTTGCCTACATATGCAGCACTTCATGCAAAGTTTATATATATATAGCCTAAATTTTCAAAACTGCCTGGCTGGAAGTATTAGAAACGCTGCTTTTCAGAAGAGCTATACTATGAAAATCATGCAGTGTATTCAGGCATCTTATTTTAGATTGCTGCTTATTCATCAAAATCACAAGTTATTTTTAAAATCACAGATGTAATCAGCACGCAGCCATATATCAGTCTAGAATGTCCACTGAGTAATTCTGGAAGTGTGGAATCCCCAAGAAAACTTTTGTGTCTGGCAGCTTCATGTTGTTACTTCGTTGTGCGACCTATTTAGCAAAACCAGGATTTGAAGTGAACAAGCTGCCCGGTTCCATTATGTCTTTGGCTTTCAAAGGAGCCAGTCGTAAGTGATGGTTCTATGAGCTGCTGAGGAGCTCTTTCAGAGTACTGAGAAAACTGAATCCTATTGGAAACCATTGAGAAATGACTGTTGGAATGCAGTAGGACAGAACTAACCCTATGCAAATTAACTTGAACTTAGGCATTTTGCATTTTGTTCTTTGTTTTGAATTGCATATTTATAGTTTGTTCCATACCAGCAGTCCAATGCGTACAGCTCTGAAACTGATTTCAAAGCAAAACTGTTGAATTAGAGGTTATTCTCCGTGTTTTAGGGTATTTAGTCAGTCTTCTAGGGTGATTAAACATGCTTCGTTGGCTGTTGTCTTAGTAGATAAGAGACATATTTTTAAAAAACTAATAGAAATTGCAAGTCATGTTCATTTTCATTCTTCTCTAATTTGGTACATTCTGGTAGTAATTGCTGTTAATGGAGTGGCAGGTTACATGCAATTTCGATTTCTAAGCTAAGTGAAATGTCCACAGATCATGCATTTGATTTATATAGCTTACATAGGTATTCAGTATAGCAGCAGAAATACAAGACGTACTTTTAATGTCTTGTTTTCAGCAGTACTAAGCACTTGTCAGTACTTGAATTCAGTTGGGGTTGCAAGGGCTTTCCCCTGAGAGTCAAGTTCTAATTATTGTTCTTACAGTAAGTGTCCCTACTTTCAATAACGATGGGTTTTTAACTTGTATCTATAGTGGTCAATTACCAGTGGTTATCTGTGGGTAGGGAACAGTAAAAATCATCATTTCTTTATTAATGTTTTGCATAAAAGAACTTTCATTTTCCTTTTAAGAGAAAATGCATGCCAGTGGTGCTTTAATTTTGTATTGGAGCACTGAGAGGTCAAAAGCTTAAATTGAAATTGATTTGAACAATCAACGCAACTACTCCATTGGGTATTTCATATCCATTAAGGCAGGCAGAACACTTCTGAGATCAGGGTGAGGCTGTACAATGATTGCCAGCTACATTGATTGAAAGAGTACTGCCTGCTTTCATTCCACCTGCATATTTTCTGCATCTGAGTTAGAGTGACCATTAATCTGGCAGCAACTCTTGTGTCGTAGACAATCAGTACAAGGAACTAGAACTCTGGTCTTCCTCATATACCACAAAAAAAATGAGAGCTCCATGAGAAGGGGCACTATTTGATGCCTCCTGTGGTGGGCTTCATATGACTGAATGACGTACAGCAACACAGGACATAGCGCATCTGTACTAGTCAGCCCAGGCTTTCTGTATAGTCAGTTGGGATGTTGCCTGTAGAGTTAGCAGAGTTGCTGTGGTGTGCCAAACTGCATCAGCTCTGCTGAGCGCGCAGAGAACACCACGGGGTGAGTCCTGCCACATGAAATTCTCAGTGTTCGTGCAGATCGTGCCAAATGATGCCAACTGGAGTCTGCAGGTGTCAGGTGAGGTGAAACATGCCTGCAATGACTGCAGAGGAATCTTTATTGGCATGACCTGAAATTCTTATCCTTACATTGGTGAAACTTGCTTACTTAAGTAATTCCATTCAAGTTTATTTAATACTGCTAGAAGTCCATAGAAGTGGAGTTCTTACATGTTTGTCAGCTAAGAAGAAAACGAACACGCAGGTACACATAGAAGGACATATGCTGAATAAAAGGCACTATTTATTATTCCCCTTCCCCTACTCTGCCTCCACCCCCACCTCCACCCCCCAATTATTGTATTTCTCCCATTAGTAATAAAACTGAATTCTCTCCCAGCAGACAGTTAAATTCCTTCTCTGCTGAGCCTGCTATTTAACAGCAGTTTACAGTGGATGTTGCTGAAGCCCAGCGTGACACTTGGCTTACTGGTATTAATATGCTGTTGTCATCTTCTGGGAGAGAATCTTTCATGCTAGCAAATGTCAAAATCTTGGTGTTATTGCAAGCAGGGGGAGATTATGTAAAGCTGAGACTGTCAGTTTAAAGGTTAAAGTCATGTACACCACAGTGTCAGGGAAATGAGAACTGAATGTCTCAGCAAAGTGAATTTGGCTTGTATTGTCTTCCTTCTGCAACCTCTCAGGGTATTTGCAAATGCAAATTTTGAATATTAAAGTATTGTTCCAAGTTTGTTTTTTTTAATCTCTGTATGTCTTGCACTGGTGGAGAAGAGCTGACAGCAGCTGTTACTAACTCAGTTGTCTGTCATTACTGGCTGAGTTGAGCAAGCCTAGCTTGTAATGGAACTGAGCATGGTCTTGGGATTAATTCAATATATGAAAAACATTTTTCTGTAGGGAGCTTGTAAGCTGCTAAATATTCACTCACGAGGACTGAGTCCTGCCACATGACATGAAATTTGCACTCGTTTTTTCCTGTCACATTCAGTAGTGAACATCAAAATGAGTCTAGTTGACAAAAAAAAAAAAAAAAAGAAAAAGGATTAAGCCATTAAATAGTGGTATGCACCTACAATGAAAGCAAACTTACGAACTTTCTTAAGTTCTCAGGACGACTTGACTGCTTGCACTGTGTTCAAACTGAGCGCTTGCCCTATCATGAGGATTTTGTAAAAGTGAATTCTTCACTAGAGTTATTGTCCTGTAATGCACTTTCAAAAGCCTGTATTTATTATAGTCATACAATAAATGAATGTCCAGCAGTACACAGTTTCAAGGTTCTTTCAAGCATGTTTTGTTTTTGAAAACCAAACATGGAATTCATGTAAATGAAAAGGGGTTATTTTTCCTGATGGTCTTGTCCGGAAAAAAAGTATATTACACAGTATGTCAATAAAGTATATACATTACACAAAAGGTCATTTTTTTTAAGTGGAAAGTTGTAAAATGGTACAGTAATATAAAAACAGTAATAGAACTATGGCTATTTTAATACAAGAGATTGTAATAAAAGCTTTTCACCGTTTATATGTCTGTCAGTGGTGCTCTTTTTAGCAGTTGCTCTTTGGACAACGTAGAGCTGAGTTGTTGCTTACAAAGCAACATAGTTTAGGAAAATAATGTGGGTTCAAGAACTGCTAAAAATGAAAACCATGTAAAAAAAATACAGTGATTAGTCTATATAGCTTGAAAAATGTAAAATATAGCTTGAAAAACGTAAAATGTCTTCTTACATGGAATTTGCTGCCATTTAACCTCAGATCTGTGCATATGGCACTTGCAGGCTTAAGATCTAATGTTGGAAAAAGGCACACTGCCACTTATTCTGATAAGTTTCTAATATGGCCTCAAGGAAAAGAAGAGAGGGGTATTTTTTTCTGATAGCATTTCCCAAAATTGTACTGGATGCCTCTTAATTGATTTTGTGCCTCACAATTGTGTTATTCTTTCTTCCATTTCTTCTTCCAATTTTCAGTGCTACACTTTTTCTCAGCTCAGATGATGTTCTCTTCACTCACTAGTTTCTTGAAAATAGATGTACATAGAGTAACAGCATCCTTCTTTACAGCACCTGATTTGTCTTCTACATGAAAGCATCTTCCTCAGTGCCAAGCATTTACTTGATATAGTTCAAGTTTGAATTAATTGTTGCCAGGTTTGTTGTAAAGCAAGACACAGGTATTTAATCAGAAGACATAATTAATAAAGACATGTATTACCAGTTACTTTTAAATCAGCAGTAATAACATTAC
Source organism: Netta rufina (assembly GCF_964035555.1). Taxonomy (NCBI): domain Eukaryota; kingdom Metazoa; phylum Chordata; class Aves; order Anseriformes; family Anatidae; genus Netta; species Netta rufina. Next base: position 12,135,269 of record NC_140140.1, on the reverse strand, counting down.
ATTGCCAAAGTTGCTTGGGGGAAGACATTATTGCAAATTGTATTAAATACATGGAAATGCTTATGTTGTTAAAGAATTTCAGTGCCATGTTTTATTATATAGAGATTGTGTTATAAATAATGCATAGAGATACATAAAGGAGGGTGCTTTTAGAAATACATGGTATTATATTATCTGGTCTTTAATACTTTTTTTTCTTTTTTCCTATGCTGCTGATGTGAATCTGAACTAGCAGTACCACCTTCATTGTTTTCACATTCCCAGCTATAATAGAGTATTAAGCATCACCTGCAAATAAATACGGTATCCACAGTGTAGACTAACCAGAGAGCAGTAAAGGATAAAGATAGCACTCTTTGATTTCAACATATCACTTGAAGAGTGTGAATTTATTTTAGTCTGTGTTTTGCATGTATGTTTGCACAATGCCACAGTTCACAAGTATTTAAGATATCTGAATATCCCACAATATAAATATCAATACTATTTTGTTGAGCTGATTTTTTAACACTTTGGCTTTGTTTTTACTTTGAGCGCCATACCACGAGGTTCATCTTACAGTTAGTGTTATTTTTATGTTTTAGTCTCAAATGTATTTGAATTTATCTTACAAAATAAATAAATTCCAGCTTCTAGTAGTAGTAATATACAAATAGTCAACTGTAAGTACAGTACTTAAAGCAGTGTATCGTCAGTGCTCAGTACACTCAGTTGCATGCACTTTCTGAAACTGTCTGATAAATCCAGTACAGCAAGTCCGAGCGTGTAGTCATTTGTCACTGGGAGTCTAATGTTAGTACTGACTTAGTATTGACTTCTCTCCCGATTTGGCCTTCTCCCTATGACCTCAGATCCGCAGCTATTTCAGCTGACATTTGATATTAAAACTTGGGCACAAATGCTTCTGACCCTTCTCCGTTCTGCACACCCCTGGAGCTGTGCCAAGCCCTGGTTTTGGTGCCTAGAACAGCGTTTTCAAGACCTCCGCTCAAGGTACGTGTCCCTGGTACCACAGGGCAGCAGGGGCTCCTGCGCACAGCACTCCCCTACTCCAAAGATGGTTTTCCTTCTATTTTCTCTGAATATTTTAAGCATGGTTGGCATATCAATGACCCAAATAATCCATTTGAAAGGAATTATCCCCAGGAGGGTCATTGAACTCAGTGAAGTCATAATGTATTTTAACTTTCTACATTTTCAACAGGGCTCCTGGCATGTGGGACTCGCAAAACATTCCCCAAAGTTTGCGTGAGCCCTTGCAGCTGTTCCTGCGGAGAGCCTGACAGCTTCCATGGTTCGCCCCAGCCCGGTGAAGGCCGAACGTGAGGAGGGTTCTGCGGCTCTTCACAGAGCCCCGACACCGAGCCGCCGGCACCCGCTGGAACCGGGCCCGGAGCTGAAGCCGCCCCGGGCATTACCCGCAGGTCCGTCACGGCCAGAAGAGCCCGCCTCCCGCTGGACGCCTCCGACAGCGATTGGCTTTCAGGGGGCTCGCTCGAAGGCAGCGATTGGCTCGCGGACAGTGGGGCTGGGAGTGATTGGCCGGCGGGAAATGGCGGGCTTTTCCCCCTGTGGCGGTGAGGTGAGGGCCGCCATGCTGGCCGGCCTGCGGCAGCCTCGCTGCCGGCTACTCCCAGGAGGGGTGCGGCGCGGCCGGGGGCGGTGCGGGGACAGTGCGGGGAGCCTTCCCCTCAGTAACGGGGCGCTGGGGGGGAAATGCCGGTGACTCCGGGTGTTCCGAGGGCCGAGGTGCCGCGCCCCCGTCGAGGAGGAGGCACCTGTGAGGGGAATTGTGTTCGATGCTTTGGCTTCTCTGACTAAACAAGAGACAAGAGAACTGTGAGGTGATAGCAAAGGCTGCCCTGTAGGAAGGTGCATTCGTGTACTGGAAACAAGTGTGGAAAAAAATCACCCTGTATATATTGTTTCTGCATTACTTAGGAGAGTGAAAATGACGTGTACTTTCAGTTACTTCTTATACAGAAGTCGTCCCCTGGTTTTAATTGGTATTTCCCTTTGTCTAGTTCTGTATAACTTATGGGATGGGGAGACCAAAACTGCACATGGTAGATCACTAGATACACATCAACATACAAAGCATCAAAATATTGTTTTATATATTAACTCTATCTAAAAGAAGTACTTTTTGTGCGCTTCAAATTTTTACAATAACACTTAGAAAACTTAATTCAAGATATTTTTGTTTTGTTTGGGTAGCAATAGGCATCTCAGAGTCCATGACTTGATATCATTAAGAAGGCTTTCTCCACATATGCATTACCACATTTTTCTTAAATAATTTCATCTACCCGTTTATGACAAGGCCCTTCAGGAGTTCTGCCGTTGGCTTTCCTATCTGAATGACCTAGTGGTGATGGTACAATCTGCCATCCTGCTGCACTTTGCAAGGTCAGGAACAGTGCTGCAGAACCTCTGCCTTGCCCTCCTTGCTAGAGCGGATCGTTGGTTCTCCTCTTTTTCAATTTTAAGCAATTGTTTACCCATGAAAGGAATGCTTACCTTAGCTCCCAAGTTAATTTCATATTTAATATATTCCTGACTCGTTAATTACTGAAACCATGTTTGCAAAACTTACTGGAAGTCTGTGTCAGTGAATCGTGTTAAGTGACGATTGTTCCCTTCTTATGCAGCTGAGTAGATGAACTGCCAAAATGGCAGCCAGGAATGAGACTCAGGTATGTGCCTATAGATCAAAATATGACTATTCATTGTTTTAATTACTAACTTTAAGCACCTCTTTTGATATTTAACTAAAAGTAAAATTTGCAGTATGGCAGAGTGTGTTAGGAAGAAATTTTCTGTTGACATACGTTAGTGCTAAGAAGCTGGTTGGAAAGCAAGAGTAACTGGAAGTTTTTACTGATGAAAATAATTCATATGCATTGGATATGAATGGCTTAACCAGTCGGGATGATAATTAAGATCGAAATGTTGAAATCTGCTTATAATTGCATTAGAAAGAGTAGAGAGGCAAAATAGTTGAGGAAACATGTAGTCAATATACTAATACCGTTTGAAGTCACTAATGGGTAACTAGGAAATGCAACTTTCTGAATGTACTAAGAAAAGGACATAAACACAATAAGCACTTATGTAAGCACTTGTTTGTAATATGAGGAAAGAAAAAAAAACACACAGTTAAGGAAAAGTTGCAAAAGTAACTATTTGCACGATTAGTATGTTAGATATGGTGTTTTGTACTTCAATTTTTACACTTAATGATTTTGTGATTCAGTGTGTTTGCTGAGAATCTAGCAGACTACATGAAAAACATATATTAAACCTTATTAAATCAAGATCAGTCCTGAGCATACATTAATAGTGCTCTATTTTCTTTTACTCTTGACAGTTTGAAAAGTTAATCGATGAAGCTACAAGAAGAAAAGATTTTGAATTGCTAGAACAATATCTGGAAACAGAAGAGTGTGAAAATGTTTCTCACAAATGCAGCAAACAGTTTGTCAACAAACTAGACAAGCTTCTGTGTCAGGTAGTGTCAGTGGTACATGAGAATGATATATGCTGCCATTGTAATAGCCTGAAAAATATTGCATTTGACTTGTTTTATACCAGTAGATGATTTGAAAAACTGAAATAAAGTCTAAGAACAAAATCTCTATTTGAATTGTGATTAGGGTGGCTTTTGAGAACGCAATGATTAACTAAATGTAACATCTAGTTACTAAACCAGTAACTAAAGCTAAAATCATCATAATAATTTCAATTTCAGGAGCTTGACAAACAAGAATTCAAAACTATTTCAACTTTACTAAATTCTCTTTGGAAATGTGGGGAAAAAATCAGCATAGCCGGCGAAGATGGGCTCCCAGCAATGATAAAATATGGTCTTATTGGAAAGATAAGTATAACCATAAACCATACAGGAACTTCTGAAAAAATATTAAGTAATATTTTAATACAATGTACAATACAAAATACATAAGTAATGCTTCAGTATTGAACAGCTTAGTATTCAATTTAGGCTTTGATTACCTTCTGAATTGAGAATTTCTTACAATTTCACAACAAACATTACTAATATAAAAATGTTTTTAGACAACCAGGTCCTTGTAAAGTGATACTGCTCTATTAAAGTGGAAGTTTGGCAAATTATGCAATACATAATTACTTGCGATAATGTTTTTGAGTCAGGAATTGTAATTTTCTCATGCAATTTAGTATTTTTTTGGTGAATACAACAATAATATTGTCCCTGTTCTTTCAACAGATTATAGTCCTATTCTAATTATTTTCTGTTATTTAAATGTGTACGTTAAATAACTTAGGCATTTGTAACTCAGTATATTAAATATACTGAAAAAAAGAAAACCCCCACTTCCTTAATGCTTTAATCAGAGAGTTCACTGAAGAAAGTTAATGGCAATGTCAGAAAGTGACTCTTATTCAATTGCCTACTGAACTGCTTTTTCTGGAAAAGTGGCAGTAACTTCCTGCTTCTACTCACACCTGCAAACACTTTTTCAGTCAGCCACCATCCATTGTTGGCTGTTTTGTCTTGTGACAGCAGTTGCAAAAGTAGATCTCCAGTTTTTGTGTTAGAAAGCCACAGAAATGACTTACTAACGGATTTCAGGACTGAAACAACCTGAGTGTGAAATTTCAGTCACTCTAAAGTGTGCTCAGGATGGTAACTGTTGTTGTTGTTATTTTAAACTTTGTATAGTTCGTTTAATTTTGTGTAAGTATAATACAAACTTGTATTTCATGCAATTAAAATACCTTTGCTTTTATTTTCTCTTTACATGGTTAATTGGTTTGAAAAGGTAAAAGGAATTTTGATCCTTAGAGGAAATGAAAATAATAAAACCCTTACAACTCTGGCTGAAGATTTCTTCAACATATTGCTGGTAAAAATATGTTGACAAATAAAATCCATTGTGTGTATTTGTGAAAATTAATATTAGTAGTTTCATGACAAAAAGACTTTGAAACATTTTTCCACTTACCATCCTTCTAAGTTAATGTTACAATTACTTCCAAAATAGATTACAGGTGGATAAATACTTTGCCTGTATTCTTACTCATTACTATAAAGAAAAAAAAAAGTTTTTAGTGAACAAAAAATTGACACCTTGGTTTAATTTTTTATTGCAAAATTAGCAGTATACTAATCTGTAATGCAGAGACACAAGCTTTGTAAGATCGATGAGTTTTTTGTAAAAATGTCTGCATAAAAATTACAGAATCACAGAATTTCTAGGTTGGAAGAGACCTCAAGGTCATCGAGTCCAACCTCCAACCTAACACTAACAGCCCTCCACTAAACCATATCCCTAAGCTCTACATCTAAACGTCTTTTGAAGACTTCCAGGGATGGTGACTCCACCACTTCCCTGGGCAGCCTGTTCCAATGAATTGGAAATTATTGAAATTATTGGGGAAATAATCCCCAATTGAAATTATTGGAATTCCCCAATTGAAATTATTGGGGAAATAATCCCCATAAATTTAACAAATATCTTTTTGGGAAACTCAAGTTGATAATAGAAAAGGTCTCCTGTATTCCTCATTAGGGATGCGATAATTTTAAAATCTGAAATGTTTTTTGATTACTTGCTTTAGGTACAATGACCTAAATTTTATGCTGTAATATTTATAGTGCTTTTTTCTTGTTTATTGTAGGCTGTGTATGATAGCAGACCTGAAGGTGAGCTTAAACAAATATACTCTAGATATGGGAGTTAAAATGTCTCTTTCGGAATACTTTTAAAATTATTAGTGTTAAAATAACTCATTACCTATGGAGCCATCTAAAGGCAAGGTAGTTCTCAGTTGGGCATGTATAATAAGGCTTCATGATTAATGTAAGTATTCCACTTTTCTACATGCTGCGGTTAGTAAACTAAAATAAAAGGGCTTATCCTCAAGAGTGCTATTCTGTGCATAAAGAACCTCGTTTCTCTTTCATGTGTGTTTTTTTTGTTTAAAAAAAAAAAAAAAAGCTTGAATGTCAAGTGTAACTGTATAACTTTGATTGTTTAATTTAAGGTTTCTGTACTGACAGGTTTTCTTTGTAACTTGTTAGTATCTGTAATAAAAGGATGAAAACATCTATTTAGTGATGGCAACTAAATGGAGGCTTTATTAGAAAGAACCATGTTTCTAACAGCCACAGTACTCCATAGCACAGTAGTATGTCTTTTTGGATATTGTCTTCACAAATATCACTCTTACTTTTCAGTGAGGTAACACTAGTGACAGAAAGACCATTTGGCTGTCACTGTCAAAGTGATGATTCCTTCCTTGTCCTTGGGAAGACATAATCCCAGGGTCAGAATTCTCTCTCAGAACTGAGTTACAGTGTGATGATGAGCTCCATGCACAGGGGACTCGTGCAGTGAGAATGCGATAGAAAGGCATGTAAACATAGAAAGACATACCTACGATAAATTGAAGTACTATTCCGTCTTGCATCTTCACTGTGAAGTTTAAGGCACTTGTTTTTATATATCAATAATCCTATATGGAAAGAAAGACGTGCTATGCTTACACCTGCATATAAGAATATTTTTCCAAATGCTGGGTGAGGGGGCACCCTAAACAAACTGATAACCTTAAATCTATTTTTTCTCTCCTCCTTAGGTAAAATGCAAATGTTAGAAAATTTTGTTTTGAGAACATGTACCCTCGTTGCGGATATAAGAATTAGTATTTATGTCCAGCAGGAGGTAAACATTTCCTTTTTTTAAGCAGCAGTTTTCTGTTTAGTGTTTAAACTGGCTTTGAAAAGATAGTAATTTAATTTTGCAAATCCTATTAAAAAAAATAGTGTTGTAGTATAAGAAGGATGATTTAATATCTTTCTGAGATGCTCGTTGTCATTTATGTTTTTAACAACTTTCAGCTACCGACCCTTATTGTTGCTTTGGACAATCAATTACAAAATGGTGGTAGAAAGATTCTGTTGCAAAAGCTATACAAATGCATAGAAAATAAGACACTAATATAGTTGCTATAAATATATTTGAGAATGTAATAAATACTTTAGATGCTTGTATGCCTTCTAGAATACTTAAGAATTCCTCGTATTTATTTTACTTAACATCATTTTAACATCATTTTTTTCAGGTTTTTCTTCCTCTTTGAAGAAAGGAAAAGTTTTTTGTTGCTTTTTTGTTGTTGTTGTTTTATAATTGTCTTCTTTAAAGGCTATATCTCAAAAGCACAGGCTTTTTAAAGCAAATTTGAGGTATGCCACAGCCAGCAATCAGCTGCAGACAGAATTTAGCTCTGAAAGTTTGTTGCTATGTTTAACCCTTGCAAATAAGAAACATAAGAAACATAACCCTTTAACAACCAATACTCACATTAAAGGTAATGTAAGTTACGGAAGTTCAGGTAGTTATATTAAGATAGATACCATTTAAGGTCAAACAGGACTTTTTTTTTTTTAATTTTGCAATTACTTAATCATGTTATTTTCTTCAGTCATATGAAATGCTTTATGTAGGCCCTAAATGCAGGTAGAGAATAATTTAAACCTAAGCAATTTACTTAATATTTAATCCTACTCGTTTTTTTCCACTCTTCTTAGGTAGTAAGAAAACTTAATTTAATGCTTGACAACATGCCTCGAGATGCCAGGAAAAAGATATTTTCTACAAAGGAAATGCTGCCTGTCATGTAAATAATTTTTGGTTTATTTTATTTTTTTAACCGTGACTATAATACATACAGATTAGTCCCTGTTTAACTCATTTTTGCGTTTGCTGTTATGTAGCCAAGGGCAGTGCGCAGGTATTCTCATAGTGTTTTTTTTCCCCTTACAACCCTAAATTGCCTCATTTTCAATCTGAGTTAGGTTTTATTTCATCCCAGTTGTCTTTAAACAATTACTCTCTTAATTATAAGGATGTGTATAGAGCACAGTGAATCATTCACTGGAAGGAATGTCTTTGTGTGTTTGGAAACTTTTTACAGCATTTAAAAACCAAAAACATACACATCAGGTGCTTCACTTCTCCAGTCTTGTTTTCAGTTGTATGTCCTTTGCAGATCAAAGACATCCCCTCTGAAGTCTGATAATTCAGCTGAATCAGGGTTTCAGCTCACATACCAACAGTTTGTAATTAAGTAAACTTTTCTTTTATGCTTTTTTTTTTTTTTTTTTTTTTTTTTTGCTGTCATAGTTTGACAAAACTGCTTACTTTTGCAGGAGTGACATGGGTAGGAGAATTTTGGATGCTGGAGGTGAGCATGGTTAATAAACCTACTACTAAGCTTAAAAATTACATGTAGACCCCTTCAAAATTGAGAAGAATACCTTTAGAAACTGCAGAATGTTGCAGTTACAGTCCTCTGAAGAATAAAATATTGCATGAAAACAGCCTGCAAACTGGAATGTATCAGATGTATGCAGAATATAGCTAACTTGTTGAAGCTTTTGGTCCTCTCTTCTAGCAAATAAGTTTTAAAACAGCAAAGATCAGAAGGAAATCAATCTTTAAGCATAGTAAATTGCTAGCCATGTTCAGTATTACTATAACTTCTATCAGGGATCACTTCGGTTTCCCCCCATTCAAGTGAAAGTTGAAGATGTCTTATCTCTTCTTTATGTGCTTAGTGTTGCTTTGACGTTCCTTGAGAGATTGACTGAAATTTTATTTTGAAACATTAAGTTGTTCAGTCATCCTTATTCCCGTAATTCTTTATCCTTTATGGATTACGTGCCTGGATTTAATGTGATGTGTAATATGAAAAGTTCAGCACTGCCAGTACCAGTTTCTTATGTAATATTTTTTGGGGGAAATCAGTAGTATCCTTAAAATTACTATTCCTGCAAAATGTATTGTGTTGTAGACTATGATCTGCAAGTAGCCATTACAGAAGCTTTATGCAGAATGATACCTGAGAAACAAAGAAGGGAACTGGCTTGCCAATGGTTTTCCATGGAGTTTGTGTCCAATGCATTTAAAGGAATTAAAGATTCGGAGTTTGAAACAGTAAGTCATATGAAAAATGTTTCCATGGAGGTAGACTTTTGTTTTTACACTTATTCAAGAAATGTCTCTGTTTTAATAGGACTGCAGAAAATTTCTTAACCAGGTGAATGGCATGCTTGGAGACAAAAGAAGGTAAAACTGATTTTTTTTTATTTTATTTTTTTTTACACTAATATGTTTTCTTTTCTGGACTCAATGGCTGTTCATTGAGAGTACCCTTTATGTCAAAAAAAAGTGGTTTTGGTGAACACTGAATTAAAACAATACAAGTAAATTAGACTAATATAGCAGTGGTATTAAGTCAAGGAACTGTAGACAGGTGTTTTTGTGTTTTGTTCTGTTTTCAAAGCATTAATTAGTAAAGAAATACTGTCTTTTGGCATATTGCCACAGGAATTATCTCCTCTATCTAGATGTTAATTTTATGTAATTCCTATACTTTGGGAAAAAAAGACAAACAATGTCAGCTCAAATAAACTGTTCGCTAAAGAACATTCAGCTAAGTGACTTCTTTTGCTTACTGTGATCTCTTAATTTCTAAAATACATAAGTTTTGCACTGAAAGCAATCCGTTTGCTTTGTTCAGATATGCAAAATTTACATCATTTTATTCTTTGACAAAATACGCTTTTCTTACAGGGTTTTTACGTATCCGTGCTTATCAGCAGCTCTTGATAAATATGAGGTAAAATGCAGACTTAATCATATATCCATAGATTTTTATTTGTGCAGATGAAGTATTTCTTTGCCTTGTCGTTCAGAGAAGTAAGGATTAAATAAGATTTTTCAGGCATACATATGAAAGTCCATGTATTTGTAGTTTGTCAACCTGTAACACAAAGCCTGTTAGCTGGTATAAATTGTTATTCTTAGCTCTCATTCTTTTATCTTAATTTTTCTGTTCAGCTACAGATACCATTAGATGAAAATCTTGAAGAATTTTGGATTGATTTCAACATTGGTAGTAGAAGTATATCTTTCTATGTGGCAGCAGATAATGCAGTAAGCAAAGTTTTGTCTGTCGCACTTGATTCCTCTAAGGCAGTAGATGCGCATGGTTTCAAGTATATAAAATGTGTTTCCCTACATCAACGTGTTGAAATTATATATGCATCTGGAGAGAAACAAAAAACGTATATATATAAACATATATATATATATATATATAAAGATATATATGATTTGGTGCAGAAATAGGCAAATGTGGCCAGTAAAAATTGATGTCATTGTTATATCTTTTTTAATGCATTGAGATAAAAAAAAAAAATCATAGTAATGACCAATACTGTTTGTGAACAATTTAATATAAAATAGTACATGTGAACAAGATGCCATTTAAAAATTACAATCATAGAGTCAAATGGCAGTTTAGGTTTTAACTCAACCATTTAAATGAGTATTTCTACCAAAGATCTTCTGAAAGATTGCTGTCTGTTATAAATGAAGCTGATGTTCATTGTCACTTCTTCTAACAGAGGCTGCAGACAGCTGAAAATATATCTTGACTGAATAGCTTTCTGGTCTATGTATTCCATTTAATTGTAATATATGTTTTTCTTTTCAAAATTATGTACTTTTTTATATAAGGATCATCAATGGGAAACAGTCATTATACCAGAGGAAGAGGTAGTCCAGTACAACCTCGAAGGTATTGGCAGTCATGAATGTGGTCTTTTGTTATACACTAACTTGGATTTTCAAACTGATTAATAATAAAGTACTGACTCAAATTCTCAGCAAAGCAAAATTCTCATTGAAAACATTACAGGTACTGTTTTTATATAATTACACTGCAGTCTTATTAGCATTTTAGGCACGCAGGTGTGATTTAATTAAAATAATTTTAACTGATGTCTTACAGTTATTTTAATGCAAAATAAAGCATAAAACAATGTTTAGTATTTTTCCTTTCAAATGTCTTAGAATGGTTTTGTAAATACCTATAATTTGCCTGCAGCTGTAATAAGTAAACTTCAGAAAAAATCTTACAGGTAAATATATAGAATAATTTTTTTTTACTGGTTTGAATCTTGAATTATTTCACTAATAACGTCTATTATAGGTTAGACAGAATTAAATAAAACATCTTAATAGCTTCACTGAAGCATACAAATAAGTATCATGTGTTTACAAATATTACATGAATGGAGATAAAAATTCTAATGAAAATACTTTCTGCAATTTTGTTTTTTGTCCAGAGAAAGATTCAAAAAAATTATTAACGATAGATCTAAAAAGCCCGATGAGTGTGGGTAATCAAGAAGGAGAGAAAATTTTTTTATATTTTGATTCTATCTTGGAAATCAAAGATGTAACCGGAAAGGTTTATGGATTAAGTAAATGTAAGGTAAGATTTAAACACTCTTCCTAACAGTTTTTATTCAATTTGAAATGATGTTTCATTGCCATATAAATGTTGTTACAAGTGTGATTATTTTATCGTTATCTATTTATACAGATAGTTTCTGATTAACATTGCCACTACAGAGCAGCATTTCTCCCATGATCTGTTAAGCTTCAGTAAAGTTACCTAATAAATTTAAAAATAATTGCAACAAAAATGAAGAGGCTGTAAAGGGTTCGCTGTCAAGTTTTGCATATGCAAATTAGCATTTTGCATATATGACTTTGCAGAAACACAGGAAGTAGACGCTTAAACATACAGAAGTCTATCATAAATGACTCATTACCGTTCACGTACCCTCCTATGAATTGATTCACTTAATTAAAAACTTTTAGCCAGCCATAGCTTGCTCCTTGTTGCAAACTACTTTGCCCTGAACTCTTCCTGACTGAGAAACATGTGAGCAATGGAGCTGCTGTGAACTTGCAAGAATCTGTTTTCCCCTCTAATCTGATTTCAAACACTACTTCAGACTTAACTATTTTCTTTGTGTTTCTTGTTTTAAAGAAGTGAGCAAAATGTTTATTTTACATAATGGTTACTCACTTTGTAGGGATTTAGTAAGAAGCAGTCTTCGTCAGTTGCCAAAACAACTGTGCATGTTGTCTTTGATGAAAGTGGATCCCAGGTATTTTACTTCAGTATACTGAGATGTCTGTTTTCTTTTTGTTGTTTACTCTTAATTCTTAGCTAATTATGATCATTCACCATAAAACAGTAACTTTTGAAACACCAATGAGCAAAGATGGCTCTAAAACCAATTAAATGATTTCTAGTAAGTGTGAATTGTATCTGATTTGTATCCTTTTCGGAAGGAATCATTAATATGTGGAACTGTGATTTGGTAAACCGTTCTTAGGTAAAGTAACAGATCGGATACTTTTCAAATGCATATAAGCTCCAAAGTTTATTAAAATCTACAGTGAGGAAGGTGTTACTCAAGGTAAAGATTTTTTTTGAGTGTGTGTTTATATGTATAAATATAAAACGTTATATTATTTTGGATTTATATTTATGTGTGTGTTTATATAGAATTTTGATAATGTGTGTGTGTTAGGTTCTGGTACCAGAAAGTCAGTTTTCACCACATTTGGAAGAAAAATCTGAAGAGGAGAAACTCAGTAAGTACAAAACACAGCAACTTCCAGGGACACAAAGGACTCTTTGCGCAAACAACAACCAAGATAAACACAAAGGTAGTTCCTCCAAGGTAAGCTGGAGAATCAGAACAGAAAAGAATACATAAATAAGTAAACTTAAATGTTTATATACTTTAGAATATAAAAAACTATTATTTTAAAATTGGAGTATAATACAGATTTTGATTTCCCTATGACTTTTCACTAAGCAGTGTAAATCCTTTTTCAAAAAAGTTTGTCATCATTACTGTTATAGTTTCAAAATGCGTAACAAAGAAAAGAGCAATTTTTGGCATTATTTAATAGGCCATTATCCTTGTAGAATTCTCCTTGGAGAAGAATGTTTTGAAGGTATGCTTAGATATCTTATGCAAAAGTCAAGTATAGCTTCTGAAGACTAATTAATGATCAGCAATAGTACTCGCTCTAGTTAGCGACAAGTCCTATGCACTGGGTGTTCACAGATGTTTACAAAAAAAGCTCTGATGTTGTTAAGATTAATCCTGTGTCGTGATTAACCAAACCACAATTTGATGGGCCTGTCCCTGTGCATAGCTGATTCTCTGGTTTAAACTGGAAGGGGTGGGATTGTGAAGCCTGGTATTTCTTTTGCTACATAGTTCTATAAAATTGTGAAGTTATAAATGTTAGTTCCAGTAGAACCATAATACTACAGATATGTTAGGAGAAAAAGATGAAGCCATGTTGCCATTTCTTCATAATGCAATAGTCATGCAGTGCATGTCTTGTCAGAAGTTTTCTTCAGTAGACCTGTTCCTGAGGTTCTGCTGGTTTATGTGATAGGTTTGTGGAAACTCCTGGAAGTCATCTTGGTTTCTTTGATTGTTAACAAGGGACAGGATTTGGCCTTGTACTGTTGAATTAATTTAGGAACAACAATTGCTGCTCTCAGTTAAAAACCTTTAGTTTCAAGTGTTATGGTGAACTTTTTTATGGAAAGAGAACTGTGTAAAAAAAAATCCGTTTCATTGACGAGTGTAGCAAGAACAATTGTCATTTCAATAGCAAAGTGTTCAAAGACTCTTGGAAATAGATTTTCTAAAAACTTGTGTTGTCATCCTTAAGTCTGTATATTATGGTCAAGTGTTTTTTTGTGTCTCAAGATAACCACATCTTGTAAAAGGAAAGTGTCTGAAGCATCAGTGCTTATTCCTGGAACTACAAGATTTCCCATACGGAGCCCACTGCTATTCGTTAGTACATGTAAGTTTACAAGTACTTTAAGGGTAAAACTAAACTATAAATAGTCTTTGAGATGGCTGGTTGAGATAACATACAAGGATGAACTGTAATCCACTGCAGAACTGAAAATGAATAATAGACTTCATAAAATCTCCTTAGCAGGTGCTTTAAACTTGAAATTTTTAAAGGAGGCCACTTGCTACTGTTCCATAGACAGAATAGCATTCTAAACAGCTGAAAGCCACCTATTGGTTTTACTGCAGCTGTCAGTATGCTGTTTTTGCTGGAGCAAGCTGAGAAGTCAGCTTGTGAGGAAAAGTAGGAAATAATGGATCAGAAGGTCTGTCACAGACCCAGTGCTTCCAATGCTTACTTCAGAAGTGCTTTTTACAGAGAAAAGGATAACAAAGATACTTTCCTTTATCACAAACAGGAGTCATCACTTTCCTACTAACAGTTCTACTGTAATAGAATACTTTCTAAAGAAAAGGGAGAGACTTTTAAGACAAAGGCCAACAAAGGCTGGAGATAAAGCTGGTGGCCAAACAGCGTGACTTAACAAATCTAATTTTCTGTCTTTAATGGTCTCAAATGCAGCAATATCCTTTGTCAAGTGTATCCATGTGTCATACAAATTAAAAGAACAGAGGATAGAAACGAAAGCATTTTAATTAGGATGGAAGAATACAGAAATTCTGTAGCTTTTTTATTTGGAGTTTACCACACTATCTGACCCAGCCAAAATGTATTAAAGTAAAATATTAAACAGATGACTAAGCGTTTTCTACAAGAGCCTGGCTGTAAAAACATTGCTTGCCTCCAGATAGCCACCATTGGCTCATTAATCTCCTTAATAACATAATTGAAATCAATAAAATTATTAAAGATGGATAATGAGTTGATATCAATGCTACTCAGCTTTAAAAAAAAGTATATGCAATAAATGAGATCATGGGCAATGCTCTTCATATTGATCAAATACTAGAATTGTAACATGTCTCTTGTTTGCTTTCAGCCACTCCTTGTAAAGGACGGTTTAAATTACCTTTGAAAATGATGAGTTCTGCTGACAGGTCTAACAGTAATGATGTAAATGAGACCAGAACAAAAAATGTCTATAAAGAACCTACTGGAGTATGCATGCCATCTGTAGCTAAGTCTTACTCAGATTAACATTAATCTGTATTCTAATATATTCTTAGTTTGTATTTTGGAGAGCTAGAGTTTCGCAATCAGTAAATCACTGTTAGAAAATAGCATGTTACATACACGATGTATTATTGCCCTCTGGATTTCAAGTTTAATCATTCTAAAGTCAGACTGAATTCTTGCAAAAATAGCCAAAACTTGCATTCAGTCATTAGTTCTGACCCATAAACTTGCTTCTACTAGCAACCACAGTTCTTCCTTTGTGTATAATGTGACAATAGTGTATACATAAAATCTCAGTTACGTAATGTTGATGAACGTATTAATACAGTACTTAAAGAACGTATAATACAGTCAGCTACAGTTGTGAAATGGTAACGTCTTCAGGTTATAGCATTTGTAGCATCAGTTTTAGAGCATTTGTGATCAGGCATCCATTAAAATCTAATAAAACTACATAGGTGTCACTGAATAACTGCAGTTTGAGTATGTGTATTTTTTGGTTCTTTTCCAGTTAACAAAGACATCAAACTAACATTTTTATTTTATTTATATCTCTGAATGTTTTTCTGAATCAGATTCAGGTCAAATCCCCAAGAATGGGACTCTGAAGCAGATATAGCTATGCTTCAGAAAAAGGCTTTATTATATAGAATGTGTAGTTTAGAATACTTCAAGCGTTAGTGGGAAAATTTGTTCTGTTTTTTTTTTTATGGATTGTAATTGCCATTTATTGTACTTTCTAGAATGGGCAAAGACATGTATCAGATAATGAATTTTCTGAAACAGAACAGAATGTCAGGAAGTCAAAAATCAGAGATGAGGCAAAACTACCTGAAAAGGTATTGGAACCAATACTTCATTTAAAAGAAAAAATAATTCTCCGTATTTTTAGGGAGACTGTAAGTTTGATGTGTCTTACTGTTTGTAGTTCTATGACAGTATTTTATTTTGGATGTTATTCTCCTGTAGGGAAAATGTAATGAAGAAGTTTTAAAAAATATAGATGAGGCAGAAAATGGGGCCACCAGAAAGCAAGCCTTAGGCAAGTAATTTCACAAATGTTGATAGTCCTTACTTTAATTTTTTTAATCTTGTCTTTTTTTTTTCTTTCAAAAATGATTGATAACAAATTAATGTCTTGTTTAGATGATGCACTAGATATTGTTCCTGATTCTCAGCCAACAGGGAGAAGCAACAAACATCCGTAAGTATTGCAAAAGAATGCCAAGTCACTGCTGTTTTATGACTTATTTATGACTTGTTTATGACATGAAAAGGTTATTCTGTTGTATTAAACAGATTCACCATTTAGTTAGTCTTTGATTGCTTTGAGAATAATACTCATTAAGAGTAAGAGTAACATTTAGTAGTACCACAGAGAGTAACTCTCTCAGATGACATCAGAAGGTAAAATAAATATGGCATGGGATTACATATAAGTAGGTGAACTGTGTCATAAGAAGCAGCAGACTTCACCTAGTTCTAACTCTTGTAGACACACCACAGAATTATCAGGGTTCAAGTTTAATGGTGGCCATTGGGTATTGCTGCCTTTTTGAAACTGACTTAATGTGTATTGTTTGTGAAGGTTTGCCATTTAACAGTGCATTGGTTAATTGAACAATGGTAGCAGGCTTAGCGCTAATGTAAAATGCACTGATATCTATAAGCCATCACTATTTTCCTATATTGTGATGTACATTTATTGTAATTCAAACACACTTTCTAAAATTTACTGATAACAGGATGGTATCATTTCTATTAGGCTGCCCGGTCTTTTGGAAAGTTCTTCTGATAAAAAAAGAACTTGGAAAAAAAGAGCGTGTTCTGTTCCTGAGAATAATATAGCAACTGGTAGCAGGCAAAAGTTAAATCTGTCATCAGGACCTACATCCCATACAGGTTATGTTCATATTTTGTTAATTGTTAGTGTTAAAAATGTTTGAGATGAATTTTTAACCCATGGCTCTGCTTTCTTTGTATATTAGTTCCTGTTTTTAACGAAAGAGATGTGAAACAAAATGTTTTTTATTCAGTTTGTGGAAATACCTCTCCAGATAAACAAATAAATACAAATAGAGAAAAACAGCAGCAAAATGGAATTCAAATCACGAGGGAAGAAAACTGCAAAATACTGAGTGGACAGTCAAAGAGCATTAATAATTTGGAACTGAAACAGTTGAGTACAGAAATTAAAAATATTTCAACTACTGCTGAAACATTTAAAACATTTCTTTCAGCTAGAGTGTCAGAAACATCTTTGCATTCTGATTTTACAAAATACAGCAATACAGAAGAAGAAGCTGATGTTCTCTCAGGAAAAGAGACTTCAAATAGTAAACAGTCGAAAATGGTGAGAGTTTCTTAACTTCATTTCTTTGACATGTAATTAAGGTAATTGTCAAATTTCCAGTATCCCAAAATTCTCAAAATGTATTTTACTTTGATTTACTCTCAAACTTATTTTTACATTATTTAATTCATTCTTTGTTAGTTGAAAATCAATGTCAGGTTAACAGTTCATTTTCAGTGTGATCTGTTTAAGAATATCTTACTCTGAATTTCTTTTTTAAAATCAGACTTTTTATTAATAATTCTTAAATATGCAGCTCACTTGTGCTTCACATGCAGTGCTCATTCATTCACTTCCAAATGTCAGAGTACACAGAAACAAAACATTTAAAACAAAATATCTGCTAACCTCATGTCTTATGGCCCACTGTATGGGCAATGCAACAGAAAATTTTCAAACAAATGTTACTTAGAACATCTAGAAGGCTTTTGATTACTGGGAAGCAGTAGTTCTGTTGCAGCTTTACCCTTTTGTTGCATGGGTTCAAAGCTGAATATTCAACACTTATTTTTCTAGAAAACAAAGTCTAAAGAAATGACAGATGCAACAAAATCACTAATTAGTAAAATCAGTGACAGATATAAAGAAAAGACTAACGAGAAAAGCAAAACAAGAGACTCCTCAGGTTTCGACAGGTATGATGTAAACTATATACTTTTATTGTTGTTCCTTTGTGTGGAGCTTCATCTGCAATCTACTTCTCTATCTACAGTTATTGCACATCAGCTTTTATGTGAATTTTTGTTAATTTCTGATAAACCTTGTGGTACAAAAGAGGCAAGTAGTTGTAATAGCTGAAATAAGGCTGTTGGAAATTCCATTTGGTGTTTTCACTCATTCATTCACAGAACTTTCCCTGGAGAGAATTTAGCTGGAATAGTTGATGATCACAGCATATACTGAGTGTCTCTATCCTATCTTCTTCATTCAGGATTCAAAATTGGATTAATTTATCAATTTTCTGATGATCTAAAACGTTCCTAGTTCTCTTCTCCTGAAACAGTTGGCTGTTAGTTTAAATTAACAAATTCTTAAATGGGAAGACTAGTCTTACCTTGCACTGATAAGTGGAGATGTACGTTACATATCCTCCTTTCCAGTTTGATGCTAACTCGATAAAAAGAGAATGGAGTAGTTGTTAGGCTACTTCACCTTCCAAATGTTTTGGATAGTGACTTGGAAGACATGCATGATGTGTACATAGCAGCGTGTACATAGCTGCTATAAGTACATAGGTTTTGTAAAGCACAAAAATAGGTGGGAGCTGATCTATTTTTAGCCACTTGCTTTACTATTTAAATGCCTGAATACATTTAAATTTGTATTACACAAGGCTTATATTTGCATAAACAGTATTTTTATATATATTCTAATTAGGATCTAACAAAATGTATCCTTATTTTTTCAGACCATGTTTAAGTAAATCTTGTTTCAGTGTTAATAAGGTAATTGGAGTTACCGATTTAGTTCCTTTTTTTCTTAACAAACGTGTGCATATATGATGGCATTTACTAGATGTAAATCGAAAGCTTACGAATATCAGTGAATGTTAAACAACTCTATAGAAGTTAATGTTAATTCTGCATTGAATGTTAACTATCTAAACATACTTTATATATATGTTCTTTTGTTTTCTGGAATATTATTTTTATGAGCAACTGTTAGCCAGAGAAACCCCAATTAATTTCTGTTTACATATTCTGTATTTGAGTCTGTTTCCTTGTAATATAGACTCTTTAATTTTGAGCATAACAATACTAAACATTTACAATTAAAATGCTATAGTAATCAAGCTGGTCAAAATGAGACTACAGAATCCTTAAATGAGATCTAGCTAGGATGCAGAAACTGCTCCTAATATTTGGGGGTGGGGGGAAACAATTGATGTGAGGTTTAGTTAGTGTCATTAAAGGATAACTTCTAACAGATTTAGGTTCTACTAACGCTTTTTTACATTTGCATTATTGCTAATCAAGTGCAAGTCTGAGAAGTTCTAGGTTTTTCCGTAAGTTCATGCTGAAAAACTTGTTTTGTTAAATGACAGTTTGTACAAATGCGTAGTCCCAATTTGACATGAGTAAATTCCAATTTATGTCTAGGAAAAAGTTCAGAATAGAAGCTTAAAAACTACTACTTTCCTTGATACAACTTCTGGTCATATTGTGTAAGTAGTTAAAACATTTTCAAACAAAATTTATAATTACCCTTATCAAACTATGAGAAATATTAATTTATGTACTTACAGAATTGATCTCTGTGTCTGACAGGGATGATGTCTACAACTTTAACATCAGTGGGTTTGATGAGCCTACAATAAAGCTAGGGGTAAGAATATAGTTGAAACTGATATGTAATGAATAGAATGTAAAGCAGCTCTATCAAATGAAAATTATGTCTACTGAAAGTATAGTTAACATCTAAAAATTCAAATTAGTGTCACTGAAGGGTGTGGGGGGGAAAATAGTTTGCTAAGTTCTTGTTTTGTACATAAGTACCTCCGTCACTTTCAAATGTATAATGATATATGCTATTGTAAGATTCTGGCCACTTTTCTGAATTAAGAATGAAACAGTTTGTAGGAAGTATTATGTATCTATTAAAAGATATAAAGAAAAATCATTATCGCCTTCTTTCTAACGTCCCATCCTGTAAAGACATCTTTTCCTAGCTGTGTGAGTAACAAGAAAATGGATGACAAGAGACAATGTGTTGCCTTTTATGGCTAAGAGGAGCCTACTGAATAGGTGAAGGTAATGGTTGAAAGGCAAGTGGTTGGAAGCAAATGTATTAGCCAGAGATACACAAGTTTTAGTCAATTCTAGATGGTTTTAATTACCAGCTCTGTTCTTAAATAATTTCTAAGATAGAAATTAATCATAGCAAGTTAATTGCTGAGTACAAAAACTGAGCAGAAAAGCCCTTAATCATGTTATCTGATGGCCTGTTTAATTTTGCTTAAACTGTATCTTGAATGAAATTTGTCATTTATTCTCATTTGTGTTTTTTAGATCCCAGACTGTCATGTTAAAGAACAGAATGTTCGTACAGATCCAAAGAAAAAAGGGTAGAGATGTTATGTTGTGTCCTAGTCTCCTGAGGATAAGCAAGTATAGTACTGTCTGCATTCCCCAGCATTCCATTATGACAATCCAGGGAATGCATACATGACATTATTATCTTGACTGTTGTTTTTTCAAGCTGTAAACATAGCTGCTATCATTTCCTACTCTATTTTATTATTTTCTTTTGGAAAACATATCTAAGTTTTCTATAACCTGATAAAAATGAAAGATTGTGTCTCATGATGAAAGCAGCTTTAGTATTCATGGAATACTACAGGGATTTAACCTCCTAAACAGAGTGGGGTAGTTCTTGGTTAATGCCCTGCTTGCAAATGGACTTACTTCTAAGTGTGGTGTTACTGATCATTAGCAAATACACGTCCTTTAGGGATAAGGTGAACAGAGCTTTCCAAAATAGATTTGAGAAAAAAAGCAGGTACATCTGTTTGATTCCTTAATCCATACATCATACAAATAGCAGAAAGATTTACATGTTGATTTATTGTTTAAAGGTGTTTTTTCTTTTTTTTTCTTTTTTTTTTTTTTAATCAAGGAATCCAGATGAAATTAAAACTAGCACTGAAATGAAAACAGGAAAAAAAGTAAGACTCAGAACTTTGTGGAAACAAAACAATTTGTCTTCCTGTGTTTAAATACCAAGTATGTAAGTGAAAGGAAAATTAAAAATAAAAGAGTAACTTAGAAGAACTTTTTTTTTAATAGACTAGAAACAATCGGGACAAGAAGCATCTCTTCAGTGACACAGACACAGAATACAGAGGTGATGACAGCAAGACAGACATCAGCTGGCTGCAAGAATCAAAATCTAAACCCCAGTTAATCGATTATAGTAGAAATAAAAACTTAGGGAAATCAATAAGCACAGGCAAAAGTAAGAAACTTTCTTCATATTTAAATGCGCTGCAATAAAATTTGCCCATAGACACGAACTGTACAGCATGTAATGTGCTTTTTTGTATATATGGTAGGTTTTAGTTGTCCTGTTTCCAAGGATGAGGACATTGTAGATTAATTATCCTAATCATTTAGGAAGGTTAATTTCCAAAAGGTCTGTATTTTAATATGGAAAATTATTGTAGACAGTGAGGCTGTTTTCAAGAAAAAACTTCGGATTTTTACATAGTGCACTGAAGGCAGTTTACTAACCACATTCATAGGCATAAAAGTGATTTCATGATTTTACTGCTAAACCTTGAAATGTTGAACATTTTATTATGATCCTGTTTTATTTTCTAACTTTGTGTTGTAACAGCAGATAAATTCTCTGAACCTGCTTGCCGGATGGATACATCTAAAGGCAAAACAGCAAAAAAGAAAAAGGTAAATGTAAATTTGCAACCTGACTTCTAATATTCTAAATACCTTAACTCACTAGAACAACTATTTTAAATTTATTTCATAAATATATGCAATTTCTCCATGCTTATTTCAAAATCATTGTATAAATGCAATTAGCTGTTTTCGGGTACTATATTTTTTAGATAGTATTTAGGAAGTATTTCTGGTGTAATACTAGCTGTGACTTGGAATGATTATTGTCTATCAAGACGTTTTGTTACTTAATTATTGATTATGCTTATTTACTGCTTAATAACAATCAACTCCACTGAATAGGTCATTAGCTGTTCAGTGAGCGTTTTCATGTGGCTAATATGCTTAATTGCTTTTTAATGACTATGAGATTATAATTCCTTTAAATGAATATAGGTAATGTACTGAAACTGAGAAGAAAAATGTTTGATGTTAGTAAAGAATAATAGTTGAAAAATATTGTAAGCCTATTGAAATTGGGGGTGCAATGAATTATGAGCGATTATGAGCATGGTTATGGAAGACACTTGTAGATATTTGTAAGCTACAGCTTAAAGACAAATAAAAAACTATCATGTTAGCCTGCCCCGCAAAACCACTCTTTGGTGTCTCAGACTGTACACTAATCATTCAAATCTATGTAATGTTAGTAGCTTAAAGCTATTTATATTAACACAGTGTAAATTGTGAACATGAAAATATCACTATATGTAGGTATCAATGGTGGTCTAGTCCATGTAAATGAAAACTGAAAAGGTCTTAAAGTACCTAATTAACCAACATTGAATCAGCCTACTGTTTACTCTACTATTATCACTTATTAAATATTGTGATATAAATTGAGAAGTTTTTGTTATTCTGAAGGAAACTGAACGTAAAAAACAAGCTCCAAGACAAGACAAAATGATAGAACAAACCTATAGAACAAAACGACCTCGAAAAGCAGCATTAGCAAAAAATTACAAAGAGCCTTCCAGCTCAGAGGAGTCAGAGAGTGAAAGGGAGTATTCAGCATGTACCTCTAAGAAAGAGAAATCAAAAATACAGGTATACAGTTGCACTGTATCTTAAAAATGTACTTCTACTCTATTTTTTGAAATAGACTCTGGTCTACTTTTTACTTAGACTTTAGTAAGCCAGAGTGTTATTTGAGGTAATGTTATGCCTATTCTGTATACAATGGAAAATGCTGACTTGATAGAAGGTATGTCAATGCATTTGTTGAATATCTAAGTAGGGTTTTTAGTAAATTAAGCGATGACAATTGTTAAATAAAACTTTTTTGTTTCTTTTTAGCATAACATTTCAATATATACGGATAAACCATTAAACTTCATTGATTAAATCCTGAAACATCAGTATTTGTCTGTAATAGTTAAGAACTTTATTAGAATAGAAATTCAGGTGCTGAATTATGCAAATTCAATGCTTATTGACATTAGAACACCTGATGCCCTTGTGAATTTAAGTACTTCCAATGATCTTCCTATTTGGTCCTTGTGTTTGTTCAACTGTACACGTAGATAATACACTCTTTACATATATATGTATATATATATATATATATATACACATATATATATGCTTATACGTTTATGTGTTTAGCAGTGCTTATATACACTTCTTATTTTAATAGAAACCTATGAATGAGGAAAACAGAGATCGTAATCAGCAGAAGAAATTCCAGAATACTGTATCTTTGGAGCCAAAGATAGTAGTAGACTATGTAAATAAAGCGTTTATTAAATCAAAGAAGTCTGATGAAGAAAAGGAAATTGAAATGTCATTACCTGAGAGTCCAGCATCTCTTGAGACAATGAGAGGTATGTATTTTGATTTTTTTGTATAGAAATACCATGTCAAATGTTGGAGCTTAAATTAAGATTATCACAGTAATAAAATTTTATGTTTAATTCATGCTCTTAAAATGAGATCTCCCAATTCAGTGTGTATACCACATAATTTAAGAAAATATATTATTATGTCATTACAACTTTTATAGGTTTGTATAGTTGTTTGACATCAGCATAATACATTTATGTAATACATAAGTGAAAGTAGGCTGTTAGAATTAATATGGTAATGTGGAAGATGCAAAAAGTTCAATGTGGTAAGAATTATGCCAATATGTAAAATAAAATTTCACCCATCTGACACTTGTAAATAGCTAGAGTAGGGACAGTTGGCAGTATGGGGCTTTAACATAGTATCATTCTTCACGCTTACAGTTCGGTCACTGTTTTCTAGGTGCTGAGAGATTATCAGAGGGAGATGTTTCTCAAGAGCATATTTCTATTGAAGGATCACCAGGTCTTCAGGAGTCAACACCAAAAAACAAGGAAACATTAAACTTTGGGAAAGGAATCTCTCCTAATAATCTCTGTCCACAAAAAAAGAGTTTTCAAAACATGTGTCTAAATCAGTCCCCTGAAATAACTGTTAAAAAGTTAACAATTGGAAATAAAAGTTTCTCGCCAGTTATGACTGCATCGTCTTTGGTAAGAATATTAAAGTTTCTCTACAGTTATTTTAACTGATGATGTTTCATTCAGCTGCTATATATTACGCTCTTGTGCATCTCATTTCAATAATGATTTTGTTATTTATGCGTAGCTCAACTTAACTCCAGTAACCCCATATAAAACTTTCAGTGGAAAACATACAAAGGAATCTGTATCTGAAACATGTGATGCTAATGAAAATTTGAGTTTTAGACATGGCTTTTCAGACAAACTTTCTGTTGAAGGAAAGCTACAAGATATCACTAAACCTATCATCAAAAATAAAAGAGAGGTATGTTACTAAATCCATTCCTCTACAGAAAAGATTTGCAGCTTCTTTTCATCCATTATATCTACATTGCAGTTGGTGAGATTTTAGGGGAATGGATCTTTCTTAATGTTAAACACTTGATATAATGTGTACTTGTTAATTTTTATATATTTGAAATAATTTACGGAATTGTGTATCTGACAGATACAGTTAAAGAACTGGGTCCCAACAAGACCAATTATTAATACCTTCAAAAAAGAATAAAGCAAATATTTTAATATTGACTTTCAAAAAGTAATAAAAGATCTTTTATAGATTACATAATTATGACATTGGCATGGAGAAATTCTTGGGGTGGATAAGTGCTCTCAGTAATAATGTATTACTTGATATAACTTGTAGCACTGACAAATAAAAACAAACTATACCTTCAACCCATTTTTGTAAGTATTTTTTCTGGTGAAAAAAGCACTAGTGACTCCACTGAGAAATAATTTTTGGTTTTTGTACTATTGCAAGAAACTGACCTTATTGGGCATTTATCTTACTGCTATCATTATGTATTAATATGGTAAAGATTTTATTTTTCTCTTTGATGTAATGAGACTTAGTAGTAATTCACGTGTTTATTTTTCCTTCCTGTAGTTGTGTTCCCGTTCATAGTTTATTGAAAAGCAACATAAATGTGGATTTTTGACAAAGACTTCTAAAAGCACTTTCTTGTAGAAGCTAATAAATCAATGGCCTTTCTTGTAGGAACCATCTCCATTATCTGTTTCCAGTGGAAGTAAAATACAGTCTTGGAGTCAAGAACGTTATGGCCCTGGGCATGAGTCAGGTACAAACACTAAAGGCAGCAGACTTTCTGTGTGTGTTAAGAACAGTTAAGAAAAAACATTTATTTGGCATAGAAAAATGTCGCAACTCTTTGATTTTTTTTTCTTTTTTATTATATTTTCAGTATTGTTCAATTTTTATTCTTATTTTCTCTGCTGTTTTAAGTCCTCCAAAAAGACTGAAACATGGGCTCCAGCATGTAGATACTCTAAAGAGTAGCTGGTCTCTTAAGAAAGAGATCAAAAAGCATTCCCGCCGATACTGGGGAAAAAATGGGAAAACATGCTTATACCTACTGAACATGCCCTTTATAAATGCAATGCTCCTTAATTCTTATATGGTTCTTGAGTTGTAAAGAAACATACTGCTAAAGTTTTGATCCAAAGGGATCAAAACTATTCTTTATCTTGCACTGTCATTGTTGTAAATAATCCTAAAGTTAAGCATTGCTTTCATGTTTATTAAAGGACCAACTATACATACATTTCTGAAACGAAGGTACCAGAGTGATACAGAAAGCCATTCTGATGAAGTAGAAACAAGCAAAAAGGAGGAAAAGAAAAGAACCAGAAGAACAAAGTTGCAGCCTAAAAAATTATTTAAAAAGGATGACACGGTTACTTACAGAGGTTAACTATGAAATGAAAGTTGATTATAGTTATGCAAAAGTTGAAAATAGCATAATAATTTAAAGTTTCAACCAAAAACAGTAACATCCATAAAAAAAAAAAAAGTTTCAAAGAAAAAAATGCCAAAAAATAAAAAAGAACTAAATATTTAGAAACTATCTCCATTTAAAAAGTCAGAAAATTGATTCGAAAATAGAAACTAGCCCCAGCCATTTAATTGGTGCAATTAATCTGTATTTAACAAGAGCTTATCTAGGTTGTAACTACAGATAGGAAACTTCTTCATGCTGAATCGTGACATTACCATTATTTATATATATATATTTTTTTACATTTCTTCAGTGTCTGAAAGCTTATCTACTGTATCTGTAAATGATCCATCTGTTTTGGGTGAGGATGTCTGGGAACCTGGTTATTCAACTCTAAGTATGTGTCAGAAGTTCCAGAAAGAATTTACTAAGAAAATGGAGGCAAGACATTTTATATACAATATTAGTTGTGCGTGCAGTTACATGTGCATATGAATAATAGTCTTACACTGTGGAATTTACTTAAAAAAACATGAAGATAGCTAAGTGCATAGAACTTCAAGAAATCATAGAGTTAAAGTTGCTTTTTAAGTCTTTTTCGATTCGATTATGTACTTAACCCTCCAGTGGTTTTCTTATGTTACTAATGAGACTACTGCATTTTGGTTCTTTTCAAATTATCAACACCATGAATGTGGCTTACCAGCTAAAAGAAAAACATGAACCTAAATAATGCATTTGTTCCTCTAAGACAGCTGCAAGCACACAGCATTCACTCCATGTGTACTTTATCTATTTTCAGGAAATCTATTTTTCAAATAGTGTATTTCTAATAAAATATCAAAAACATAAACCCATGATTATTAACATCTCATTAACAGAAAGTTTTTCCTTAAAGTAAAAGGAGATTTAAAAAAAAATGTACTCACTACTATTAGTATTAGTAATAATTAACAGTACTAAACATAATATAGCTTTTTCTTCAAGTGAAAATAATCTGAAAGTAATGTTAAAATGTCTTTACAGAGCCGTTCACAAAAAATGGATCATTTTACAAAGCAATCATTAAGAGCTGCCCACCAGCATTTAGCAACAATGAATTACCAGCTTCACGAATGCAGGTGTGTAACAAAATATTTATTTTAAAGCACTTAAAATGCAATGAATATCTTCTAAAGGTAACTCATTCTGTTTTGGTAGGATTAGACAGCTGGACAAATTTCATTTAGTTATCCTTGAGGAAATTGAAAATTTTGAGAAAGATTCTCAGTCCCTGAAAAACGTGGAAAAAGAATTCTTGGTTTGTATTTTAATTACTTTATTATGGGGAAAAATGAGTTTTTATGAAATCTATAGATTGCTCATAGGATCTTTATGTTATTAATTCTAATTTTAAAAAGCTTTTCTGTTCTTCCTTAAATTTGATTCAGATTTTAAATAATGAATCTGAAATGTCTGGATTGGCTTATGTGGTCCTGTAAGAATTTCTATATCACCATTATGTGTTTTTACTTTTTCCTAGAATAAACTACTCATACTATTTCTAACAGGCTGTGTATGCCAATTCATATGCTTTTTTTCAGCTGTCTTTTATTTCAGCTACAGTGTGTAGGCACTTGAAACCGATGTGCTGTGTGTTCTAAGACAAGTCAGTTGCCTGCTACTTGCTGTAATGTAAAATCAATATAATCAATGTATAAATAATCATGTTAACAGAAGACTTCAGTAGCTTTTTTTTTTTTTTACTCTGAAGGCTTTTCTTTATTATTATTTTTCTTTTAATCACACTTAAGTGAATGGAAAATATGATTAAAACATTATGGATGTTCTTTTCCATCATTTTGAAACTCTTAGGCACAATAGGTTTACAGATTTATGGCAAATTGTTTCCGTGAAAACAGAATTCCTGAAGTGCCTTATCCTGCCAACTAAACTTTTTTTTAAAAAAAAAAAAAAAAAAAAAAGTATCTGTGGTTACTGTTTTACTCCTACTAATTCTGTGCTGAGGCTGTGACAATGGGTTATTTTATTCATAATAGATATTAGTCAGTTTTAGTTAAGAAAATAATAGTTACTGCTGACTGTTAATTGTTTTTCACTCCAGACCTTTTGGAAAAAACAGAAGCAGACTTTAAATACGTACCTGAAAAATGAGCAACAGAGGTTAGTACTTTTCATTAATGCTGTTTTGAAACTTGTTTTCTTCTGTAAATTCAAGGTTTAAGTTAGGCCGGCTAACTGTTCTTTACACAATTGCTCTCTTCCATAAAATAAGGATAGTAGATGAGATGAGAAAATGAGATTAAAATGTACTGAGAAAATGTAATTTTTCTCCATTAGGAATAATAATTATTAATGTTTTTAAGTACTATAAAACTACAAATAATGGGATATACTCTTGATATTTGGGAAATGTTCATATGTAGCAAAACTCTTTGAATTGCTTTTTATTTCTTTAGATTTCAGATCCTTAAAACATCATTTGAAAAGAACATCTACCATACCGTTGACTATGAAGAACATATTTTTACTTCACAGGTATTACAAGCTTTCAGTTCTTTGCTGTTTTTAATCATATTTGTTTCTTCCACTAGAAAGAAACAATCTGCTAACAGATACCAGTATTGACTTATTTTTCCCCAAAGAATTCCTCATCCTCACAATTACATTAATGCTACCTAGGTATTTTTGTAGCTTTTCATTGTCATAAAATATTTTTACTGTAACACTGTTCAGCATTTTAGGGCTAGATTTAACCTGTCAGAAGGTATTTGCAGTTATCTAGAAAATTGCTGCAAGGCTTACACTGTATACTGTGACTTTGTTTACCAGTGTAAATCATCCAAGAAGGAACAACTCAGATGCAAAAATCCCTTTCTGTAAGCGGCTAGATGCATGTGCATCTCTTTATTTCTCACTTACAAACCATTTAGGGATGTAATTGTCATCTTGAAAATGTTACTAATTGCAAGCAGAGAGGATACATTCAGTATGAGTATCTTTTTACAGATGCATCTTATGAAAGAAGACATGAAAGGACTCCAAGAGAAATTTCTTAAAGAAATGGTAAAGAAAGTTACCTTTTCTTTTTATTTATTAATGATAATGTAAGTATAGTTGTTTGAATGTTAGAATTTAAAACTTTAGTAATTTGTTACTCTATCAAGAATAAAAATTAATTAAAATCCTCATATCACTGACATTTTCTAGGTTAAGCCTTTTACTTGAGTGATGAAAGTATCAGGTAGATATGGATATAGTGTTTTATTTCTGAGCCTTAATGTGTTGAATGATAACATGGAAAAGTATCTTATTTTGGATATGTTAGAAGCAGGACACTATGCACCAGAATTACATTACAATATTTTTTAATAAGTTTTATTTCAAATGTGTGATAATTGTAATGCTTTTTGCACAGCAAGAAGAGGAACTGATTAATGTTCGCAGAGGATTGCAGACATTGTTTCTATCAGAAGACCAAGAATTCTAAAGTAATATTTTCAGACAATTTCCTGAAATTTAAGCTGAATATAAAGTCATTTTTAATGTAAAATTTGACAACTAGATTTATTTATTTTACATAAGGAAATAATTGTAATGAAAGTATATTTTCCTTAGTAAGATTAAAGTCTTTTGAATAAGACTTTTATTAGAGAGATTTGGAATTATTTTACTGAATATGCTAAAATGCAATATGTAAATTTTTGGATTTTTAGCATATGCTATTTTGAAGTCTTTATTAACATTTGTATAGGTTATTTAACTGACTTTTAGAGAAATCACTTCAAATTTCACTTCAAATCTATGTTTTTGCTCTGTGTGTACAGAATATTTCTTTTGTCTGATGCAAAATACAGGCAAATTATTTAGGGTTCAAATAGCATGTGCTAATCTCAGTCCTATTCATCTGTGATACTTGATTTCAGTAGAAGTTTCTACCAGAAAATGACTGTAAACATTTATGGTTGAACTAAGTTGCAGATATTTGTATTAAATATTTCAATAAAAATATATGTCTGTCTTGTTTTTACAAAATGGTGTCATTACCATTCTGCTTTAAAGTAGCAATACCTTTTTGCATTTCAGTCACAGAAAATATTGCTGAGCAAATATTTTGTGTTGGACAATAGTAAGAGGGTGTACTGCCTATAGCTCAGAAATGTCCTATATACTCATATTGTCTGTTCCATGTGCGTAGGACATCTTCTGAAATCTATGTCATCTGAGAACCACCAGTGAGTTATAATTTACCTTTTTCCTTTGTTGCCGTATAGTGACTACGAGTTCTGTTTAATTTTAAGAGAAATAATAGCTTAGAGAAACCTTAAGAAACCTTAAACTACTCTGCATTTATAGTTCCTTAGCAATCTTTTTAGCCTTTATAACTGGCTATCCTGCATATATATACACTGTAATTTTTTCTGGCTCAGAAGAATACCTTTAATTCCCATTTTTTAACAGAATTTAAAGGAAAGCTATTAAAAACTTATAGCTCATCAAGGAGAAGTAACAGATGTAGAGAATAACTCATAGAACATGCATGTCTTTGAGGCTGTCTACATCATCATATGCAGAGCTGCCTATTTACTATGGAACTGACTCCAGATTAAGATTCACAACATCTCAGGAGCCTGGACTCAGTAAGCATGGCACTTGTACAACTTCACAGCTTCTGGAGCTACCTTGAAGAGGCTACACTCTCCTTTGTAGCTGATTTTATGACCACCATAGTCTCAAAATAATATATTGGCCAACTTTGTGGTAACAATTCCCCTCAACTTAGTTGCTTTACAGGTCTTTACCATTATACCTCTTATTTTGACACTTGGTTGTCTTTAACAGAACACATGCTTTCTGTCTGATTTCAATCCCATGTGTGCTGAGAGTAGCATGGAGAGTAATTTGTGTAATTACTTAATGTAAATACTTTCATTATAGATGGGTAGTAGCTTATTGTAAATAGTTGTAAAATATTTCTTATGAACTAAAAGTTAAAAATAGAAGAATATTCTTCATGGAAACAAATGTATTGAAATGACCATAAAATAATTTGGTCTGTTCATTCCATCTGTGTAGGTGCATGGGGTCCTCTTTTAATTTTTTAGCCTCCGATTTCTTTTTTAAGCCTGTGATCACTGTCATCTCCACTAGATGGACCTCATGAGACGTTAAAGATTCCCTTTAGTGATCTACTCTGTATTTGAAACAGGATTTTTTCTCAACTGTAGAAGATTTTAAGAAGTGCAGTATACAGTCAAAGTTCATTTCTTTCATTGAGTGCATATTGGGAAAAAGTGCTATCTTTAATAAAAACTTATGCTGAAATAGAAGTATGAACTTGTACTGTCCATCCCTCAGTTGTTACCCTACTGCGTTAAATTCTAAACACATTGAGCAGGTACAGTCAAATTTAACAAAGGTACAGATATGAAGCATATCACAACAGAATAATGATAAAGGCAAAACTGAGCACAAGGAAATTACTCATTTTTTCAGTTTGTGGATGGGAAAGCTTGAGGTCATTCAAAGCAGACAACTAAAGTGATAGAAATTGTTTGCTGCAGGACTGTTTTTCGTTTTGTTTTGTTTTCCCCACTAGGTAAAGAATAGCATAAGGAAGATAGCCTCCCCACTAGGTAAAGAATAGCATAAGGAATATAGCCTTCCTAAGCTAACCATACCTTCAGTGAATTTGCCCACCAGTTATTTGACATTGATCATTTGTGGCTCTGAAATAGTCACAATGTTTTGTTTCTTACCAGACTGAAGCAAAAAAAAAGCTGGGATGGTTGCAATAAGGGGACAGCTGAGGAAGAAGCTAAGCATGTTGCTGCATAACTACAAGATGGCTAAGTTGCATTAGTAATCCAGCTCATAGACATTGTTTGGAATTTAAAAAACTGCTCTAAGGTACCCTTAAAATATTTTATTACATTTTTTAAACATAATTTTGATGTATTTTATACATTTTGTTATCAAGGAAAGTCTGCTAGTCTGTGCTAAATAGGAGTGTTACCTTCATGGATTATTAGCCAACTTTGTAGTTAACAGTGAGTCATCTACAGTTTCTAAGCTAAAAATGGTTGTTTTGCCTAAGAAACATTTCTCCCAGTTCTTTTTACCCTTTTTGTATTTTACACGTTATATTGTTAATAAATATTTTATTAATAAAAATTGTTGATAAATATAATTAAAGGTATGTTAAAAGGCTAGTTACGATGTTACATATTTCTGTGAAAAGCAGAGTTATAAAACTGCAATTAATAGAAAAAAAATCTTTGGATTAAGTAATTCAGTGATTCAAGTCTTCAACTGATATGTAAGTCAAATATTAAAAAGTTGTACAAAAATTACAGCTAGCTACAGAGCAAGGTAAGTTATCAATGTCCACTTTGTTGGTCCTAAACATGATACCTCCCCTGATTCATCAATTTCTTCAAGCATTGCCCTTATTGAAATATTTTGTTGCACTGTATGTTCTTACCTTCCACTTGTAAATGTTAATTTGCTGAAAATGTAATGCTATTTTTGTTCTTGCGTCCCCTTACTGAGCACCGAAGAGAACAGAAATTGCATCCACTGTTTGCACTGATTCTATTCACCAGCTTGCAGCAATTTAGTAGTATTCTATACAAACAATTTTACATACCTTTATTTTCTGGATTATTTTCATGCTTCTTGGAGATCATCTTAACAAAGCTCCTTTTTCAGATTTTTTGATACTTAATGACTTCCTAAAGGGATGTCATTTAAAACTCTTACAGAGAAGTTTTTGTCTTAGGAATTTGCTCCGTTTTGTTGTTGTCTCATAAGGCATGCTTTCCAGATACAAGTATTATTTTCTTTTTCCTTCTAGAAGTATTTTGAAAAGAATTCTCAGGTGCTTCTAGATGTCAAGCATTATTAGAAATATCTGGTTTATATTTTGCTAAACCAATTCTTTGTTATTACCATCAAGTAACTTCTTTACTCTTACTATCAAGAAATCCTTGAACTATATATACATTTCCACTAACAAAAAACATTGACATTAATTTGTTTACTAAACATGAAAGTACATTTTTACATCAACTGTTTATGTATGGTTATCCAATTTAGTAATTTTTTAATAAGAATATCAGTGAATTTAATTGTAATTCTTCAGTGGGCCAGAACTTCAGCTAGTGTAAATGACGATCACGTTATGCACATTCAAAGGACTTGGTACAAAACATTGGTATTGCATAAGATGGAAATCTTAGTTAAAATCATCTTTTTGAAGACTGTTGATAAAGAAGTGATATGATCTGGTACATAATAATTGCAATCTCTTCCCTTCCCAACTGTCCCTGGGAAAAAAAAACAGCTTTAGGAAACATGTTCATTTCCTGCAATAAGTAGTCATTTAATTAAAGAACAAAAGTAACAGGAGTCAAAAATGCTTGCAGCTGTGTTAGACATTATATAAAAAAAGAATGAAATTATAATACATTAAATTAGTTTTTAGAACATGAACTTAAGTGTTTTACAAACTAATTGTGGTAAGTTCCAAATGTCTTGTCAACGTAATACTGAATGACAGTGTGTCATGTCCATTTATGTCAGAGGCCTTGGAATGGTAAAGCCTGTACATGCACAACATCTCCTTTACCATGATAGGCTGCAAAACAGTTTGAAACAAGTGGCAAAGGAGAGTAGTAGGTTCTTTCAAGTAGCTTTACTTCATTCAGTCTTTCTCAGCTGATCATCTCACTCCACAGGCCATCACTCTTCTGGCTTCAGAGTGAAGTTCATCTCTGGTGTTTCTTTCTCTATGTAAGTGCTGCAGAGTTTTCATCTGCAGAGTCCACCTTTCGCATAAACATCAAGGTATCCTGTACTGAACTTTCGGGAAGGGCTCATATGTTCCCTGATGTGTGTTCAGCAGCAGTATCAAAAAGTAGACAGATTCTTCTCAGAAGAAAATTTCTATGGCCTGTGAAATCTAGGAGAAACAGGAGACGTTTTTTTTCAGTCTACTTCAACATTCTTTGAAAGTACATTTTTTAAAATATATTGTTTAGAGTAACATTTTAAAAAATATATTAATTCTCTTTAAAGGTACATTAACAGTATTGAAAACTATTAGCAACTTGAAGTCTTAATTTTCACTGACACATTTACACTTGTATGTCATGACCGTTGTACAGTTACATTCTTCAAGGTCCAGACAAGCCAGTTCCCAATTATTTGGGAGTGCAAACACAAATATAGGTGTGGAACTGTGTATCTTTTGTTTGTTTGTTTGTTTTTTTCTTTTAGTAATTAGGCTGCTGTTTGTCAGCAGCCTATTGGGCCATGTTATTATTATTTTGTAAGAATAAAGCAATTCTGAGCTGATGCTTTGGAACATATGAAGATACACCGTTGGATTAATATATGATAGTCTTACATTCTGTATGGAATAAATACGCTGTTGCTCTGTAGGCTTGTTCTCTTAGCTGAGATATGTAATTAAAGTCTCAGTCATTTGTAATGCTTTAGCAGTAATTGTAAATTGCAAGCCTGTATTGCACCTAATATCCTGACCAAATTTCAAAATACATCATTATAATCTACTTAAACTCCCCAGGTAGCTCAATTAGAGAGGGTATCTTTCAATTCCTGCCTTGAACTGCAGCCCACCCGTATTTCCCATCTCACTCGATCAGCGTACTGCTATCGTGCCATACACGTTGAGCCTGAACCCTGTAGTTAGAAGGGCCCTAACAATGGCATGAAAAGTCTAGAATTCTATAATTGTAGCATTTACATCAACGTACATTGTATTTATGACTCCACTGTATTTGCGTAGATCATCTTTTCACTGAGCATACAAAACTCTCTTAAGATCAAATTCGTTCCAGATTCACAAACACAGAAATGCAGGCCCAGACCCTGCAGAAGCAAGCCTTCCAGAATAGAGACTGCACCCCAAGCTCCTCGGTACAGTGCTGGGCAGCTTAATTTAGCAGCAAGCACACCTGGGAATGCTTACAGATGGGGCAAGAGTACATTGTGCTACCAACTCCCCAGATTGTCTTTTAAGAGCAACTGGACTCAATAGACATAACAGAAATTGTAGGAAATAACTGACTGCTGTTTAAGTTTTTCTGTAAGTGACAAGGTCTTTTTGCAAGTAACTTAATGGCTGTGGAATCAGCTTCTCTCACAGTCATTCTCTCGTGGAAAATCCAAGTGTTTCCATGACTGTTTAGACCTAAAACCTGTAATTGCTGTTGTGACAAAGTAAGTGCAAGATTGACTTGATGCGCAGCAGCCCATGCATTTGGACAGTGCCAAGCATCCAGGCCAATTTTCTCAATTTTCCTGCTGGCCTGCCATTTGAGGGGGTTGCAGACATTCCAGTGGCAACTAACATTCACGTGCTACTGAAATCTACAGGCTGAACCTCTTACAATTTTTTGTTGTAACAAAAATTTTACAAGTCTTTTTTATGGGCATTACTCCCCCATTGATGAGAAAGTTACAGTGTCTGGGTTAATCAGGTTGCACGCTCAAGTACACTCCAGTATTCAGTAGTTCATCTGCTTTAAACATCATGGGGAGGGGGTTGTTTGTTTTTCATTATACCCCTACATTTAAATTTTTGCCATAGCTTTTGAATCTTAGTTGCAAAATATTCAAGCTGAGTGATACTCTGGAAAAGGTCTGGGGTCTCCTCAGTACATGCTAGTGTACACTATATATATATTATTTTATATATATATAAATATGTATATAATTATATATATATATAAAAATCAGAAAAGCAAAGTTCAGAATGGAATGAGAAATGTTTCCATTTCCTTTTAAAAGAAATGTTCCTATGTTCCCATATCTAACATGTAAGAGCAAAATCTATAGATTCAGGACTCAAAGAGACTAGTTATTATCAGGCAATGGAAATAAATGGCTGGAAGACTGACCTTGTCAAATGTTTGCTTGATGCATGTACCTCCATTTCATTACTTTTGTATTCATTTAGCTCTTTCCGAATTGCTGCCTGGGAATTGAAAATAAAAGAGAGTTAAATAATTTTGTATTTATAAGCATTGTAAAATACCAGACTCACAGAGCAGAATAGAAGTTTCATTAAGTAGAAATGATAGGCATCGGGCACAGCAATGCATACTATGCCAGTAGAGATGCTGAATATTTAGGTTTTACAGATTGCTGATGATTATATAGATAAATAGCATTTTTATAACAGTATGCGTTGGCCAACATGGTTACAGCAAAACATATAACATTTACAGAGGTTAAATGCCCCAGAGGTTAAATGTCTGCAAAGTCCAATATAGCATTTTAGACAAAGTAAGTAGAAAGCAGTAATATTTTAATTATGTCAGTACCTTATCAGCTGCTGATAGTCTTGTCCATGGTTTATCTGCTCGCCTGTCATAATCCTGTGCTTTTGCCACTTCTACATAATCACTGAATCGAATCAGGATTTTTCTGTCTCTTAGTTCGTCAACTGTAGGTCGCTGATTAAGCTGCATTAAATAGTATTGTAAAATAAAACCAATATTAATAACAAATATTTCAATAAATTGTGCAATATTTTCTGCTTCTCATCTTAACTTAGTGTGCATTTATGTATATGGAAGAAAAATACTAATTCAACATGGAAAAAGTGCAACTCTTGAAAAGTCCAGGGAAATATTATGTCCTTCAAACCATTGCTGGGAGATTAACAATTGTTTAAATGGAGTTATTGACTATAGCACAGTGGCTTTATAATGGACAAAAGAAAATATTTTAAGCTCTAAATTGATAAAATGCATCAATTTAGAATAGGTAAAATAGACATAATTAACTTGTTATGATATAATTTAAGGTTTGTTAAAGGTTTTCTTACTGCAGTCAGCATCAGTAAGAAGTCACTTTTCACTGAAAGGCTTTTCTACTGCAGTCAGCAGCAAGGTTTTCAGAACTGGACCCACTGTAAGAATTCCAATTTGGGTTTAATAAATTATTGGCATTTTTTGCTTATAATTCCAGTGGGGGTTCCTGGGAACAGAACAATAACACAATCTAGTTCTGATTTTAAGAACACCTTAAATGCAAAGAGAAATTTATTGTGAGAGCACTCTTGGTGCTCAGCAAGAAGCCAGCTCTGCTACTGATCGCTACAAGGAATAACGTACTTCTTTGCTGGCAGTATAGTTGCAAAATATGCAGTGTGCAAGCAAGTATTCATTTTTTGTTTGAAAGTTTAAATGTAAATATTCTATCAATCCTCATAGCTGAGACATGGTAGGTACTTATATAATTGATATACTAGATACCACACCACCGAGGAAGAGTTAAATTAAGGGAGGTTTTGTGTAGCAATGACCTCTAGGACTGGTTGATACTGTAATAGCTTTCATAAATTTCTAAAAACTAATAGAAGACATTACAAGATTTTACCTTTCTTGTCAGTCTCTGTTTGATTTCTCTCCTTTCTTCCTGTTCTGTTTGATCGTTTCGTTCTAGAGAGAATATTAAAAAAAAGATGATTTTCCTCATGAAGAATATCAGTAGTTTCTGAAGTTCCAGGCAATAAGAATTATATCACAGAAAAATTAGTAGCTGGTCCTTAGTTGTCTGCTTTGTCAGTTCAGTACATCTCTCTGTTGCTCTGCTAGAACATATCGTTACCTCTCTGTGAGGACAAGGTACTGGTGCCAGCTTTTCCTGTGCTCTAAACTCCAGTTCCAAGGAGATTTAACAAACCAACAGCAGTCACACCAACTCCAATTGCATAAACTTTAGAAACAAAATCAAAATATTCCATAGTTAATCATCAATTTTTCGTCTCCATATTGCTGGAGCCATTGTGTTGCTGTAGATGCTGAAAAGACTTATTGCATGAGCTTCAAGAAAAGTACGTTTTTTCCTGTAAAACCTTATTCTCAGGCTACACCTTTGGATGGTCACACTGCCACAGCAGTTATCTTTGATTTGGGTACTTTTTTTTCTGCTATTCAGGATGTGCCGCTGACATTAGAACCTTTTTATCTTCACGGGTTTCCTTTTTGTAGCATTTCATTCTAACCTAAGCCAGCTAGCTTTTGTGTGTTGTGCCTATTAACATTCAAGCCGTGATAACTCCTACACACTGGGTCTAAAAATAGACCAGAGTGCTGTAACATTGTGTGAAATATATCCTTTGCCTTGGGATACGAGGTAATGGCGTTTCTATTTCTAGTACTATCTGTTACTAAATTAAGGCATGAGCCTGTGACCTGAACAAAGCTGCAGACCTAGAGAAAAATGTTCAACCATTCTGGGAATCTCTAGATAGCACTGTGAAGTTTATTATACCATTTGCTTTAGATATTTCCAATGATAAGGCACACACATCATTTTTAATACACCTTAAAAAGACAATAGCACTGCGGATGAGTTTCCAAAATGGTAATTTTAGTAATGAATTATTCTCCCATATTTTTACACACGTTACGTTACACTGAAATGCCATCGTAAGTATCTGCTTAGAGTAAAATAGTGCATAGCCACAACTGACTATAGCAGAAATGTAAAGCAAATGAATATAAAATATTATAATGTGCTTTATTAAAATTCAGTGGCAAGGCATAGAAATTTAAAATAGCGAATAGGACAACTAAAACTAGTGCCATTTCAGGGATGAGCAGCTGTTTAAGTTTGTTATGTTTAAAAGGAGAATGTCATTTTTAAAGTAGAGTGTACTCTAAGATGCAGACATACTTGCAAGAATTTACTAATATGCTTCACTACATTTTAATTCACCCCTTTTAGAGTAGATATTCAAATCTATATGTTTTTATAAAAATAAAATAATTTTCTGTGGTATAGTGCCTTTTAAGATATCATTGTCAGTGAGATGCACTGAGAGAATTCTGAAATAAAACCACAAATATTAATTTCTGACCAGAAAATTATTTTCCAACTTTTAATATACTAAACATGCATAGTGGCCCCTTTCTGTGAGATATTCGCACAGACTCTGGGCTTATTCCCAGCTCCAAGAAAATGCTGAACATGAAAACACAAGAATAGTTCATTTAGAAAAAATAAAGCAAGATTTGATAGGAACTGCTAGCAAGGGCATTACAAAATTCAAGCATTGTTACAGAGACAAAGCAGAGAGGTTTTCCCCATCAGCATCACTCTGCCTACACATAGATCCACTCATTACTGAGGGCTGGCTTTGTAAACCTGAGTAGAAAGAAGCTCCCAATTACAAAGTGGCATGTGCAGTTCATTTCGCTGCTCTGCAAGTTTTTCAGGGAATTCTTAGCTGTGCATGACTCAGAAACAATTCCTGGTGTTAAGAAAGAAGTGGGGATTTTACAGTGTGATTTAAGAGATGCTGCCTTCTTGAATGTGAAAGGCAGCTCTCGGCTGAGTACAGGAAGAACACGTGAACACCTGGGTCTTGATTTTCGTTCATAGGGTTGCCACGCTCTGTGGCAAACCAGCAATGTTGTATCATTAAAGTAAAGGCAGTAGAAGAAGTTCAACAAAACTGTAAGAAAGTGTTGGCTTTACATTTTAAGTACTACTTTTATCTCAGAACCATCTCTCTAAGAATGATAAGAACAGTCTCTCATTTTAATTTTATTAAGGATTGTTTTAAAATGACTTAGTGGTTGCACTTAGGCACTTGGAATAAGCTTCTCATTTTGAAGGAGCGATACAAATGTGAATTATTAGTCCTTAAAACAGCTTTGGGGGTAATGTTGCTTCTGTTAGCAGTGTGTATTATTAACATCAAAGACATTAAGAAACTTAGGAGGCAACTGTACAAACACAAGCTGGAGGAGGTTGTAGTGATTTCACTGAGGGGTATTTATACTGCTACACCTTTGCACGTCAGACCCAAGCCAGGTGTTTTTAAAGTCCATAATAAGAAGATTTATATCCCTATTAATAAAAGGAGAGTTTACCAATCTCCAGATTCACTCAAAACTTAGACTAGATTTGTTGTATCTGTCCAGCCCTTTATGATTTCTATTGACACAAGTGATGACCTTAGCTCTTACAGGATGTTTAGCTTTTTATATAATGAAATAAGGTAAATAAATAGAGCGAGCTATGATCTCAGCTGAACCTGTATAAAGCCTAAGCAACTGAATTGAAGTCAATGAATTTGCTCCATGTTGGAAGCACTTTAAATGAGATACAAATCTAGACCAGTATGTTTAGCTGGCATTCAGGAAATATCTTTAATTCTGCTTTATCTTCTTTCTGCTTTATCTCTCTGTAAGCTCATTATATGAATGTATTCAAACTTTTTTATTATTCAAGCTTGTCAGTTTAACCCAGATTAAGGTTGTAACAAGCACACTTCAAAAAGTAAACATAAAGGAACAGATTTTTTTCAGCAGAGATCCCTACTTAGGAGAAAAAAAAAAAAGAAAAAAAAAAGATTTTTAGAGGTGATCTTAGGCACTGACTCTTGAAAATCTGGCTCCACATGTTTCAGAATCCTGGGTTAATGCTTTTTCTTGTCTCTCATGTAGATGACAGGTGAATTTAGGCCAAGTTCATCCATTTATGTTTTCCAAGACTGTATCCTGTATGTATCCTGTTTCTCATTTAGCTGTGCACATGTGTCAGATGCATCTGATTTAACCACACATAATATATGCATTGGAAGAGTACTGAAAATATAAGTTGATTATGGAATTTCTTGTTGTTAAAACTGAAATGAAATCCCCAGTAACTTCAATGGCAATAGCATAAGCTTTTTTGTATGAACTACTAAGAAAGTTCTGAGACAGTAAATTGTAGGTTATAAAATGTAGATAACTTTTTTTTTCTAGATAATTGCAATCATATTAATAATTAAATATGAATTAAATACCAAAGGCAGGATTGCTTGTATGACATAAGCCACATTCTATATGGCTTTGTGTTTTATTTGTGTTTAATGAGAAGACAACCATTTTCACATCATTCTGGTTTTGTTGTTGGTGGTTTTGGTTTTTTACTGTCAACACTAAATAGACCATAAAATTAACAGAAGTAATATACTTTTTTTCTTCAAGCAGATGACTTTTCCATTCTCCTGTCTGAGATTCACAGCAGAGAATAATCCAAAGCCCTTTCCCTTCTTCACCTAATTTAGAGAATTCCCAATACATCTAAGAAAGGGATGCATCATCTGTTTGATGCCTGGGTCAGAAACTTTAGGAAAAGTGTTGCAAGCTTCTGCTTTGTGTTTATTTGAAAGATGCTGGGCAACATTCCTGTGTAGCAGCATCTGTGATAGGCTTGGAATTGTCCCTTTAATAACTCTGATATCTCAGAGGATATTTCTTTGTCTTGTCTTTGGGAATGTCCTCACACCTCTGCAAGGATGCTTTGTCTATTCCACTCTAGTCTTGTACAGTTTGCCATGGCAGTCCACAGCTTGAAAAATGACTGTCCAAAGCCTCATTGTACTGTGTGACACTAGGATGCTACTCCTTTCTCAGATATCCATAACAGTATATTCATGCATAAATGTGAAATAATATATTCACAATATAAATGATTTGAAAACTGAAAATTGAACAAGGTACTATTTTCTGTACTAAATGGCACGCCTGTGTAAATTCTGATTTCTGCAGTACTTGAAACCCAGGGCACGTTAAACATGAAAACTTTTAGGTACAGAAAAAGTGAATGAATTTCTCTATAAAAGGATATGTTCTAGAAATGTAATAATCAGTTTCAACAAATATATATAAAATAATAAAAGAAAAAAGTACTCACGTTTAAGTATATTTCTTCTTTCTAGCTCTTCAACAGCAGGTCTTTGGCTGAGTCGCCTACGGAAAAACACCAAAATCACATTTTGTACCATGCTTGTTCTTTGGAAAGTCTGCAGTATTCTGAGTTCTGGTTGGTGTTTTCCTTGTGTTTGTGGGTAGAGGGGGAATAAAAAATCCTTCTGCAGGACTCAAGGGGAAAAAAAAAAAAAAAAAAAAAAGAAAAAAGGCAAGAATCTCAGCACCAGAATGCTTTCTTGTATTTGCCAATGTCAGCAATGCAGACAGAAGTTCTCCTCTAGTTTGCTCTGCTCTTGGTAGAATTCTTCCTCATAACATGCATCCTTTTCACCATACTTTCCAGACAGTCAGTTGGAACCAGTGCCCTTCAACAGTTAAATTCACTCTCGAGGGGGTGTTTAAGGTGGTTATCAAAGGAGTTTCACAGTGATCTTCTGTAGCTATCACTCCTTCTACCTTTTAATCTCACGCAGCAGCAGGCTTCCTCTTTTTCTAGTAACAGCAGTGATGCATCCTGACAAAATGCAGGCTTGCCAGAAATACAGCTTTCCTGTGGTTTCCCGACTACACGTTTAATAGACCAATCCAGCAGCTACCCTCCTGCCTGCTGTATAAAATTCGTGTGCTGCTCACAGCCTCATGCTGTCTGAACAGAGTGTCTTATGCTGTTTCACCTCCCCTTTCAGTAGTGCTGCTTCAGGATTGAGTCTTCAAATCATATGATCAGTGCCACAGTGATTTTATTCTGCATACTAAATGAGATTTCCCCATGAGACACTGCCAATATCTGCAGAGAATCTCAGGTAATTGAACCCCTCCCCTAGGCAGACACACACACACTACATTTGCTAGCTTTAAAGTAATAATTCAGCAAACAGATCAGAAACAGTTTATGATGCTTTCTGGCCTGCATTCTGGCAGCATCGGGGATTCTCATCGTCTCCTCTGTGGCAGGTTTTACAAAGCCAGAGACTGAAGTTACAGAGACAAAGAAATACTCACAGCAGGGACCACACTGCAAAATACGGTTGCAGTAATTACCCTTTGCTGTGTACAGAAAATAGAGGAATAATGATAAATGCTATAGCAAGATCTGTATTTTATCAAATACACAAGAAATGAAAAAATGAAGTAACTGTTATCAGACTGTTAAAGAACAGGTAAAAATGTCTAATTCTAATTTCTCCTGTTTTTGTAAGCCTTACCAAATATATCTTTAGCATCAGCTCTGTATTCATACTTTCAGATCAACAGCACAAAATATGAATGCCACGCCTTGTCCGTTTCTAATTAATTTCTTTGTGATTACTGCAAAGGCCAAATTCTGCTCTCATCTTCAGCAACAAGAATGCATCACAACTACTATACCAGATTTACACCAACAGAAAACACAGATGGTGAGCTCTTGTACTTGGAAACACCTGTAGCCTAATGCTCATTCTTCTTACCTAACACCACATATCACCTAAGATTTTTCTCTGTCTCTTCTTTACAGAATAATGAGACAGATACTCCATCAATGGAATTTGCAATAATCCAAACTGAAATGCTGAATGATGCTGAAATGCCCTACTGAAGTATTTAAACATACATTTCTAATTCCTGTTACTCCTTCGCTTCTCCCTCCTCACTCATTTCCCTCCATATCTCAGAAATGATACTGCTCTGACTAGGCTTTGTTTGAAATAGATTAATGTGCATTTTATAATATAAAACAGGGAAGAGTAACTAACTCTGAGAGTTTATCTGGAAATGAAATGTCCACACGATTTACTGATCACATGTCGCCCAATCAAGCCAGTTGTAATTACAACCCTTCCATGTAAGATTTATAGATTCTCCCTGAATCTGTACATTACATTTCAGAGGTTTCCTTTAAACTGAGGGATTAAAAGCCTAACAGAGAACGATTAAAGCATAATAGGTATGAGAATACATATGTCTATTGAATGCTCTGTATAGTTTTGCATATATTGTTACTGCATTTATGTTGGTTAATTATTTAAAACCCTATTTCCTTTTTGACTTCGATAAATATGTGGTAGGTGTGCAGACATAACATATTTCTGTGTGTACAGTTTTTCCCACAACAAAAGTAAAAGGTGCAGATACACACACACACATATATAAATATCTATGCATGACAGGGCACTGCATTTTTATTTGAGTTTTT
The DNA here is from genome assembly GCF_964035555.1 of Netta rufina. Taxonomy (NCBI): domain Eukaryota; kingdom Metazoa; phylum Chordata; class Aves; order Anseriformes; family Anatidae; genus Netta; species Netta rufina. The sequence continues at coordinate 12,091,454 of NC_140140.1, read as the reverse complement.
CAGAGATGTAGACCACACTTTCAAGCTTTTTTACCACATCCACAAAACCAGAAGTGGCCTATTCTTAAATATTAAGTTCTAACAGGAAAGATGTGTAAAAACACCATGTACATTGAGCATCATGATAAAATAAGAAAGTGGGTACACTACTGACATCTGTTTCCATCACTTTTTGTTTCTACCTGTTATATCTTTTTTTTTTTTCTGTATGGAAGAAACCTCCATTTGCTGTAAAACCCCTCTTGCCTGCTTTCTCTGCCATGACAGCTATGCTGCACAGTGGCTGGGCCCAGCCGGCACTGCTGTGCTCCCAGGCAAGAGGGAAACGTAGAGAGATGGTGGAGGTGAAGGACTCCAGATGTGTGCACCAAAGGCTGCTGACCACACTGGGGGGAAGCAGCTGTGAGCACAACTCGTTTGAGGAGGCCACATATCTCTGCTGAGCTGCACTGTGGTAAATCAGGCACTGTGGGGCTCTGTGAACTCTCCTGTGTTCTATGCACCATGTTTTGGAGGTTTATTTATTTAATTATTTCTCCCACACTGTTAAAGTAGAAAGTCCCACCGCTGACAAAAACAGAGAACATCCCCCTTGCAAGGAGCTCGGTGCCCTTCCTCTCAGGAGCTGCACTGTGGAGAGGCAGCGCCATTTTGGAACAACCACGCCTCAGGGCCACCTGGCCTAGGGAATGGCGTCCTGCCTCTCTTCTCACCTTCATTTGAGAGGAACAAGACAGAAGGCAGGCACTGAGAGAAACTAAGACTCCAGAAAGGGGATGCCCGAATCCTCTGTGCTTAAATAAAGGGAAACTCCAGCAGTATAATCTTCTTAGCGGTCTTTTTACTGCAGCCAGAGGATGAAGTAAGCACTGGACACAAAGAAATCTTCATAAAGGCTAAGAGATGAACCCCCAGCGCCATGATCTCTACAAACTGTGCACAGAGAAGACTTTGAAATACAGAACCCCAGGCCATTCTGAGGCAAAGTGCTGGCTTGTTTCCTCTGGTTTCAGCAAACACCTGCCTGCACCTGTGTGAGGGTGGCTGCAGGGCTCCACCCTGGGCCCAGCCCACACCCAGCCTGGGCACCATGCTGCCTCCCAGCCCTGTGGGCAGGAGCTGTGAAAGGGCCTGAGGTGAGGCTCCGCCACCACTGCAACACTGTTGTGGCTGTAGCTGTGGATGCAGATATGGATACAGTCATGGACACCGATGGGTGAGTCCTGTGCTTTCAGTTTCCATTGTTTTCATGTGGAGACTTTTGGCCCTGCTGGGGCTGTATCTCTGTGAGGTAACTGTAAACTTCGCTGGGAGCGCTAATGTAGTGCACCACCTTGGTCACTTCAGAGTAGTGGTTTCTTTTCAGTTGAATGAAATTTAGTTGCGTGTTTTCTGTTACTAAGAAGAGCATCTGATTACTGCTGTTGCGTTTTTGAGAGATATTAATATCTAGGTTTGGGGTTTGTTTGCATTACCTGCTCAGGCAGAAGTGTTTCATCTGAGCGCCTCCGTAGAGCCAGTCATTTTTGCAAGGGTCTTTAAAACTTTCTTGAAAACTGAAGTAGCCAAGTCCTGTTTCTGTCCAGTTCCCATATAATATAAATGTCATCAATACTACCATATTTTGTCTTAGTTCCACAAATTTGCTTTCCCCCTGATTTACACAAAAGGATGCCAGGAGCAGAGGTAAGGGAAGGTGAATATGAGGGAAACTCAGGGAAACTGAGCAGGACTGGAGGCACCAATGTGATTTCATTGTAAATGGTGTTTGGATGTGGTCCAGAGTTTGCTATAGATGTGCCATTGACAGTCTAAGTCTAGACTGAAGTGTTGAATCAAAAATCTGAGTATTTTCTTCTAAAGAATGGTAAAGTCATCTCCGTGAGTTTGGGGTGCTGGGTTGTTTGTGGGACCAGCTGTTTCTGAAGCTCAAAAAAAGTAACAGCTTACGTGTTATTGTTGTTCTATGCAAAACAAACATAAACCTTCAAGCAGCAGGTGTTCTTCAGCTGTTTGAAGTTTGAAAGCTGTTCTGGGACGTATTTTCAGAATGTTTTCATCAGTAATTGCTTGGATTATGTGGGCTTGAAAAATGGATAAATGTACATATTTGCTTAATCCCATGTCTTGGTGCAGTGCCCCTCCTGAGGGCAGAGGAGCAGGCTGGGGCAGGATAACAAAGTCAGCTGTGGCTGGCCCTGCGAGCAGCCTGCAGGTGCGGCCATGTGTGCTCCTGGTGGCAGAGTACCCCAGGTGTTGGGAGCCCACACGTGGCCTCAAGACACTTGTTTTCTCCATCCAGTGTGCACATGGGAATCCTGTGAGGTTCATCAATGCTCCATGTTGGCTCTGAGAGGGGCAATGAATCTGTGCGTGTCTGGCTGTTTCCCTTGATGTACATGTGCAGTACTTAATCGTGGCAAAACAATTCTATGAAAACAGGCTGCCTGGGGGATAACAAGCACGGCCCCCCCCTAACCTGACGGCTGGGGAAGTCTCTCTTGGCTGGTCTGGTGGAGTGGCCTGCAGCCCTCCCCTGCCAGAGTCTGGGTTGAGGTCCCACTGACTACGATGTTGGACATGTGCGTAACAGTGGACTCTTTCAAGGGGAAAACCACTAATTGCTTGTCCCCTCTGGAGCAAGGTCACATGTTCCTGAGCCCAATAACTCTCACACGTGCCTGTGGTTGCTGATCAATATTTACTTCACACAGTCAGATTCTCCTTCACATTCAAAGAAGTGAATGTCTTAGCAACAGCGTTACACAAGGTTGATGGCATTGGGCTGTTCCAGGTGACTGAATCCCCAGGAGTCTGGGGATTTGCGTGTCCCTTGGATCCCAGGGTCTGTTATCAGATGGGCAATGCATCAATATGTCTTACAAGCAGGAGAGTCTGCCAAGTTCTCTGTCCTCATAGTTAACCTTAGCAATATCTGTTTTGTCCGTTGTGGGAACTACACCTCTGCAAAGCTGCAGCACGGTGTGCTGTCTGTGGGCTTGCAGGCACGGGCATAAAGCAGCTGATGAAAGACAAAGTGGGAACAGGTGCAGCCCACCCGTGTGCACAGGGGGTTATGCTGATTACTGACACCTCAAACACTCCATCCTGTCCAACTCCTCTTGCTAGTTTGCAGGATCTCAGCTGTCCAACATGTGCTAGCAAGTGTTTGGCAGGAATGTTTTTGTAATGGAATCCATTACAAAATGCTTGTGTTCTTGGTTTATGAGGCTTCTTATGTCCCCTAAATGTGTTCATGTGTTCCTTTGTTTCGCAAATGTATTTCTGGATAGTGTCTGCTGCACAGTATCTGTATGATATAATTGTCATAAAACTGAATTTCTTTTAGATTTATAGCTAAAGCCAAAAAAAAACCACTTTGGAATCCTTTTTCTGCTTGTCTTTAGTGACGGCCATGTGTATCTGATAAAGTTTGACAAAGGAAGGGGGAGGATGGACTTGAACATGTGCGTGTGCCCGTGAACTCCGCACTGACAAGTGCACAATCAATCCAGCCTCCAGTAAGCGAGCTGTAGCTGGCAGCAATCACATTGATTGTCTCTTGTGGCAGGTACTTCTGCAGAAAGAGTTGGGAGGCTCGGGGGGGTGGGTCCACTCTCACAGTAGATTTCCAGCCCAGTGGGGAAACGGGAAAGGGCGGAGGAACGGGAGAGCCCTGTGCCACCCCCTCGTGAAGCAGCTTATGTCTGCTGCCCGTCAGGAGAGAGAGGTTCGGTCTCTTAAATTGGCATCTCTATTATCAGAACATCGTGTTCAATTCAACAAGAAGTTTATTTTCATCCTTCCTATAAGTGACTGTGAAGAGGATATGTGCCAGGGCTTTGAGTCACCCACACACTGAACCGTGGCAGTGCAGCACTGCTTGCAATGTACGATTACGGGTAGTAGTAAATCCTTGGTAGGAGGGACTTGCCTTTTACAGTCTTTTCTCTGTACAAAATTAGAAGGCAGGCACTGAAACAGAAACTTGTTTTCACCCCAAGGCAGTTCTGGAGCACGTAGAAAGTGTTAGCTGTGTCGTGCCAGCATTTCCCATAACAGGATAAAAGTAGTTGCTATTCTCTGATAGTAGGAGGCTTGAGAGCATTATGAAAACAGTGAGTTGGTATGGTCAATTCTGCAAGTCACATGCCAAAACTACGCTGGTTTAAAAATGATTGATATTAGCATCTATTCTCCTTCATGAGGTATTTTTTTTTACAATATTATTAAAAAAAATAATAATAATAAACTGCCTTTGGTTACCCAGTGCAAGATGCTGGATGAATGTAGTGACCGTGTATCTCATCTTAATTATGTATCTTACTCATTTGTTTGGCTTTCAGTTCTGCCTGGATTTGCAAGTCAGCAAGAGTTCAGTTAATTATGTCGGCCCTCACCTCCCAGGCAATTACAGGTGTCTGTTGTTATAGTTTCTCTGACAGAAGCCCTGCACTGAGTAGTTTAGATTTCAGTTAGAATAAAACCCACTTTCTTGCCCGGCTTGAGGCTGTAACACGACTCAGGTACCATTGCCCTTTGTCCCTGAGCGACCCACATCCTTGTGACAGGTTTGCTGTTCTGTGGTGTTGCCTAAGGATAAGCAGTGCGGGCTGCAATACACCAACAGAGTCAGTGTCTAATTAAGCGAGAGGATTCAGCTGGAGGAGGCAATATGGTAATCACTGTTCACCACCTGTGGAAGCCCTGCTGCATTTGACCTTTGGCTTGGTAGTTTTTCCTGGAGGTGTGAAGAAAGAAAGGTTGGGTGCAGCTGGAGCACGGAGCCTGTCTCTCAGTTCAAAGGCCTGCCGCAAGGTTTGGTGAAGATGCTGAGCATCCTCCCATCGCCTCCTGGAAGCTTTTGTTTCTATACCTCTCTCAATGTGCAGCTGAGGACTCTTAGATGATGTTGTGGTGTATTCCAGGACTGACATACGGGTTTGGATTTTCAGCTCAACTATTAATAAACAAGAGCCAACGTGGCTAAGTTCTGGTGTAAATGGTGTAAACCCGTATGTCAGTCCCGGAATAGCTGGTGGTTATTTCAGAGCAGGAGGTTCCGTCTCTCCCTTCCATGTGTTCCCCCACGCTCAGTTTAACAGAGCTTCTAGGTGGCGGCTCTGTCCTTTTTGCAGCACAACTACAACATTTACTCATTAGGGTGATGAAAGTACAGCTGATTATTCAGCCAGCGACATGCTCAGAGGTTGTAGTTTGAGGAGCATTTCTTTTCACAGCAATGTCAGTGTGAGCAGTGATACCACTCGCTCTTGCTTCAGCCTTGCCTTGCAGCTGGGCAAGGATCGGGTTTGGGGAATACATTCAAGCTAAAAATAGCTCAGCGAGAAAAACTGCTGAAAGAACATGCTCTTCAAATTACAGCACAAGCGGTGCAGGCTCCCAGTGCAACTCCTGAGCTGGAGGCTGATGAGGGCTCAAGGGTGTGTATTAAAATATATGTTGAAGGGTCTTCTGACTGAAACCGCATGCCGGCTATGATCTAGGTCACGCTGTGCAGGTCACTGAAAATGGTGAATAATGTTTCATTGCAAAGCAATACATTTTCTTAATATTTTTCTCTGAAGCAGGAATAAAACTCTGGAGCCCAGTGTTCCTCCAGGAAAAAAAAAAAAATCAGTATTACATATCTCAGGCAAATTGAGAACATTGTGGATTTGATGCTTGAGGACAAGCAAACAAAGGGAATGATAATAAATCCTAGGGGGTTAGCTCTATCCCATTATCTGTGTATTAGTTTTTATATTATTTTAAATAAAGACATCTGTCCCTGCTGAAGTGATGCTAAAATCAACTCTGATAGCAACTGCTTGAGAAACAGCAGGGAGCCTGCAAGTGGCTCACTGGCAGACCAGAAGCAAGTCTTAGCCCTGCAGTAGGGCCTGCCATTTTATTAAGACCTTCTGATATTCCTAGTGGGACAGTTACGTACTCCTGGGTGCTTACTGAGTAATGATATGTTTAAAAAACAAAACAAAACACTTTTTCATTATTTCTTTTTTAACTTCACTGTATAAATGATGCCTAATACAATGCCTCTGCTTGATATACCCCAGAGAGACTGGGGATGGATTGCCAGCCATCCCTGAGCCCTGTAAGAAATGAGGCATCTCTAGGCTCATGAATCCTCTTCCCACACAGCCAGGAATGCAATTTCAGTCACTGCAGTCAGAGGGAACGGGAACAGGGGGCCAAAAAGACAGAAGATGTGTCAATTTGATCTGTAGCACAGGCTACGTTTCAGATTGCATCAAGTAGAGAGATTGTACATGGGTGGAAGTGCCCCGAAATGTCCCGAGCTCAGCTAGGGTGTTCACTGCTGCACAGCCAGTATTAAGACCCTGCAATACTGTCCACTTACATAGTAACAGTTGCCACTATAAACAGATGTGATTGCGATGTACCACTGTGGATTTGGGTCACTGGAAGAAATCACAGCTGGATTTGCAGAGAGTAGACAAAGAAATGTTGGTATGCATCACTTGTCAGCCTGCCTCTGCTGACTGTATGTAAATTCTCCTCCACCCTGTCAATTAGTGCAAAATCACTTGAGAAAAGCCATTCTTGCCAGGGATACAAGCTGCTGAGAATCTCCCCAAGCAATGTGAGCACTGTGGAATATACTTCCCTGCTCCCAGTAACATGTATCCTTATGAAAGAGATGCTTTGGCAGTCTGCAAAGCCTGTGAAGCAGTGGATAAAGAGCTGCAGGTGTACTGGCCTTTGCAAAGTGTTGCTTAAAGCAAGAGTTGACTCCAGAGCTGGTGGTTTTGAGCAGGGTGAGCCTCCTAACCCGGCAGCTTCCAGCTCTAAGAGGATGGGGGGCATGCCATTGTGCTTTGCAAACTGGTTGTAATGTCAGGCTTTACGCTGAGGCATAGCTTTCTTAATCGCTGAAGTAAATCTAGGCAAACAGTGCTGTCTTGGCTTTGTGTAATCCCTAAAGGAGAGGGTAAAAAATGACGATTCCTAAAATTGCAAATGCTTCCGGGATAGACAGTCCCTCCTGGGACCGCGTGTGTGAGTGCACACCTGCCACCAAATGGCAGGGATCTCTCTGGGAACTCTCTCCCTGGCAACACAAGCACTTTCTAGTTCTCTGCTGTCACTCACCCACACAGCATCTCCAAACGGATGGGATATCCCTGCCAGCGTGTCACCATCTGTTGTACTCATTTCTGTTCCTCTCGTGCATGCTATTGTTAGCCCAGCATTACAGCACAGCTAGGCCCGCGGCATGTCCTCCTGCTGTCATTAACCAGGGCTGGCCTGAGCCATGCAGCCTTTGCCCACAACACACTCTGAATCCTATTTCATTACTGCATTGATTTTTATTTTATTTTAATCTGTTTTTCAAAATCGGAGGTTATCTGTTCATTTTCAATGCAAAGGCTGTTCCTGCCATCAGCGTGCGGAGTGTAATGAGAAATTCCACTGATAGCTCAAAGATGTGGCTGGGTACCCAGCCAGGTCCTCTGGTCACAACAGGAATAACCATCAGTTCTGTAGTTATTTTGTCAGTGTATCTCTCACTGCTCTGAAAATTCAGTTTATGTGGTTATCCCTGTTGTGGCGAAGCATCTTGTCTGGAAACACAGACTTGCAGACCTTCTCCAGGGATGTATTAGATTCCCACAGCAAATGGTACTTTACTGATTTTGTTTGTCTTTTAAGTTGGGCTGCGTGAGGAGCATGACTTGTCACTTCAGGCCACGAAGCATGACACTGAGCATTGCAGACCAGCTAACTTACTAGAAAATGTGGTCAGGATTGGAATTTTAAAATGTTATCTCCTGTGTGCTCTTCCTCAAAGATTCTGGGACCCTCCTTAGTTCCATTTCCGATCCTGTGCTTAGTGGTGATGGTGTAAATCCAGTCAGATGTTGCTGGCAAAATCCAGTCAGGCCAGGAAATCCTGAGCTTTTGAAGTCGGGGTTCCTCAGCTGCATATAACACAAGCATTTGTGTAACGTTTCATGGTGACCTGAGCATTTAGTTTTGACATTTCTGCTATGTTTTGCTGGGGTACATGAACTGTCTTCCACTGTCAAAGTGCAGGACTGTGACAGAAGACTTTTGTGTGCCCTGTGTTCTTGGGGAGGGATCCAGTTTTCCCTCCTTAGAGTTGCTGTCTGCCTGCTGAGGGGCTGCTAGATACAGATACAGCAGAGCAGGGCAACGTAAGATGGCAGTGACTCCTTATCACAGCTAGAATTGGCCTTTCTATCTGTGCTAACAAGCTCCATCATGCAGATTTTCTAGGCATTTCTGGCATGGTTTTCTTTTTGTTTGTTTTTCCCCTGTAGTTGCTGGAATTTTGAGCCCAGAGCCCCCAGCCTGCTCACCAGTCCCTGCCACCCCGACCTTCCTGCCCCGCTCACCCTCGGCACGAACGCTGCCATTTCCACACACCTATCATTGTTAGCTCTTTCCTTCTTGTTGTACAGGCCAAATTCTTTAAGGGTAATTACATGGTGTCTCTAAATACAACTTTCCTTATGACATTAGTACTGGTCTATTTAATCTTTCCTCGAGAAGGAGGGTTTCTCCCGTTGGGTGGTATTTGAAAGCACTGTAGCCACTCCCTGTGATAATTACTGTAATAAGGCTGCAGTTTAGCCTGTCCAGAAAATGGCTTTTGCAGACACCCTCAAATTAGGCTGGGATCCTTGCAATAGACCAGCTGCTATCTGGAGAGACTGTTGTCAGATCGTCACTCTTAATTTTTAACGTTATTGCTAAAAAACTGATGAAGTATTAATTCATTCAGACTTCGATTTGCTCAATGAATATGATCGTCTCCAGCAAACGGCAGTGGCTGCTCATCTGTGAGCCACGTAGTCTTGATTTTTGAGGGCTTTTTTTCAGCAGTGAGGCACTTGTGTTTTTATTCTGCTATTTCTGTCTTGGCCCAGTAGTACTTCGTACCATTTTAATAAAACAAAATTGTTATGTCTTTGTACAACACTGAAGTAACTGGACTGAAGAAACCTGTTTCTATATGATTTAAGACTCAGGTTTACCAACATGCTGGGCGTGTTTCCCAGCTGCCTGGGTAGTCCTCTGCAAAGTGGGTTTTCAGCTGAAGAAGGTCCCTAAGCTCAGAGGGTGTCGTCTGTTTCTTTTTCACTTCACTGGGTAAATACTTGAACGTGGATTGATAAAGGACTGAGCGTCCTTTTCAGCCTTTTGATGTGTGACATGACAGCTACAGGGAAAAGATAGAAAATAAGTATTTCTAGGGGAAAAAATTTGTCGAGTCTGGAGAGGTCAGAAAGCGTGCTGCCCACTTGGATTATTTAACATCTTGAGAAACAGATACTGAAAGAAACCTGCAGTGATCTGTTTGACCCAAGTAGGTCCCAAGTTGTATACAAAAAAATAAAAACAACCTCAGCAGGAGAACCCCCACAAGACCTGATTATATAGCTGCAGCTTGCCAGGTGGGCACAGGCAATAAAATCAAAAAGATTTAGCTAGAACTACGTTTGAATAATTGATATGGCTGTACAATATTTATTAAGTAATGTTTGATTAAAACCAGAGACCTTCTGTTCTGACCCGTTTCCTCTCCTTCCCTTTGCCTATTTTCTAAAAATTTATTTCCTTTACTTTTCACCCCCTAACCTTCCCTAAGATTATTTCAGAAAGGTAGAAACTGTGCTACACTGACCCAGTTTTGCCATGTGAAAGTGGCAAGCCCAAGCCTCTGTTCCTGAATGAATGAGGCCACAGAATTTGTGCTCAGAGCTGCAGGAGGAGGAAATGGTAGGAACTGTATTTGGGGGGCTAGCAACATCAATGCATTAGCTGCTGCTTCCTTGGATCGTTTCTGGTGAGCCAACAGGTTTTGTCAGTTGTTGATAGAAAGTCTAAAAACGTGCTTAAATTCTTCGCGCAAAGGTGCAGATATCTCGCCTGATGACACAGCCCCACAGCTCAGTGACAACCTCTTGCTGCTGTGGTGCTCGCTGTAGGCCATGCAGGTATGTGTGTGCAAATGTGATTCCATGCCTAAAGAAAGTTTCTTTTTCCCTTCTCCTATCTAAAAAACACCACAAATTTTTGTGAGAAGTAAATTCTGTTTGAGTATTCTGTAAGCAGCTCACAGCAATAGGTATGGTGAACATCGTTTATATCTACTCTGCAAATAAAGTTGGCTAGGTTTGAAAGAAAAGGGGATGGGGGGAGCAATGCAAACCTCTTGTCTTTTGTTCTTATATGATTTGAAGTGGAAAATCTGAAGTTGGGTACGTTAAAACTGAAAAACATGCAGCCAAATCCCCTTCAGGCTTAGGTTTTGCTTATACCAACTGATAGTCTTTCAGCTACTCACTGCCCATCTTGCTTCTGTTTGAACTGCATTGCAGTAAGTGCTTGGCATTACCTGCAAAAAGCATTTTTCCTCAGTTTCATGAGCAGGTTAAGACAAAAACCTAACCCAAAGTAATCTCACAGCGACCACCCCCCTAAAATGGCAAGGGCTGCCACCATGAATGCCTTCATTGCCACCTGACACACAACTGCTGCAGCACCTTGTTCTGGGCAGGTTTTTGTCATAGGACAGCACGAATGGCTGGGACAAGCAGAGCAGCTGCCTTTGGTCTCTATTGATTAAGTCCTGCAAATTAAATTAAAGCAATTTCTTTCTGTAATTACTTGTGTTGCAGATCCAAACCAGCTTAAGGACCTGAATGATAATCTAGTGTAAATTGAAGCGTTACAGAACACTCCTGGCTTTCTGCAGATTTCCATTTTGACTGCCTGTCACTTTACAACAGGGCTGGGGCCCAGATCTTCAGGCATATGCTGATGCCTAGTTTTTCAGAGGGGATCTGAGCCCAAACACATGATGCTATTTGTAGGCAGTTTGGCAGGGCAAAACACACACTATTTTCTTCTCTAAAAATATTTTTCCTTATTTAATTACACTTGCTTTAGCAGTTCTCCTGCAAGTTTACTTATATAACTAAGTTCCCTTGTAATACATTGAACTGTTTTTTTTTATTATTATTATTATTTCCAGTTTTACATGTGCCACTTACGCTAAAAGACCAATTCAAGGAATTGACTCTGTGTCCCAGAAAAGGCCCTCAATACTGCCTTCTGTGTTTACACCTGCTGCTCTGCTCTTCCCTTCCCTGCTGTGCACTGACCTGCTGCCCTTGCCTTCACAGTGCTGTGGAAAACATGTTTGACTGTGAATTCCCAGCACTGGAGTCAGGGAACTAGAACAGAGCAGTATAAGGAGTTGGTCTTCCCAGAAGGAAATCTTTTATCGGCAGTGACCCAATCATGTGAAACTTTCTCATCCCGACAGAATTAACTGCCCGTTGCCATGCTTCTTCAGCACATCTGCACCAAGTAAACACCCAAAAACACCCTGTCTTCAACGGGAGGTACATGCTGATTCCTTAGAGATGTGAACCTGCACTGAGAACAGCTTTGAGTCGTGCACAACGTGCAGATCAAAAACTAACACATGGGACTAAATCCTCACTGTTGTAACCCTTTATGAAAGAACTACTGTGTTTAATTTTTATTTATTTTTTTTTCCCAAGCATTCAGTGGGCTGCTCTGATACAGTAAACTGCTCTTTTGGATCAGCTGCAGATTGTAGCTCTTGCCTAGGGCTGATAGGGTGTTCTGTAATTAATTGTGCGTGTATTGTACTTCATTACTGAAGCAAGCAAACACCGCTGGTTAAAGGGTTTCTGTCTGGAGGATCTGTTATGGTCACACACTCATGGGGCTGGGTTTGTTACTTGCTGATCAGGGATTCACATTGGTGAAGTTCATTCTATTCTTGCAAGTATAATAAACGAAAGGGAACAAGGGCTACCTTTCTCAAGAGCTCTTCAGCCCTAAGAGAAGGGACAGGGTGGTTAAGGTATGTCATGTACAGTTATTCTTGAACCTCTTCAAACACACGTATTTGAGCTGCACAGCAGCTCGCGTGAACCTGAAAAGCACCGTAAACAGGAGGCTAAACTGACTCATCGCTTGGAGGCATCAACAGACCTTGAGCTTTGTCTTTCCTCCTGATTTTTATCCTTGAAGGCCGCTTCAGAGGAACTCTGGGAGCAAACACCTCTTGACTGCAAGGCCAGTCACTGGGTACAGAACGGGATTTCCAGCTGTGTCAGTGCTTGACTCCGAGAAAGGATGCGGGGAACATTAATGCCTGTGGGACCCGAATGTCTACGTCCTGGAAACAGTCCTGAAATACCTCAGTCATTGCTTGCATTTCCCCCAGTCCTCCAGACTTTCCTGTCTTTCTACTCCTCTTCCCCCCAGTACGTATATATTTTCTGTAGCCTGAAAAAGTGAGTCCATAATGGAAAAGAGGCAAAACATGGAAAAAAAAAATCACAAATCCTCCCATAGCACCAGCTCTAAAAGCCTTTGAGCACTGTGCAAGCTGTTAATAAAATAGCACAGTCTCATGAAACATTCCACAAGCAGCATCTCCGTGCAAATCTCCAGCAGCATCCCCCCAGCCTGCCTGCTGCCAGGGTGTCGTGGGGCTGGGAGGGCAGGAGACTCCCTCGGCTTGCACGCACGCCCCCGGAGCTGGAGCGCAGCTCTAAACATAGCTCCTGTCACGTGCGAGGAGCCAAGGCTGCTGCAGACGCCCACGCTGCGCTTGCTGGGGTTATTTTTAGCATCGGTGACAAGGTAACCTGGATGATTCCTGCCAAATGAGGAGGACATGTATTAAACCGTACACAGCCAATTAGCGGTGACAGACGATCTCTTCTTTGTGCCTGCCCTTCTGTCTCTGAAATAAATCTGTGCCGTGTCTTCCCAGCCGGTCTGAAATTATGATCTGAAATTGGGGCAGTTCCCCAACTCCTACTCCAGCCAGCAGGCGTTTAAGCACAGTCAGGGCTTCATTTTAAAAGAAAAGAAAAGAAAACACAATACACAACCAAAAAAAAAAAAAAAAAATCAATCTCCAGGTGAATTTAGGCCAGTCTCTAAACTGGGCTAAGTTCAGTGCCTTCAGTCTTCTGCATTAGGGCTACTAGTACCTCTGTCCCCCTTTGATCAAATACAGGTGAAATATTCCCCAGAGCCCTGTGAATTCAGCCCACTTTCTCTCTGGAGGGCTGATGTCTTTCCAGCGAGCAAAGCAGTGCTGAGACGTTTCTGTGAGGAAATGGTGCTGCACCTGCTCTTCCTGGGAACAGGGCACAGTAGGTAACGTTTCCCTTTATTGCTGCTCTGTGCTGGACTGTCGTGCTTTATGCTATTAGTTTGCAAAGCTGAAATGCTGTTTGCTTGGTGTTGCTCTGGCTTCAGAGGCGCTGTGAACTTCATGCTTTGTTACGTGAGGCTGACCTCCAGACCAGGGTCTGCATTTAGCTACATCTGCAGTTCCTGGGCAAGTTAATTTGCCTTTCAAAGAACCTCAGGGCAGCACTAGAACTACAGATGCCCAGGTATGGTGAAGCACTGAGTAAAGCTACCTCTTTTTCCAATTTACATTGCTATGAAACCGTGCCCCAGCATCATCTGCTTGTCCATACCAGGATTTTCAATATGATTACACTCAGTTTTAGGTGCTTGAGTTTTGGTTCCTCTCAGAGTCCACGAATCTGTCATTCTTCCTGCCAGACTCCTTTTATGCCCACACTGCTGTATCAGAATTCCCATCTCCATAATCTTTTAAGCGCTGCTTGATGCGTCGTGTCTACTTATGCAAATATCCAAGGAGGTGAAACAGAACATGAAGTGAAAATTACAAGTATAATCTTTTCCGGGAATTCATGTTTTCACTGAAACACTAAGTAATAACGGAGTGTCTTTAACTGTGGTTAGACAAAGTGTGCTTGAGAAGTATCAGCCACCCAGGCAGTTCAAACATGAACTTTCTAAACAGTCAGATATCAAACTTAATTAAACTACCCCTTTTCCTGCGTCATTCCTCAGTCTAGCAACTATTCCACACCTCCAGGTCTCAGCTTAAACCCCTTCCAGAACAAAATGAGTCTGTAAGGCAAAAGGCAGTTATTGCAAATAATCGTACTTGCAGATGCCTTTCCTGCCTCTTGACACAAAGAGCTCTCAATTCACTGAATTCCACTGAGGGCTTATTATCTGCGCTCCGAACACATAATAATTGGAAACAAGACCTGTTGGGAGCTGGAGTATCCAAATCTCCGTTGTCTAATGCACAGTAGAATATTGCAGGCACATGCCGGGGCCTGGGGCACTGGGGATGCATGAATTAGTAAGAGAAAACATGACTGGAAAGGGAAATCTGGGGAAAATGGAATACTGCCATTTTGGATGGAGGCAGAGGGAGAAGTGCATGTTTCCACGGCAACAAGTGGTAGACCAATTTGGCTTGGGAGTGCAGGAGATGGGAAATGTGCTTTTGAAAAGCAGCAGTGCACATAAATGAATCCACAATTCTGTACTCGGAGTGCTGTCAGTCAGTAGTAAGTCTGGAGTAAGTGGACTTGCACTTCTGTAAAGGTAGAATCTGGCCCAAAAGATTTAACAGAACTCCATGTGCTTTTTTTTTTTTTTTTTTTTTTTTTTTTTAGAAGGAATGGGTTAGACAGTAAAGAAAAATAAGCATTTCATTTAAGCTTTGGTTGCATAAACACTCATGAGCATGATAGCAGAGTTGGCTTTCTTGCCAGATTCTCAACTACTATTGAAATGTTTTTCAAGGAGAACCACTTTAAAAAATACAGTGGTTTAGAGAAAATGCTATTCTTTTGTCTCCCCATCTTTTATGTTACTTAGACACTGTTATTTGGAATATTTTGCACATTATATACGTCAGCACAGCTTTCCCCCCAGACTACAGAGCTAGGCTGTGTTAGATGTGAGAAAGGCAATTTTCTAGACCGCTATAGGCTTTCACATCCCTACAAACAAGCGGTAAAATATTGATCTTGAAAACAACTGCCTGTTTACTTGCTGTTCTTATGCAGACAGCCATTGAATAACAACTCTCTAATCTGCCCGTACATTATTCTCTTGTGCGAAACGACAGGTCTGCAGCCTGATGGTACATGTAGATTCATATCTCAGCAGGCAAGTCCCATCGCTATTATCAAAGCGTTGCCAGTACAGCAGCAACGTGCTCTAATCTGCATAGGTAATGGCAAAACCGTACAGAGAGCACACACAGCTCTTGGATCCCGACTGCCTGGCAGTACTTCACACCTGAGTGCTCAGTGGTGTGTCACTTAGCTATAAACTTCCAAGTTGCCACATCTACAGAGATTAAGCCACACAAGTACCATTAAATGAATGAATGTGAAGACCTCAAAATCTCACCCAGGATTTTCACTCTTCTTCCCCGTGTGGTTATGTTTCAATGCTACTGCCAGGTTGTGCTCTGAGTGGGGGCTCTGGGGTGGTCTGGGTTTGGGGGCTTGAGAAATAGTTAGAAACTCCAGAGGGATGTATCTAGTGCTTTGACTCTTTGGCCCTTACCAGTACCCATTTTTAGGATTGGGATTTATTAGTATTTTTTGGACTTGTACTTGATTTTGCTGGTGTAAATATTTTCCTGCACGTATCCATCACCTGAGCTTGTCTGCATGGTCACGTTCTATTCTGGTGGATGAGTTAAGAGCTGAGCTGAGCTCTGCCAGAGCACATATGTGCTGGAAGTTGTGTGGGAGATTGCTTCCAATCTGTTTTGCCATTCCTGGCTATCCCAGCGATCTCTGCACCGTCTGTTCCCCAAGATGCACTGAACCCACCACATTCCAGAAGGAAGGAGTGAAATGAAAGCCTGTTTTTCAGCCTTTGGAACAAAGGTGGCTTTTAGCCATCCTCTTGACATTACCATTGAGACTAATAGCCTGCACCACAGCTTGCTCCATAAGATTGTAAGAGACAGATCTTTCCATCTTTCCTGCATTTATCCATAAACAGTACATTTCCTGGCTTCTGGTGATGACCAGTTCTTTTTTTCACCAGTAGAGTAACTTCCTGTTAAAATCCTTGTAATGTGCTGACACTTGACTTGAGTTATGACTCCTTTATAATAATTCTCCAGGCTCATTATTAAGCAAGTTAAATAGGAAATGAAAAGAAAATGATAAAGCCTCAAGCTGCAATTCCATTAGACCTTTCACACTAGGGGAAGGCAGGCTGTGTTGCAGAGAGGTGACCTTCCAGGCATTTCAGCAACACAAGGTGTGGCTGGCTGGCTAGAAGAGAATCTTCTTGCTCAGTGAATATTCTGTGATGGTCCAACTGGTTTTTAAGGATACGGTGGGATGGAAACCTTTTTTTGTGTGTTTTAGAGCCATAAAATTAGGTGCCTGACCTATGAAGACATTTCGTAAGCAATTAAGTGGCCAAAATACTGGAATTAACAATGTCAAAGTGCAGCTTGAAATGTTTTTGTGAAATAAATACACAACATTAGATGAGCAAGGCCATGATCAAGGTCTATTTTCTTTCCTAAGATGATGGGTATTAACGTGGCACATCCATAACTGGTTCTGGCTGTAACTCTTGGAACTCAACATAAATTGGTATGTGGTATTTTCTGTTTGTATGGGGCGTACATATTTTTTGTGACAGGAACTGTCATCTGCTCTGTCTTGTGCAGTCACTCACACCACACCATTCTTCTTTGGGTGTGAAGTGCTACCATGCTCAAAGACTGAACAGCAGCTCCTGAGACTGGAGGGCAGTGATTGCTCCATCTCCAACATTGCAGGGCATCATGAACTTTGCCACAACTCTCATCTATGTTCATTCAGCAGCTCATTTCCTAGCTGAGGGCAAGTGTGGTGATGGCAGTGTTTCCTTCCACAAGCTCTGGTCTGTAAGGACTCGTGCTTTGATCCATATGCATGTCTCTCATTCCCTGTCCCCTGAGGTAAAGTTTAATCAAATGCATACACATGAATAAGCTAGCCTAAATATCAATAAATGTTTCTTTCAGGAGAGGCTTGAGATATTTAATATTTAATAAGCCTCAAAAATGAACTTCTGTTCATGTTTCTCAATTTGGTTCCAAGCATTTTGGCGGCAAGCAGTGTGCGCTGTCCCAGTGTGGGCAGGCACAGCACACATTATTTAGCACTCCACTTTGTCTCATCTAAAATATTCATGCTTTCAGATATACAAATGTAGCTCTTAGAGGGGGAAAAAAAAACAAACCACATGCACACAAAACAAATGGTGCAGTCTGAGCCTCACAGTCACCCTAAATCTTTGCTCTAGGCCGCTTGCCACAGTCATGCTATTTCTCCCACAGCTCTACCCTGTTGCCCTGGTTACTGATCTAAACCAGACCATGCCAACCATCCCCGCTGTCCCCGCAGCTGGGCTTGCACAAACACCTAACCCACGCACGGGCAATGCTGCTGAAGTTCCTGCTTAAAGCAGAAATACAGCCACCAATCCACCCAGCAGCTTTCCCTTCTTCAAGTAAGAATATGCAGCTATAGAAATTGCCTTTGTCCTCAAATTCAGCTGGTGCTGACAAGGCAAAACCAATACGTAAGTATATTATGAAGTTAAAGTACTACCCGTCTTGGAGGACCTCAGCAATCTTAATTACATCAGCGGAGCTGCAGGTAAATCTGGCAGAATTTTATCCCCTCCAGTGACTTCTGTCTTGTTTTACATTGAAATCAAGGGATTCCATACAGAAGAAGCAGTTAATTTTTTTTATGTGACTGATTAACAGCTGAAATGCGATATGTTGGTTTGTGATTCATGGCCGGAAACGGGTTCACGGGTGGGTGCCAGTTTCTCATCTGACAATGCTCAGAGGCCATTTCATTGGACAGGGAGGTTCATCCCTATTCTTAGATACACTTACTTTGAGAGCTTCATTTCAATTTGCTGCCGGATTTCCTGTCTTTCCTCATCTGTCCTCCTTGGGAAAATATTCCTGTCTTCCAGCTCCTGCTTACTCGGTCTGTTTCGTAGTTTTACTGCCAGCAGTTCTTTCTTGCATTTTCTTGGCAAAGTACCTGGGGCATGGATTGAAAAGGAAGATATTAGAAAGACAGTTCCTGGAGATGAAAAATGTATCAAGAGTGGGAAAATATAGAGAGACAGCAACTTTTATGTTAGCCTTTGTTAGCATTATGTTAGTCCTTATGTTAGCAGTTTTACACACTGGTTTGAGCAGTGCTACAGTTGTGCTTGTGAACAGGGCTCAGATGCAAAACTGCTTACAAATGCAGAAGGATCATGTTATCTTTATTGCCTTTATCAGCAAGCAGTGCTCTCAGGTGAAAATTATTTGCAGCTGAAACATGATTCACATCCCTAGTTTAGAAATCAAAGGCTGTGCATCTCGCCTCAGCCCTCTGAGCACCCCTGTAGCCCAGAGGAACCCCAGTTCCCTGAATCACTTGCAGAAGGATGGGATGGCTCTGGGACGTGTGACCCCTCTGCTCTGGGTGAGCAGCAGGCATAACAAGTGACAGGCAGTGGTAACTGAAACAAAGTCGTTGCTTGCTCACTGTGCATTTTTATATGTACATATAAATATATTTTTTAACATCTTTGTGCTTTTCAGGCATAGAAGATTGGAGTTGTGAGCAGACACTGTGTACAACATTAAATGTAAGCAATTGCTTATACCTGCTTCCTGTCCAAGGTGACAGTGTGCCGTAACAGAAATTTAAATCAATACTGTACTCCTGACATTGGGCCTTTCTTTCTGAAGAGAGCAGGGGAAAATATTCCAAGGAGTGGAAGAGAAGGATGTGTTTTATGGCAATTTTCAGAATGTGGCAAGTTAATTGGACATTTGGGCAATGCAAGACAAATATTTATTGTGATTGCATGACCCGTCGTGCTTATTGTAAAATGGGCTGATGCATGTTTTCCATCAAAAAAGCTGATCTAAAGCATTGCCATTACAAAAAAATTCTTCGTAGGAGGACATGCAGAAGCTGCTTTCATTAGGAGTTTACTGCTCTTTAGTGTGCTGGATGCTGAGTCCTCGCTGCTGCCCCTCTGGTGACATTAGAAGAGTCCTTTCACTCTTGCTGCAGGGAATTGGGTTTGAGCTCAGATGTTTTTCTCTCTCTTCTGTAACTCTTGAGACTTAAGCATGCTAAGCAAGTGAAAATTGGACTTCTGAGTTTATAAAGCTATTTTGCCATGTGTGGAAAGACACAATAAAATGGCTGTAAGCTTTAACTGCTGGTAAAGAAATCGGTCTTCATTCTCAAGTGCAGATTGGAAGTATGAGGTGAAGTCTGTATCTGCCAAGGGTTGGGTTGCTCATGATGGGGGAAAAAAGAGGGATGTGCTACTAAAACCAATGAGCTGCTGAGTCATCCCAGTAGGGCTGTGGTCTTCCAGCAATCATACTACAGGGAGGTTGTAGCAAGCAAATTTACCCCAGGCTCCTGTTTGCTGCTACTGCCTTGTACTGGCCCTTCTGTTGTCCAGTCCAGGACTTCAGAAGTCTGAAAATGACCCGTGCAGAGTGGCACCACTCAGGTGGGGCTCAGTGTAGTCACAGTACTCAGGGACTGCAGGTTCATCTTTGCATTTACTTGGTCTTGGCAGCATGGTGTGTAATGCAGGGTTGTTTGGTTTGGTTTCTTTTTACTTTAAAAGTGGTAAGTTTGTTGTTGTTGCTACTGTTTTGTTTTTTTTGTTGTTTAGTTTAATGCTTTACCTGTGGAAAGGCCACATCATTTTTAAAGAAAATGACATTTAATTGGTGTTTTTATTTGGCATTTGAAATAGGATTAAAGTCTAGTTTTTTACAAGATGCTCTGGAGGTTGGCAAGACACTAAATCCTAAATAGAGTCTCATTCCCAAATGTAGGGGTTTTATTTGATCAGGATCTGTGGGCCTGCATTGTTATCATTATTGATCTTGAATTTCTGTATACAGAGGGGAGAAATCTGTATCACATCCACGCATACATCTTCAGAGGGCTGGGGCAGAGTACATATGGTATCCCAGGGTGAGCAGGGGCAAGACTCTTTGCAGTTGCAGTGTCCTAAAATTAAACTTTTTAGAAGCTATAATAGGGACAAAACCCTACTTAAAGTCAGAAATCTGTGTTCTTTAGCACCTTCCTCACCTAATAGTTTCAAAGTCTGCCTTAAACATTAATTAAATTAAACTGTACAGCCCTCTGGGAATCAGTAGGTATACGTTTAACACATGGGTAAAAGTTAAATTTTTTGGTTGATGCCACGCACAGCCTTCTGCTAAATGACTATATGACTCCATCAGAAACATTTGGATCACTGAGCCACCAGCCTGGGATTTTGTGGAGCTTTTTCAAGCCGCCACCAGAACTGGAGTGGGTGAAAATGGGTGTTTGCAGTGCTCAACCTGTACAGCACGTGAACCAACAGAACTCCTTCAGGAAACAACCTGAAACACGTTTGGGGCTGACAGATTCCCAAGTATCCCTGAACATGCTCTCATTTTCACCTTCAAATTTTAAACAGCCAGTAAGGTGAACTTGGTCATGTCAGGAGATTGATGCAGAGAGACTGCACATGCACTTTAGGTCTGATGTCTCCAGAACATGCTGGACATACTGCCCATGTGCTGGCTGGCTGTGGAGTGGATTTACAGGCACTGAAGTGCATCCTGGGTGCACTGAAAGCAAAATATATATACGCCGCACAGCACATGTGACTGTCTGTGCAGAGCTCCTTGGAAGGAAACAAGGAAGCTCTACATGTGCACGTTATTTTATCTTTTGGGGATGTGCCCTACATGGTTATTCTCCCATTTGTCAGTGACAGCTGAGGTATGAGCCTGCTCCCATCAGGCTGTTATAAAACTACCTGCCATGCCATACTAGATCTGATCTTTGAGTTATGGGAGAACAAGGGCTAGAAACACAGCGATTATTTGCACGGATGAGGTCAGAGCTCGTTTTCTGCTGTCCTCATCCCATTGAATGTCAGCTGAAACTTATGCTTTGCAGATAAAACACTGGATGCTTTTGCAGGAAGTCAGTTTTTGAAGCTGATGTGGAGCCATTGACTTAAGCTAGCTCAATGTGTTCCCCAGAGGCTTGTATTTCAAAGTGAGGTGGAATAATGCAATGTTTTGCTTGAAACAAAGTAAAATGAAGCTGCTCCTTAGGGCTCTGTCTACTCCCAGGCTGCTCTGCTGCACACTTAGAAAGTCTACTACTTTGTGAAATTAAAAACACAAATCATATCTGAAAAAACTGAACTTTAACCCAAATCCTGCTGTGGTATTAGAGGAGCAGAGAACATACAACCCACACAGGATAAGCCGTGCTCACTTCATCCAGATGTTAGGATTTCTAAAAGGCTTATGCTATAGCCACTCCCATGGTCCATATGCACTGTGCACTGATTAATCTTTAGGGTATTTCACCAAATAAAAATGCAAGAGATCTGGATTAAGCTGATCTGATAGTCTAAGGAGCTGTTCCTCATGCCTGACCAATTGGTTTAATTCCTGAAAAATAATACCTGCTGGGCAAAATGAAAGGAGGGAGGTGATGTTACCCCTTTAGGAAGATGTGCCAAGAAACACTGGGTGGTTTGTCCATTTTCATCTTGACTGACCCACTAGTGGCCAGTTCTGCTATTCCACCTCCTGCAGAAACCAGTATCTGATGTTTCAGAATTAAAATCAACAAATAAAAATAAATAAATAAATAAATAAATAAATAAAAAGGAAATAAAGCCCCAAACTAGTTTATCTTCATATCCATTCTCAGCACCCTGAGACAAAATCCTTCCTGATCGCTATCTCGGTGGAAAGTGAATCTGCAAATACCCTCATCTGTTTTTGCCAGTAAGACACCTTCAATGCCACTGTGTCCCATGACCAAGCTATCTCAGGCAGGATCTTGGCTGTGGCCTGTTACACAATTTATGGCACCTCAGCTAGGTCAACAATAAGTGCTTTGAAAATTCACACCTTTTTCATGCTTGGTCTGCAGATTCCTGACAAAATTTCCTGTTTTAATTCAATTGACTCCTGACATTTAATTTCCTGTATGTTTACTGTTCTTTCTATCAAGCAAAAGGCAAATCCGAATACTGCATGCTGATGGAAAGACCTTGTGCACACTAGTTATCAGCTCTAGGCTACGTGAGAGTAAGGCTATTTTTAAACAAGACTACCATCTCACCTTCTAATTTTGAAAGGTTTCAAAGAGCTATGTATTCACTACAGTGCTAATGGAAAGCAAAGATACAATTCTTTGCTTTTTCAGCATTGTGTGTGACCTGTACCAACCTCCATGTACCTGTGGGGCTGTTGCAGTGATACACCATGGCAGCAGCAGTGGTGAATCTGGAGACATGCTAAGGCAGTACACTAATTGTAGAGTCATTTTTTTTTTTTTGATAGCTTCATCTCATGACTTGCAAACCAGCACGGATTCATTTATTTATTTATTTATTTATTTTAATAGGAAAAACCTGGAGCTTTTCTGGAAATTATTCTAGTGCTATCCCTGTTACTACTGCTTCTCTCCTTCCCTTCTGAAATGCAAACAGATGGATTTGAATGGATGCTGGCATAAGCAGTGCCACTAGTGTAAAAAACAGAAATGCCTTGCTCGTGTCCTAGTTTGCATTGCATAAATGGGCAGCATCATATCTCCAAAGCTTCTTTCTCCTGGGTGGAATAACCATCCCACACCAGGAATTCTGTGGATTAAGCCACCATTTGCTCAGCTTCCTTGTACCCATCCATGGCAGCCTCCCTAGACACCAAACAGCTGAAACCTTGCATGGCCTGGATTTATGTTGTGCCCCTGAAATATATCTGAACTCCACCACTATAGAAACTGGGTCTTTTGTAAATGCATATTTAGAATGTGGTAGGACAACATACGTCCAAAAAAAAAAATGGGAACAGAGGAGAGGACAGAAAAACCTTAACGATCTTCAGGTATTTTTAATAAAATTATTTTAGGCATAAAGCTCAAGTCTTACAATGACTTAGTGACTTGGATGACTTGGGTAAATTTTAGGTGTGTATGGAACTGGCTTCTTGGTGCAGAGTTTAAGTTTATGTACGACGAGATCTGAACACCAAGGAGCAAGAGAAATTATTTACAAAGATGAAGGCAGCTACAAGCAAAGAAATGAGAAAAAAAATATTTCTAAACTTTTTTTTTTGTTGTTTTTTTTTGGAATTGGCAAGTGTTTTGCAGGGAACAGGAGGTTATATACATATCTGAGGCCTCTATCAAATGATAAACCATCTTCAAGAGCTCTCTTTCCCCTTAGTGTACTTCTGCAGGTAAATACTAATCTGTATGTGGTCACCACACTACCTAATTTCATAACAGTTTTCAGCCTTACAAATCAGGCATCTGACTGGATATCTACACATGTACGTGTGCACATCCCTAGCACATCATCACAAGAGCTGGAGAAGCAAATCTGTATGTGGTTCTGGCCCCTGGCATTTTAAATTTGTGTCCTTAATCTTGTTCAATAAAACATTCAAGAATGTGTCAGCCCCACCCCATTTATATTCACCAGTCAGACCTATACACTTTTCCATCTGGCTTTTACATCTTGTAGTGCTCACATTCAAAACTGTATTGAATAAATTCTGGGAAGCATGCCCTACCCAGTCATAATACTTTACCAATTATGCCTGATACACAAACCATTGTATGAAGCAAGCCATAGATACACATTATGTTTTCTTAAATTGAAAGATGTAGTTATGAGGAAGAAGTTTCCTGTTTGGTCTGATTTGTTTTTGTTTCATGTTGTGTAGTCACTGTTTCAAAGGGCAGATTTCAGGAGATGTCTGCAAGTGCTGCTGTTCTTATGTAGCAGTACAAAAGGTACATAAGTCACCAAAAGGGTAAAGCATACTGATACATTGACTTATCAGCATAACTCTGTATCCTCTTATTATGCAGTACGTACCAAAACAGGCATGATCACAGTCACTATGATGTAAACGTAACTTCAGATCTTCACCAAGATTCCTTAGAAAAGCTGATGTGACAACAGAGGAATGTGCACTGCTCAATATTTTCTGTTCTGTGCTCCCATGTTTAGAGTATTCGTTAGGCTACAGTAGTGTATCTTTATAATATAAGTGACTTTCCTTACCAGAAATAATGGAGTCATTCAAGACTTCTTCATCCTGATAAAAAACAGAGTCTTCCTTGAGCTCTGAGTTCATGATCATGTTTTCTTTGTTCTCATCAGACTCTTTAACTGAGTTACGCTTATTTTCTGAGTCACTGCTATAACCCAGTGAGTTCTCCTTTTCTTTGTTGCGCTCCATGCTAGACGTTCTGGATGGACGGACATCCACTCTTTTTTTTGGAGAGCCTTTGCTTTCTCTTCCATGGAAGCTGTGGGTGGAAGGTGCAGAGCCCAGTTTTTACAAAAGACTGGTTTATTGCCACAGTAGGAACTTATCATTATAAGAGACTGACCAGAATGGCCTGTAGCTTGTTAAGGCCAAAGCAAAGAGTTCAGCATGGGACAACAAGGAATAGCACCCTTAAGACTGTGTTGACAATGTCTATTATGGATCTACTTTCCTATCTTTATCAGAAAAATAAGTTGCAGAAAGGTAGAGACTAATATGTCTTTGATATATAACCATGTGCTATACTGTACTGATTTAAAAAAAAAAAAAAAAAAAAAAAAAAAAACAGTGTCCTCACTGTAAAACATAAAAGGCATAAAATATTACCATTCTGATATTTTATGATATTTTACAATCATGACAAAGGTTTAACAGGGCCTAGAAATGATATTGTATGAATCTATTCCCCATGACTACAGCTGCTATGGAGCTGAGAAATGTTACCAACTTAGCTCCAAAGCTCTGTTGGAAAAGGTTATCTCTGTCCTCCTCTAATACAGAGGAGGGTTTATAATGAAAACCAGATAAAACACCTGACATAGTCCCATACAAGCATTTGTATTAGGAAATGCATACCGTGTATGTTCATGTATAAGCCAAGAGACATAGTGAAATAGCATTTCTCATCTGTAGAGTACTCATATTTATAGCACTCTTTGCCTTAGCTATCTAACTTGTTGTCTCATGGGGAGGGTTTCTTTGCAGTAGGTCAAGGATTACCAAATAATTCTACCTGTTGAAAACCACCTTCCATGTCACGGTAGCCTTTTCATAAAGGAAGAACATACTTTAAAGTAATTGCCAAATCAAGCCCTTTAACCAGGGATAGATGTTCAAAGTAATGACTTCAGGAAGAAAACAGACTCAAGCCATAGGATAGATAAAATGCTAATAACAGGGGAAGGACATTTACCAAGAAAAATGATTTAGTGGAATGACTCTCCCCATGCACCCGTGTAGCCAAGAGGCTGCAGGTACCTGTCCTGCCGGTGTTTGGTGGCCAGAGCCCTGTGCAGTTCTTCAATGACTCTGCTGGGAGGTAAAGGCAGGTGGACGGCAGCCAGGTGAGGGGAGCCAGTCGGTGTTGTTACCTGTCCTCTGACATGGGGATCAGAGCTTTTCTGGCCAGAGGGATGGAAGAGAGCAGCTTGTCCTGAGATTTGGGAGGAACCGACAATTACGTAATTCTTCAGGATAGTGGAAGGAGGAGATTTCATGGCTGGGTCATCCGTGTCGCTTCCTGCTGGCAAAACACGAGGATAAGAGGTCATACAATGCTGCTTGTGTTTTGGCGCATAAAGCTGGCACTGAAATTAATTCTTCTGTTGAACAGAAGAAAATGGTGATGTTTTCTTCTTGCTAAGAAGTAACTGGCTAAGCTGATTAACCATCTGAATTCAAAAGGCTCGTGCTGCACAAATATAGATCTTTGATCTAGAAAAATAAATGCTTTTCCCATTCCCTCTCATTCCCCACACAGATTCTTCTTTTTTCCAGCCCATCATTGCATTCTTGATCATCAGTACTGTTCCTCCTAACCGCCAACTGCCTGTGCTGCGGCGGCTTCCCAATCTAGCGCTTTCTCTGCTGGCCTCTGGCAGACGGTATTAAAATTTATGCACTGTGGTTCTCAGTCAGGACAAAATGTACCACTGTCTATTATCTGCTCCTCTGTGATTGCTGTGCAGCTTAGACCTCTGTCTTTCATATGCCAGTTGAGGAAATGCCAAAATTATTATAGTATAACGTTCGCCTAACAAAACTTGCCAAATGAAATCCAAATGATAGATGGCATACTGAGCACTAAGAAGAGAAAACAAAGGGTAAAGCCAGCTAATATATAATTTTTACCCTCTAGATTCAGGTTTTTATGCTGCATAAGCATTTTATTGGAAATTAGACTTCGTTAGATACATTTCTCTAGCACCCAAGTCCAAAGTGGATATTTTTCTCATTGTAAGTTTGATAGCTTTCCTTTCTTAAGAATATTTGGCCTGAAAAAATGCCAATTAGTATTTCTGTTCTACATTTTTTTCCCCATTTTCCATATAACCCAGGCCCAACCTTCTGGTGCATGGCCCTGTTTATTCCAACAGTTCAGTCTGGGTATAGAAAGCCAATGTGACGTCTTCACACAAGAGGGTATTTCTTTTATCTTGTTGCCACCTAGCGTTGTAAATAGGAATTTAAACTGATACAGCCCTGTACAGCCCTTGTACAAACTTGTTTTCACAGAACGTGTTTACTATTTTCTCTTTGAGAATGGAGAGTGGAATTTATTGAGGGCGACAGCAAAAGCACAGGTGAGAAGAGAGCTCCTGTAGCCACAACCAGATTCAAACATCAGAAATTTGAGAGTAGCAACACTGGTCTCTTTTTCACATTTGTGGAGTGGAGAGGAGAGCATCCTTCTGCAGGGAGATTTGCATCTATTGTATAATCTCCTTGCTTTTTCTAAGAGAGGTCTAACTCATTATTTTTTTTATTGGTTTTTTTTTTTGTTTGTTTGTTTGTTTTTGAAGGCATTTTTGCACATTTCTCTTCATCCAACCCAGATCAATGGCAAGAGTTTAATCTCTCTTTTTATACATCTAGCAGGAAGGTAGGGGTCAAGCTGGTCCAAAAGTTACCCTGTTTAAAATCTGAAAAAGCCTGAAAGCACCAGAGGATTTCTCCAAGTGTTTAGGTGCCCAGTGTGCCATGCTTTGGCAGTGAGACACCTTCCCCGCCCAGAGGTGATCAGGGTAGCTTCTACGGCTGGGAGACAGCCAACCTGTGCTAAGAAAAGATGTTTTCTCAGTGTACAATGGAGGTTTGGTTATGTGCTACTGTAGAAACACATAGAAGACATTTATGATCAATTGTTGTCTTTTAAATTGTGGCCTGAGGGGATGAAAGAGCACCTCTTCAATCACTTTCTCCCTCTGCACCATGGGAGAGGCTTGCAGTGTTTTCTCAGAGCAAGAACCCTGGGTTCAGCTCAACCCCAAAGCAGGAAGGGAGGAGACTTTGTTTTATCTTTGTATTTGCTTGTTCCTGGAATGGGCCAAAGGCCAATTTTGTCCTCATTGCAGCTAGGGCCAATATTGAGAGTTTCCCTAAATCACACCTTATTCATCCTAATAACAGCTGTTCAGTGAATAATCTTGCAAAGTGATGTCTTGGCACCTTGCCCTGTTCCCCTCTCTCTGTGATTAATTGGTGCTTGGCTTATTCCTCACTCCTCTGCTAACAGCATCTCTAGCATTGTTAAGGGGGGAAAAAATCAAACACAGAAGAGCTTTTCAACCTCTTTGTCTTGCTGTTCTTTTTATAATAGCTCTTTGTTTCTCTCTCCCCATGCATTTGTATCCCCTTTCACTCACTGACAGTATTTGTTTAGTTTTAACTCACCACTGCCTCCACATCCAAACAAAAATAAATAAACATATAATCACTGTTGAATAAAGGTCTATAGTTACTGGAGTCATTAAGAAAACTGAGTTGTTCTTTGTGGGAAATTTAGATGAGGATGAAATACCAAAACTTAGGATATCCTGGATGGTAGAGGAAGTGCTTAGGGACTGTAAAGTGCCTGGTGGTTCTGTAATGTTGTTACCCTCTATAGGTTAGTTTTTCTGAATCTTAGGCAGAGCACGGCTCTCTCATCAGCTGAGAAGCAATAAAGAAACATCCTGGTTGTGCTTGTTCACGTTGCAAGATGGAAGAGGCAGGCAACAGCCTGACTCAGAGCAGAGAATGGTGAGGCAATCCGAACAATGGCTCCCAGGAAGCTCTGGTATGATACTCTCATGAATCCAGGTCCTGCTTAAGCTCTTATGGCTTCCAAACATGGTCAAAATAAGGATATTTTCCACAGGAAACAAACATCTGTTCCTCAAAAAGACCAAAAGCACTGATATTTTCTATGAGTTCCAGTGGTCACATCAGTGTCCCTCTGATATTTTGTTTCCTGGTGACTTCGAAAACCCTGTTATTTGTGTCAGTGGGATGCAAATCAGGGCTGAGGTAATGGCTGTCATTTAAAAGTCTGAATACCCAAAAGGTTTGGCATTTAGATGTCAAGACTTCATTCTAATTTGCAGTAAGACCCTGTTAACTGCTTTTACCATATGTAGGGGCCCTAAAATTGGAACGCACTAAAATCATATTCACTTTAACACCCTTTCTGTAGTGCCAGAATGTTGGAAAACGTAGTAACGTTGGCAATACATTAGAAAATCAGGAAACATTCAATGAAGGCTGGCATGGAGGATTGCTTTGTGGCAGCCAGGTGTATCACTTATGTGCATCCTGTTTAATTACACCAGATTTTATAGCTTTAGTTTAGGCCTACCCTAGAGAGCAGAACCTGCAGACAGAAACCTCTACAGAGCCTATCAGGTTGAACTGGCTTGTGGCTGTTGTACTGTTATCCAGCGGGATTGTAGGTAATGAAAACATTTAAATCTCCTTGTGTTTTATGGCATATCGATATGAGCATCTGATTCAGCAGATGTTTGCGGTTGGTTTGATTTGTTTTACATGTGTTTAGTGCAATAAACTCCAACTAAATAATCCTCGGGGAGATCCAAATATGTATATATATTTGAAGTACAAAGATCAGTGCGTTATCAGGCAGCCAAACTGCTCAGTTCATGAAATTCATTATCGTTCACTACAACCACAACCAGCTGGATTTACAGTAGGCAACAACAGGCTTGCAAAAGGATCTAAGATAAAAAAGAGTATACTGTGCTGTGTAGGTGAACAAGGTGTAAGGAGTGGGAAAGTCTTTCCTGACTGGAAATGACTGACCTGTTACACTCTTGGTGATTTTGGAGATCGCCTTAGGCGGTGGAGCTGGGAGCAATGGAGGGCTGGGAAGCTGTGCTGGGTTTCTTTCTGTCCCCTTCTGGGGAGAGTCTGTGGATTCAGAAATGAGTAAGGCTTGTGGACTGTCTTCAGATGCTGGCAGACTGGCATCTTCTAATTCTTCCACGGGTGCTGAAGGTTTCTTGGCTAGCAAGAAGATGAGTAAAATTAATGGAAAGGGAAGTTAATAATACTGATAGGCCAGGAGGCAGTGCCAGAAACATTCAGAAAAACAGAACATATGGTACACAGCTAGAAGCACTTATTTACCTTACTGGAAATAATGATTGTGTGAAATAGCCAACTAGCCAAAGCAGGTAAAGAATAAAATGTTCAAAAATATTGAAGAAATGGTAGTTTTGATGTTCCTGAGAAAACTAGTGAGCCTCTCTTACTTTCCATTCCTTCCCTTAAGCCTTTTTTCCTTCTCTCTTTTTAATAACAGGGACAGCAAGGGAAAGCAACCTTTGAGAACTGCAATGGATTTTCTTACAGTGGTGTAACTGCAATAAGCACAGTGTTACTGAGTGAGTGCCAGGAACATACAGCCATAGGGCAAAGACTATCAACCCTGTAACATTACATGAAAGCTGGTTTTCCAGTTGCTGTACACATTTATTTTCACAATTTAGTTTTTATCTTATTTAATATATGACTACAACTTGCATCCTACTGCACCTGACTCCAGAACTGCTGAGCCTTTCCTGAGGCTAAAGTTGATAACCAGGAAAAGTCTGTCATAAAAAGATTTACCAGTGGATCTCAGCAACTAGCACAGAATGGAGAATGGATGAAGTACTTAAGGAAAAATTCAATCACCAAAGCCTTAATTTGAGATGGTGAAGCAGTGCTCATTTCAGGATTGTCTCCTGAAAGATGGCAAAAGCACTTAGCTCTTAAAGTTAGTACAGGCTGAATCACCGAGCAGTTTGTCAAATTGGGCTGGCTGTGATGAGGGCACAGGGGAACAGATCCAGAAAGGCAAGCAGCTGAAGCAGGGTATGGGTGGAATTTCAGCGAAGTTCGGTATTAACATCTTTGAATTCTGATCAGGTACCAGCTGACTCTGGCAGTGCTTAAAGTTACCCAGTGCCTCATGGTTTGACTTTCACACTCTGTACATGTGTACAAAGATCACATGAATATTTGCCATGGCATACACTGGGGCCACAGCCGGGCTTTGAGCAACTCGGGCAGGACCTCCCCAAACAGCACGTCCAACCACCAGGGGCCCAGTAGTGGTCCAGCAGGTGGAGCACTCCTCCAAATGGGGAGATCCATGTTTAAATCTCCCTTCAGCAGGAGATGTGTCCAAACGGTTTGGGCTGGAGAAATGGTAAATCTCGCTCCCTTTGGCAGCCTGGACTGTCAAAGCAAAGTATATTTCCTCCAAATCATTCCAGAACGTCTCCTAAAATCTCACAGAAGTGCGTACCCACAGCTGCCACATCACAAACCTTTTCTTGGCTCGGTTTTATGTCTTGTTTGGAATACAAGCTCTCTCTCAGCATCCTTGTGTTTAGAGTGCATGGGGAGGCACCAGAGCATTTAGACAGTTGGAAACAATAGCATTGGCAAGATAATAGCATTTAATTTGTTGACAAACAGATTAATGAGTGTGCCTCGAAGTGGAGGAATGAGTATTTGTCATTCAAGAAAGACAAGAAAGTGGAATAAATACACATCATTAGAGGGATTCTTGTGAAATTTGGCTTGATAGGAAAGTCTTATGTGATAGTTGCCTAAATTATTAAAGGAAATAATTTTCTCTAAAATATACATTTCTAGGGAAATGCTTTGTTCTAGTCTGACATCAGTTTGTGTTTTTTTTTTGTGCCTGCTGCATAGAAGAGAGAATGTGGAATAGAAGTGAAAAATTAAGTCACTAATAGGTTCCATTATAGAAAGATCAAGAGCTCCAGTAGATGTTAGTAGTGTGACAGGAAAATTAGTCATATTTGGATGTTTTCCCCTGAGCTGAGCGATACTTTCTGCTGGCAGTAATTTCACTGCAATCAGGAGGCCTGCCTGTGCCACGAGGGGCCGTGCAGCACCGAGGCAGAGGAGCAGCCGTAGCGGGTCCTTGCCTGTAGAGGAGGCGGATCTGAAACACGCTCGGCCTCTGGCAAACATCTTTTTGTTTCGGAACTGCATCCTGTTCAGAGAACACTATCACAGAAACAAACTGTCATTGTGTGCTGTTGTCTTAAAAAAAAAAAAAAAAAAAAAAAAAAAAAAGTCCATTTTACAGTCCCAGCAAAGAAGAGTTTGTTTCTATTTTTTTTTCCCATGGTTGTTTTTGGTAATAACAGTGCATTTGACTCAGAGTCTGAGGCAGACCTGAGTCTTGAGTACACAAACCTATTAACACATTTCGTACTGCAGAGGGAATGTTATCCTGCTGAACGTATTCCAAGGGCTCAGCACTAGACTCCTTGGCAGAGTAGCTAATTATTCGTAGAGAGCTGCTTGTCAAAGTGCCGCCTTGCTGGTAGGTAGGATTCATCCCCTTGGGACTGTCCCCATGCCCATTAGCTGGGTCGGGTGGGGAACACTGACCTGGCTCTGCCTAGGCTGTTCTTCTTCTGCGTTAATGAAATGTGAGCCCTACAAATAATCCTTTTTGTTCCCTCCTCTTCCCCTCCTGACCTTCATGCCATATCATCAGGATGAAACACAGCATATTGGGTATGAAGCAAATATATTCCCTTTGTTTCTAGCTGGTCAAATATTCATACAAACTTGTAGAAAGACACCTACTGCATTGGAGACCTAGACTGAGCTCAAGGACACAGGTGTTGTAATAAGCTGTGCATTAGGATAAACTTTACAATATACTCCAACAATTTTGAAGACCTTTCTCACCCAATAAGCTCCCTAAGGTAAAATCACTAGACAGAAGTGCTAAGGTGGATAGAGGGATTAAATTAGTACAGAAATTACTTTAAATGCCGCTGTTGAAGGAGGACTTCCAAAAAATAGGAGTAGTCACAGACCAGGGAGACAGGAGAATGTAATCCTGCTGTTATTTTTTGGAAGCTAGGAAATGATACCTCTGAGGGAGGAAAAGAAATGCAGAAGGAAGGAAAGGTTATGCCAGGGAGACAATAAAAAGAACTAGCATTAGAGAGGAACATAAGAAATTGGGATGCTTTGGAAAGCCTCAATACACAATTTAGAATGCAGTGGAAGGTGTATTTTAAGTTACAGTATCAGATTTTAGACAGGCATAATGTTAAATATATGCATTTTTAGAGCCATCTTTCCCAGATAGTCTGTCCCAATAACTAGAGCTTCAGAGAGCAATTTGCTCAATGAAACGCTCTAGGAGAGAGTATCGCTGCTCGTAATAGCAGCCTGAGGTATTCTGGTCGAGAACTTGATCTGGTTGTTCTAAAACACTGAACAGAAAACAGGAGACGAGTGGGTTTTACCCCAATGAATTTTTAGAGTGATACAAAACCAAACACTCCATAGAGATTGAATAGAAAGGAAACATCATTAAGGGCAGGTATTAATAGAAGCTGTGTATGTCTAGTTCTCTATTTTCCTTCTGTTTTAAGAAACAATAGAGGATATATCTCTAGAAGGCCGCATACAGTGCTTTGGGATATTTCTCAATGTGACAACACATAGCTGAAACAACGGCAATAGAATGGAGTTGCTGTGCTTATAAAAAAAAATCTTTGTGATGAGCAAACATGAGAATGGGGAGTACCTTTTGGGAGACGGGAGCATTTCTGTTGTCAAATCTATTAAGAGTAGAGTGAAGTGGGGCTAGAAATGGGCCAGAAGAGCAATATTACATAAAAGCAAAAGAGCAAAAATGAACAAAATTGTGAGTCATGGGGATGGAAAGGACTGGAGAAAGAAATGGGAAAGGATAAAACAAAACAACAAAAAAAACCTTTAGAGGATGACTTCCATTCTGAGCAGTTGAAGCATCAGTCTGCCAAATCCAGCAGGTGAGGGGGGATTGGAGGACGTGGCTGGAGGATAGGACACTAAAGAGCATGGGGCATGCGCACATAGGATGGAAAAGAAAAGGCAGTTGGGAAAGGCATAAAAATTGGCCAGAGTGGATGGACAGGAAGATCAGCAAGCACTACGTGGCACTCCTCACAGCCTAGGATCAAGCGTTATCTTTGGACCTACGCATTTCTTGGTTGTCAGGAAGCACACGGAAACCCTCTCGCTGCTGGGCTGTCCCTGGCTGCTCTGGTCCCATTGAACTGCTTCACAGATGAGCTTGGTGTAGTTTATCTGTACTCACGACATCGAACTGCACTTGTATTTACAGTGTAATGGATAGAGAAAGTTGTGCATGGTCGTTGTTTCTCAAGCCAGGACAGGCAACTTCAGTCTTGGCATAGAAGTTTGAGAAATGTTTTTGAGAGAAGCTTGTTTAATCTTCACAGCAGTCACTGCTAATACCAAAGGGGCACCATGCCAAGATTGGATTGTCTCATAATCCAACTAATCCCATTATGCCAAGCTTTCTGTAGTCCCTCAGTTTGATAGCGGTCTCAAAAAATGACTTATAAAATAATGATTGCTAACCTGGTATGGGGAAGCTGAGCAGAACAAGGTGCTCAGGCTGTCTACCACTGGCATCTATGATTGCTCATGCAGCAGCTCAGCATAAATGTATCTTTTAACATTTTATTATTTTTTAAAATATTTTTATCCAATACCTGCATCTTCTTTCAGCTCATCCAAATGCAGCTCCTCACCAAGGGAGGTCACATTTGTTGTGGCTGCCGTTGTACTCTCTTGCTGCATCTCTTCAGAGTCAAGTGCCTGGCACACAGGAGCTGGAGGGTCACTCTGCGTTGCTCTTGTGGCATCATCACCAGTGCAGGCTTTGCCTTCAGTATCTACAACACCAAATCATTTAATCTTAATTAAACCACGAGCAGTGAAAGGGGAACCCCCCTGCTATCCTCTCTGGAAGAGTGAGTCTCAAAGATGCAAGTAGTTTCAGTAAGTGGTTAGGAGACTGAGATTTGTCATAGAGCAGCACCTGATTTCTAAAAGTGCTGGACGTCTGTAATGTAAAGCCATGGACATCAGCCCATCTGGACACAAATATACACCCTGTTTTCTAGATAAGGCATCTTTTTCTGTGGGCACCCAGCAGCCCAGGCAAATGACCATTGTGCCTGTACAGGAAGGCCACTGTGCTCTGGAAGCACCTGACGTGCAGGAGAGGAGGCAGTTCCTTTCCTGAGCAGAGCTCCCATGTAGCATGGGCACAGGTTGCTCTGACATGTCTGTGTTGTGTCAGGCTCCGTGCACAGCACACTGCCATCCAGCTGCCCCAGCAGTAATCCCGGAGCATCGCAGAGGACAAGGCTGCTAGTATTCCCTACTGACGTGTAGGTTTGAGCACAGCATTAGTTACTCAGTTTTAAAAAGCATGTCTTGTGTGATTGAGCTGATCAGAAATTCAAATCCCTCCTCATGCAGACCTAGAAACTGCTCCCTTTGCTTACTCTGAAGGATTTTTGTGCCAGTGATCCCTGCAGCTGTACGCATCCTGATGACTGAAGCTTTTCTAGCATTCTCCTATTCAGGCAAGATTCCTCAGAATACAAACTACCCTTTTACTGCACAACTCTCTCAGAATTTACAAGATCAACACCACCATGGCAAATCAAAGCAATTACTTCGCACTGTAGCCAGTGCTCCGTGCTGATGGCCACATCTGCTGTCCACCCCTGACCTCCTCCCCTGTATTTCTCAGCCCTAGACACTCTTTCTGGAAGCTCGTGACAGGGCTATGTTTTCTTGCAATGATATCATGACAAGTTTCGTGAACATTGATTTAAAACAGCTAGCACTTGTAGCTACCCCTTTTTAATACTATTTGGACAATCTGCAGAGTAATTTATTGCCCTTTTGGGGAAAGGGTATCGGGTTTTGGCCCAGAGATGCCGCGGAAGGGATGCAGTATTTTTGTACGCTGAGCTCACTCAGTCTGCCTCATAATCACGTTTGGTGAAAAGTTACTGTTCTTAAAATAGCCCCTGCAGTAGCACAGTTGCTATGATACAGGGAAGGGGAGGGGGAAAAAGTTCATTGCCTACATTTCAGCTCATTGTGAAGGCTGCCTATACATAATCAGCGGTGTATTAACAGCTGCCTGCGTTACTTGACAGGCAGTCCTTACCTCTCAGTGCACAGCTACATCTGAGCGGTTTTTATGCTCACAATGGGGAGAAATGTTGGGGGAAGCTCCCTAAGTGTGTTCAAGGTAACTCTGCTTCGCACGTTCCTCGCATCCTTCAGACAGGCAAGCTGCTGACAGCTGTGCCACAATAGAGCTGCAGACAGAGACAAGAGCTCCTTCGGATCCCGGTCATGGAAGTGCAGTGACTAATGAAGTAATGACAAGCAGAAGACAGCCCTCTGCTGAGGAACGTCTGAGGCTCTCAGCAGTGATGGTCTCGGTCAAAAGAGAGCAACTTGTGCTTAGATCAAAGTGGACGTGCTGCTTTGATTGGCAGTGGTTCCCAGCTTGATTTTAGAGAGAGTCTGGGAGTGGGAGAAAGCACAGACCTCAAATCCCCTGGTAAGGAAAGCAGCAGATAGTCCTGGGAATTGCAAAGTAATCAGAAGAAGCAGGGCTGGGATTTATCTGGAAGGGAATCTCACTGTGTGGCAGACCCTACAGCCTGTAACCTAGAGCAAAGCTGTATTTTAGGTCCAGGAGTGTCCAAGGGGCAGCTCGGTGTTTGTGTGAGCAGAGAGGGGGGCAGAAGGGGCTTGGCTGCACACCTTGGTCTGCGCAGTGTCTCTGGGCAGCTGCGTTTTGGGGTTGTGCGAGGAGAAGGGGTGACATAACCTGTTGGGATGACTCATCACCAAAGCATGGATGGTGCAATTTCACCCTGGGCTGCTCACAGATTGAGGCAGAGTCTGTGCAAGCTTCACGGTTTGCTCTGAGCCACACAGCCCAGCTCAAAATGCTGCTCGACAGACCTTGCGCTGCAAAGCTGGACTGGGACACGGCTGTTGTGAATGCATGCAGCAGGTCTGCACATTTCTCAGGCTACAGCTTTGTCCTGGTTTGGACTGTTAATGAAAGGGAGCAGGAGCCAGGACTCTGGAAGTGGAGTAGAGCCTGATGAAATAGAGGGATTTAGGGATTTACTGTAGTCTTTTTAGCATAGCGTTGCTGCTTTGACAGCTGCAACTTACCGCATAAATGAGGACTCAGCCGTGAAACTGCTGCCACTTCAGCTCTGTCCAAGTAGGGCACTAATCATTTACTGAGAATTATTTGGGTCAATTTTTGATACCAGTTAATAAGCTGCTTCTACTGATAATACAATAAAATAACCCTGGAGATTCACAACACTCCGTGTGAAGAAAAATAACTTGCAGGGAGCTGCAGTGTCCTTCAACTGACTGTCAGCCATGCTTTCCTTTCTGGGCACAGGGTGGTTCTGTAAATTGGTGTGATGTTCACAGGGGCTCTGTGCAGCTTCACTGGAGACAGGTGGGCAGAGGAACCTGGAGAGTCTGTTTGCAGCTGCCTTTGTGAAAGTGCAGCTTCTCATAATTCCTTTTGTTTTAACTATTTTTATTTTGTTAAAATGATCTTGCAACTTAGCATCCTCTGTGTTCCTCCCAACCAGTTCTTTATGCATACAAAATGTTTATCAACTCATTATTACAGTTTAATGTGCTCTATAGAAGTTTTATTTTACTGCTGTTTCATAATGCTCACATGCCCATGCTTTCAAATTCATAGATTATGGGGAACTTCCATGCCCTTAGCAGATACAGGGTGTATTTTCCTATTGGGTAGTGCTGATGTGCTGACAGGACAACTAATTGTCTAGAATGAGAGACAGAAAGAGCTCAAAGGACAGGAATTAAAAATGAGCCTTCGAAAACCTTCCAGTTTAGAATAAGCTGATGGTTTGATAGATTTTGTAACTTGGACATAAAACTCATTAAAATATATCCAATAAAATAATATAATTGCTTTAATGGGGAAAAAAAAAAAAAAAAAAAAAAACTGTTTAAAATGCTCTTTTTCTGACTCTTCAGTTGTGCAGTTGTACTGCAGCCTAGCATCACTGACTATTGTCCCACAGCCTATTTATAGACACGGCGTTTGTTTTATACAAAGAAACTCAATTATTAGTTTCAAAGAACATCAACCCGAAAGGGTTGTTAGACATTGGAACAGGCTGCCCAGGGAAGTGGTGGAGTCACTATCCCTGGAAGTCTTTAAAAGACGTTTAGATGTAGAGCTTAGGGATATGGTTTAGTGGGGACTGTTAGCGTTAGGTCAGAGGTTGGACTTGATGATTTTGAGGTCTCTTCCAACCTAGAAATTCTGTGTGATTCTGTGATTTCTATCTACCAGATTGGTCAAACTTAAAAGGCCAGTCTTCATGACAGTGCTTTCTGCTATAGAGTTTACAAAGTAAAGAGGGATTTTTTTAATCTCTGTTTAGGTGGAAGTGGCAATTGGGATGCTGTCCATAACATTGGGAGCTCACTTGATCTTGCAGAACAGTCACTCAGATCTCTGTGTCCCTTGAGCATCTGCCAGGACTTTGGAGCAGGGCTATACAGAACCACAGACCTTTGTGCGTGTTTCTGACACTTCATCATCTTTCATTCAGTGACTTCTGAACGTGATTTGTACTCAGGAAAACTTTAAAATGGCACTACCAAATGCTTCACTTTTCCCCATGAATGACAAGCACACAGGATGGCAATATGCTTTGACGCAAACTTTTCTTTTTACTGGGAAGGCTGCTGAAAATGGCAGATTAGTATCATTTAATGAGATTTGGATTCAAGAGGTGTACATGTTAACTTCCCTGCTGAATGCGTCTGTATGTTTAAGTTTATATTTATGCCAGTTTAAGCTGACTCCCTTGGCGGTCAGATTTAGCTAGCTTTAGAGGAATTGCATATGTACCAGATCACATTCGTGCTATGTAAAAATCCAGTGAAGCTGGAGAAGCATTCAAGGTGATAAACCATCAAAAATCAAACTGCATGGACTGATTACAGCAGAAAGGAATCAGAAGAATTCAATATTAAGCACTTTTTATCTTTAATGTGCTTGGATTTAAGATCTTCCTTTTATTTTTTTTTTTGATTGTTAGTTTTTTTCTTTTGAAGACTTGCATTTCCTATTGCACCAAAAAAGATTTGAGTTTAAAAAAAAAAAAAAATTTCCTTACCCTGTTCCATCATCTCCAGAAGGCCTTTCTTAATGAGTTCATCCCGACCTTGTCGTGCTGTCATCTTCTTCTCCAGCACTGCAAGAAGTAGTAGCATGACACAGCACCAATTAACAGCAGAGTATTCGTATATCTCAATGAGAAAGCTGTAATGAGGAAATTCCCTCTGGTCTCAACTACTGCGTGCTTGGAAAGAACTGCAGGAAATTCTGGAGGTGCATGGATTGGTCAGCCTGTTTTGTACCCTTCCTGTTGTTAAAGTAGTAAAATCACCCGCACATAGAGCTGAGATTTATGATTTAACCTGCTGCCTAATCACATTGAGTACAGAATAACAGGGGTATGAGAGCCTTCGTGCTGTTTGATGCAAGGTGTTAGAGCTGCCTCAGGAGATAGTGTCCTTCATGGTGACACTCCTCAGGGCATCAGGCAAGTGGAGGGAATCGCATCACCCTATCTTAGCACGTGAGTTTGTTTCCTTACTGATCTCCTGGGACATCCCTGGAGACCAGCGAGAGTGCGCAGTGCTGTGTGCTGGGCTCCTCCACTGCAGAGACAGCTGCTTGAGGGAAGGAACTTGACATGCTGCAGCTCCTTCCTGTCACTTTTCATAATGTTATTGTGACCTAAATAATCTTCACCCCAAATAAAAGGGGTGATGATACTTGCAGACATAAAAGTAGCCTATTTGGAGAAGAGACAGCCCATGAAAAGCAGTCTGTATTGAGGCTTGTGCTTCACTCTTATTTTGACCTTTTCTTTTAGATGTATTATATTGCATTACATAGGAAGTCAGCCTGTATGGGCTTTTTCTAGCCTTAAATGTCATGAATTCCCAACATGCTGGGATTTCTGAATTAGGTTTAGGTCAGGTCATCGTTAGTGTTTCCTACGTAAGGAAATTTCACCCAAGCTGAGCTTTGCCTTGTGCAGCATCAGACTGTCATTCTCATCGTACCTGCAGAGGTCTGCTTTAGTTTCTCATTCTTCTTTTTCCTCCACTTCCACGGTTTGAAGATCCTGCCCAGTGTTGCCAGTTTGCTGTTTCTCCTCACTGGCGGAGTTCTAATCCCTGAGACCAAGTAGTCAGAACGCATTGCAGGGGACTGCTCCATCTCATCTGGGAAGAGAAGAGAGAGGAAAGCCAGCAGTTAGACAGATGGCTTCAGCAAAAAGGCAGGTGAATGGAGGCTCCTCAGCTAACACATATTTGGTCTAGTCGCCAAGTTAAGCACCATAAGACTTTGTCACTGTATTGCTGGAGCCAGCAGCCAGGCTGAGGGATGCCAGCCAGAGGCACTCAGCCTTGCTGGGCCAGCCCAGTGTTTCCTCCTGGCTGCAGCCTTGCACAGCACCCCTCTGGATGCCAAATACTGGAGTATCTCTGCTGCTGCTGTCCCTCAGGGATCTCTCTAGGCTATTATTGAGGCCCACAGAGAGGGAGATGTACTTAATTTGTACACCCTGTGCTTTATTCCTTCTCTTTCCTGACTTTAACCATGCCTGGGACTCACCAAGGGAGCGGTGTTGCTCTCCTTCCCAAGGGCTGTGTAACTGTGCATTACAGCCTTTTGAAATGTGGGGAGCTGGGTGCTCCAGAGAGCTTTAGTAGGAGCAGTAGAAATTTAACACATCTGCAAATTAGGCCCACGCAAACTCCAGTTAATCACATAAATGTAATGTTCATTTAGAAAACTTTAGACCTTTATGAAAAGCTGAGAGTGTGAGAAAGCTCAGGTCCCCTCTGAATTCCCAGCTTCCATTTCTGTTCTCAGGGTGCAGGATATTCCTGCCTGTTAAATGAACTCTCTTCACATAAGCTAGCACAGAACACACTGACATGTGTGAGCTAATGCTGTTCTATAAGAACAGTTTGTTTGATATGTGCTATGTAAATAAAATCCTACAACTATTGTGCAAATTTATTCCTTGAGGAAGCTAAGGGGAAAATTCTTTCCCTTTTGTCCTGCCAAGCCACAGGAATTTACAGATAATACTTCAGCTGGAAAAGCAATTTCGGTATTTTTAATATTTTGTCTTGAAAATACACTCAAACAATATACAATTGTGAAACAATATGCATGTACATGTATGCTGACTATTCACAGTTGTGTGCTGGCCAGTACCATGAAAGAAAGAAGCCCAGTTTGATCGGTGGTGTTACTGGTGGCTTTATTGAGGTTTGTATTTGAGCACCAGTACAGTGACTGGTAAAAGAAGCTGCGATAAGTGATCAGACATGGAGCTATGAACATATGCACGTTTCCAAGTAATTTCTCTCTGGAACAACATTTATCATAAATTGCTGTATGACTGCAAGATAAAAACTATATAGCATCTTGTAGGCTTTGTTTTTAAGTCAACAGGGTGAAAATGCTTAAATCACAGCATGGAAGTGGGGATTTCCAAGTAAACAGGAAACAATTTGGGGGAGATTATTAAACACAGCAGGGGAATGAACACATTCCTCCTCTTCCATTTAATTTTGAAAATGTGGGTAAGAGAGATGAATCATTTAGTGGAGGCAAACTGCAAACCTGGCCATGTGAACTACCAGAACAAGAGAAAAGGCTGAAACTTTTTTTTTCTTTCTCTCCCACTGTACATGTTCAGTGAATTTCTCTTTCAATGTAGTGAAATGAGACAAAAGATTCTCTAAATTCATAGAGTTTATATTGGGTTTAATTTAGAAAGGCTTTTAAATGTACATAAAAATCTATTTTAGGTTTTGAAATGATTGTGTCTACCCAAGGTGCTATTTATGGTTAGCAGTCTGGAGGTCAATATTAAGAAGTTGAAAAAAGAAACTAGCACAGA
Organism: Netta rufina; assembly: GCF_964035555.1. Lineage (NCBI taxonomy): Eukaryota > Metazoa > Chordata > Aves > Anseriformes > Anatidae > Netta > Netta rufina. Next base: position 12,050,219 of record NC_140140.1, on the reverse strand, counting down.
GCCTAGCACAGGGGGAGGGCAGTAGCCTACAGAGTGCAGTTAGAGTGCCAAGATATCATGCTTCTTCCCTAATTGCATATTCAAAACTAAGAAGTATCACAGAAATAAGCTTTGAAGAAGTAGAGCTGCTCTTGATTATGGAGATGGCAATGAGAATGGAAAATGGCAGAGAAGATCTGCTATTAATTTGCTATTATGATTACTTTAAAGCTGTAATAGAAGCCTCAGAAAATAACATTTGGCCATTGCTTGTGTTCATAAAATTAGCTCCTCTCAAAAGAGCTGTAGATCAGACTGTAAATCAGAGCCTTGTCCCTGGAAGTTTTTTCAGTGGTGTAGGACAGCCTGAGCTCCGCCATCCCTGTCTGCCTGTGAGGCTGCGCTGCTGTAAGAGCGCTTCCTATCATCGCTGGAATTTCTCAAGCATGTAAGTGAAGATTAGAGAAGAATCTGACTTAGAGCAGTACCTTGGCAGGTTGCTGGCCCTGCTGCATTTCATTCAGGATGTAGGTGTCTGCAAAGTGTTTTAGGCATCATCCACACGTAGCATGAGATTGCTTTACTGTTTTTGCCAGATAGGAGGGGATTTAGATGGAACCAAGAAGCCATTCAAACCCAAATCTGCGTGTCCCTAGCAATGTCTGTTATCCCACATATTCCCCTGGGAAAGAGAAGGGGAAGATACTGCAAAGGCGCTAAGAATTCCCTAAATGCCCTGCAGTGGTCAATGCTTCTGTGCTTTCTGCCAGTCTTGTAAGTGGGGCTTCTTCCATGCCCTTCTGTCTTCCATCCCCTTCTGCCCTCTTGGCTCTGGAAATGTAGATTTCTACCTTAGATTGGTCACAGATGAAATACACATCAGTCACCAAAGAGAAGATAGTAGCTAAAACAAATGTTCCGGTGGAGGTTTTCATTGGCTTTTAAAATTTATTAATGCTTTTTCAGATGGTACAGAGAGTTCTTAAGCAAATGGTTTTATCACCTGGTACGTTCTCACCATATGCAGTTTCCTACACTGTACATTTGGAGAGATGGACACAAATAAAAATAGACAGAGACACAGTAAGACAGATGTCCTGAAGTCATAAATAACAAGGAAATGGTCTCACTGGCAATAAGAATCACAAGAAAGCCCTTGGAGCTCCTCATTTCTAGTCAGTTCCTTTCTTCTTGGGTGTGGGTTGGCTGCTTGGGAGATGAGGAGTTGACAGCACAAAAAGCAGTTCCCACGTACAGCAGGGAATGCTGAAGGAGCAGGCGCATCTAAATACCAGCCAGCTCCTGCAGCCAGCAAGCTGCCAAGACTTGCCAACCCTCCAACCACTCTGTGAAGTATTCAGCACATTTTTTAATCTGCAGTCGATATTTTAATTATGCTAACTGTTCTGTGGAATAATGCGGTTATTTCTCCCAGAGCCTGATAGCCTGGGGCCAGGCCATGCAATTACATGGAGAATGTCTGCGAAATATAAACAGCCAAGAGCCAAGTCGGGACTCTCCAAATCGGCTGGGAGAAGCGAGCAACAGCTTCACTAGCTGCATAACGTGGAAGGATGAGGGCCGGGCCTTACACAGGACTGAGTCAGCACCAGCTTAACCCCCAGCACCCCAGTCCAGGGCAGGGAGGCCAGGCTCAGCTGTCCCACGCTGTCCCCCAAGGACACAGTTCAGCCCTGTGGGGCCAGAGCATTAGCTCTGACTGGCGCTTGTTGGCTTTTTCTATTGAAATTACTTGTGAGTCCCTGGTGTACCCTGCAGAGGGCAAAGGCTCCTGTGCTGGAGCTCCGCATCCAAAACAAACTCCTCATCTATCACACGCCTGTCTGATGAGGCTGGGCAAGCGTTCCTCACGGTGCCAGCTGGGGTGATTTCTACAGCTCCTGACATTGGCCAAGAGTGTGAGTGGTCTGATGTCTGAGACAGCGCCTCAGACAAGGGGA